>NW_028270146.1:14621887-14957886 GCF_037043375.1 Chiloscyllium plagiosum
TAATGGGCCTGACAGCCACTTCTACACCTGCTGTCAATCCATAAGTATGTAAAATAAGTGTGATTTTAGTGTGCTGCGAGGGTCGTGTGCAAGTTGGGTCAGGTCCAGAGAAGATAACTGGGTCATGCCTGGTGGGAAAGATAATGGAGTTGGGTCTAGAGAATGTCAGGTCGGAGTCTGGGGAGATGTAGTTGGGATTTCAGGTAAGTTTGGTGACTGTTTAATATTTACCAGGAAAGGTGAGACTATTAAATACATTTGATTTAATTTTATCAGAGCCACCCAAAGTGTCTGATTTAAATTGCTTTGGTTCCAATCATAGTGTAGTTACCCAGAGGAAAATTCAATTTCCAGGGCATTTCCTTCAGAGAATGCTCCAGTTGGGATACTGCATGTCGATGCTTAATTCCGGTCTGCAATGGCGTAACAACAATCTGGCCAGTTGAAAAGCTGAGTCAATACTTTTGTTACTGGAAGACAGTGTGCTGGTTCTGAATAGGAGATGGGTATTTGGGAGTTTCATTTGATCAATTTCAGTACAAGTTTGTCAGGGAGGTTGAGTAGAGTTCACAGTGGGCTGTTATGTTGTGTGGCACAAGCTGTTTTTGATGGTGTGCATTAAAAAAATGTTCTCACTTAGATTGTCAGTAGGCATATCTAATTATTTTGGAGAAAAATTGTTTTGCCTCTTTTTAAAAGTTTTAGTATTACCCATGGTTATTGTTCAGTGATCCAACTCCTGGCAATAAACATGACTAGGACTTACCCTGATTCCAACCAAAATGGGGTGATTTGCAAATGAAGCCATTTGGTCTGCAGTCAAAATGCACAAATCTTGAAACTGTGAGCAATACACAGTTAATTTCCTCACCACCATCATCAGGCTTCACTCAAAATCTTCAACACTGAGAACTTCCAATTAATAAAGGACTGCTTTCTTAAAAGGCAGTTTTATTTTTTAAAGTTCTTCAGTATACGAAGTTTTGATTATTATCCTCCCTTTGGACAATTGTCTTTGAACCCTGTACTGAGTTCACCATTTCCTGTGCTCAACTCAACTGTTTGAATTCAAGCTGTCCAGATTCCATTTCTTGTCACAGTAAGCCTGCCAAATAGTTGCATACAATGTTTCAGTCTTCAGTCTCTCAGTATTTGACTCCCACCTTTCTGAATAATGTCAGTGTCTGTCATACTCTGCCTATTCTCTTCAAGTTGGCACTGAATTGCTCTGTATAATGTTGACTGCATATGATAGAGTCCCAGGATATTAAAGTTGCCTACTCATCTTGAAGCTACATTTTAAGCTACTTGCTTTCTCAGTTGCCTCTAACTTGAGAGGGTTTAAGTCATGTGGCCTCTGTCCCCAGCAATAGCCCTACGTTTCAGTCTTCTTAAGAAAGAGCCTATGTTGATGCTGTTTCTATTGTGCTTAACGTTAGAACAGAAGTGTTAAATGTACTCTGTGGGCCTCAGTGCACATTATTGATACTTTAAATGGTTGATGTTAAATTCTGACTTCTGATTTAGCACTGTTGCCTCACAATTGGACAAATCTTAAAAACAAACCATTCCAATCTCTTGTCTGACAAAATTTGAGCAGGTCAATACAAGTTATAATGAAAACAACAATGGAAATTGAATTGCCTGGATTTGAAGCATTGGAAGTCTTAAAACTCTTTGTGCTATTGTATAATGAAACAAGACTGAAGTTGAGTATTGGAGAGGTCCCACTGATTCGTGTTTGAGTAGCTATCATGTGTCTTTTAATACAGCTGTTTGCTCCAAAGCAATACATTATCAGAATGGTTTTATAGCCGAAGAAATTTAGCTTTCTTGTAAACCTATGGTGCTGGAAAAGCACAGCCAGTCAGGCAGCATCCGAGGAGCAGGAGAGTCGACGTTTCGAGCATAAGGTCTTCATCAAGAATCTCCTGACGAAGAGCATATGCTCGAAACGTCGACTCTCTTCCTCGGATGCTGCCTGACCGGCTGTGCTTTTCCAGCACCACACTTTTCGGCTCTGATCTCCAGCATCTGCAGTCCTCACTTTCTCCTTTCTTGTAAACCTGCCAAATTTATATTGAGTATCAAATCTGACCTCATTTCAGTCTTTCATTTTGCTGCTTACTGGATTCTCTGAAAGAGAGAAAATTAAGACTGTATTTCATAAGATACTGATTACATTATTAGATAACTTACTTGTATTGCTTTAGAACAATTAAAGGTTGAAATCTCAAATACACAAAGGGATTTATTCTTTGTGAGATTCTTCTATCATTAAGAGAAAGAGAGTTGCTCATTTTTCAATTCTGCAATTGTACTGAGTAATTTCCATAAGGGGATAGAACAGTATAAAGTCACAGCTGAAAAAGGAAGTATGTACTCTGTCTTGTTTCGCTTGGCAGCACCGAGTGAAAAACTTGTCGTATCATTGTATCTTCAATGCACAAAAGAATTCTGCACTACAAAAAGTGCATTCACTGAAAATGCCTGCCACCTCTATTAATCAGCATTTTTACTCTATTCTGGATTAAATCAATGCTTATGCTGCCTTCAGCCACCCATAGGTGCAGTGTTGCAATAGTACAGTTAAAAGGCGACTATAAATACATATTGGCATTTCCTGTTGCACAGTGTTGTGGTATGTAAAATGTAACTGGTTGCTATGGGGACTGCAAGCCGGCATTAGCTATGGAAGGAAATGTTCCAGTCATGAGACTTAGATTTTTTTTACACTGTCTGAAGGCTTCTGTCCAGATGTGAGCAAAAGCAAATATGGATGTGTAATACTCAACTCTTCAGTGACTGTTTGTTATTTCTGATGTTATAATTCTTGATCCCTGTATTAGTTTTCTTGTCCAGAATATTTTAGATTACACCATTTGAAAGCAGATTGTTGAAAATACAATAAGCGAAAGAAGAATGAGTAGTCTTGCAGCTTGTCACCAACTCTTGAACCATGAAGATTGCAGCTTAGGCCAGCCAATGATTGTCTCCAACCTTGATCTTTGTTGGAGAACAACCAAATGTACCAGCAAGGGGAAGGAGTAAGCCTTTGGCACCTTGAACCTGCTCTGTTATTTAATAAGATCCTGGATGATCTAATTTTAACTTCAAATCAATATTTCTGTGCACTCTGGTAATGTTTCAGCCCTTGCATGTCAAATATTTATCCACCTCTACCTTGAAAAAAATACTTAAAAGCTCAGCTTTCACCACCTTTTCAGGAAGATAATTCCAAAGACCCAGTACCTTCTGTGAGAAAAGATTTTGCCTTGTATGTTTTAAATGCACACCCCTGATTTTTGTTTTGTAAACAGTGACCCCTATTTCTAGATTCTCCCATAAAAAGAAATGTCCACTCCACATCCACCCTATCAAGATTCCTCCGATTTACTTGTATCAGTTGAGTTGCTCTTGAGCTTCTATACTTGGGCAGATACAAGCCTAGCTGAAAATGTGTTGCTGGAAAAGTGCAGCAGGTCAGACAGCATCCAAGGAGCGGGAGAATCGACGTTTCGGGCATGAGCCCTTCTTCAGCACTAATCTCCAGCATCTGCAGTCCTCACTTTCTCCCAGATACAAGCCTAGCCTGAACAACCTTTCCTCAAGACAGTCCACCATTCTAGATTTAGTCTGGTAAACCTCTGAATTGCTGCCAATGCACTTGCATCCTTCCTTAAATAAGGTACACAAACTGATCAAATATGGTCTCACCAGTGCCCTTTAAGACCATAAGGCACAGGAACAGAAATTAGGCCATTCGGCCCACCAAGTCTGCCCTGCATTCAATCGTGGCTGATTGGTTTTTTTAACCCCGTTTATAACTGAAAGATAAACTCCTATGTGAATGATAATCAGTTTTCGTAATTACTTGATGTATTTGCATAATTGTCTTTTGTGATTCAAGTACTAGAATGCTCAAATTCCTCTATATTCAGAGTTCAGTAATTTCTCACCATTTACACAACTTGCTTTACTTTTCATTTTCCTCCCAAAATAGACAATTTCACACTTTTTTTACATTATACTCCCATTTGCCAGATCTTTGTCCTCTCAATTAACCTATCTATATAGGGTTATAGAATCATACGGCACAGAAAAAACCCTTCGGTCCAACTCATCCATGCCAACCAAGTTTCCCAAACTAAACTAGTCCCATTTGCCTGTGTTTGGCCCACATCCTTCTAAATCTTTTCTACTCCTGATCTGCCCACATGTTTTTTAAATGTTGTAACTGTACTTGCATCTACCAGTTCCTCTGGCAAATCATTTCACAGATGAACCACCCTCTTTGAAAAGGTTGCCTCTGCCTTTTAAATCTTTCTCATCTTATCTTAAAAATGTGCCCTCAAGTTTGGAACTTGTCCACCTTATTCACCTTATCTGTGCCCCATCACCTATATGTTGTATTAAAAAAGAATGGGTACCCAATGAACAGTCATTTCTCAGCAATAAACCCAAACAAGCAGACAAAACACGTCCAGAAAACCTAGCTGCTCCCTCCTACAACAAAGTCATCTCGAATGACTACTCAGCCCCCTTGGCATCATGGTAGCCCACAAACCCACCAACACACTAAAACAGCAACTAATGAACTTGAAAGGCCAAACACTGACAACAAGCAAAACTAATGTCATTTACAAAATGCTTTGCAAGAACTGTAACAAACACTATATTGGACAAGCAGACAGAAAACTAGCCACCAGGATACATGAACATCAACTAGCCACAAAAAGACATGACACTCACTCACTAGTATTCTTACATTTGGATGAGGAAGGACACCACTTCGACTGGGACAACACATCCATCCTTGGACAAGCCAAATAGAGACATGCATGAGAATTCCAACTGGAACACTATTAACAAACATGTTGACTTGGATCCCATTTACCACTCCCTGAGAAGTACAACAGGAAATTACATAACCAGAGAAAATGACGTCGCCACAGGAAATGTCATTGCCAACCCAAGGAAACATACAAATAGAAAGCAGGCAATACCATCGTGCCTCATCCAGAGGCTCACTGAAGGTGTTACCTGGTATGGTGACAAAATGTCTGAAAATGAACCTTGCAGCTCAGCGAGCAAACCTACATGCAAAACCTCAACCTGATCTACAAATCTTCTCAAAACTCGCTAGCCTCCCATGACCTTATAAACTTTTTTAACGTCAGGCTTCACCCTCCTAAGTTCCAGTGGAAAAAGTTTCAGCCTATCCAGCCTCTCCTTATAATTCAAACACTCCAGTCCCGGCAGCATCCTTGGATATTGTTTCTGTACCTCTCCAATTGAATAGTATCCTTCCTTTAGCAGGGCAACCAGAATTATATACAGTACTCCAAAGGTGGCCTCCCCAATGTACTGAATATCCACAAAATGACATGCCAACTCCAATACTTGATGATCTGAGCAATGAAGGCAAGCATGCCAAACGCTGCCTTTACCACCTGTGACGCCACTTTCAAAGAATTATTTCCCTGAACCCCGATGTGTTCAACAACACTCATCTACCATTAATTGTATAAGTCCTACCCTGACTGATGTACCAAATGCAACACCTCGCATCAGTCCAAATTAAACTCCATCTGCCACTCCTCAGCCTAATGGCCCAATTGATTAGATCCCTTTGTAATCTTAGATGGCCGCCTTCACGATCCAGTATATCACCAGTTTTAGTGTCATCTGCAATTTACTAACCATGCTTCCTAAATTCTCATCTAGATTGTGTTTATATAAATGACAAACAACAGTGGACCCAGCACCAGTCCTTGTAAAACACCGCTGGTTGTAGGCTTCCAGTCCCAAAAACAACCCTCTACAACTGCCTTCCATCTCCCACATTCTTTGTCTTCACAACTTACTTTCTGACCTATCCTTGTGTCATCAGCAAATTTGGAAATGTGTTGCTGGAAAAGCGCAGCAGGTCAGGCAGCATCCAGGGAACAGGAGAATCGACGTTTCGGGCATAAGCCCTTCTTCCTGAAGAAGGGCTTATGCCCGAAACGTCGATTCTCCTGTTCCCTGGATGCTGCCTGACCTGCTGCGCTTTTCCAGCAACACATTTCCAGCTCATCAGCAAATTTGGCTGTTAATACATCGAAATCATTTATATAAATGGTAAATATTTAAGGTTGTAGCATTGATCCTTCTGGCATTCCAATCGTTTGATCCTGCTAAATTGAAAAAGATGCATTTATGCCAACTCTGCCTGTTGGCCAACCAAATTTCTGTTCAAGTCAGTATGCTGCTTTCTATTCCAATAACCATTGAGTATCAGGTGTCACTGGTTCCATTTTATCCATAACACATTACTTTCTAAAAGTTCTCCAGTAGTTGAATATGATTTCATAAAACCATGTTGACTTTGCTTGATATCTAAGAGCCCTGCTATAACTACTTTAATAGCAACTTCTAACATTTTCCGAATGCCAGATGTTAAGCTAACCGGCCTATGGTTTACTGCTATCTGTCCTTCCATTTTTGACTTTAGGAGTTTAGCTTGCTATCCTCCAAACTAATTGAACTGTTTCTGAATTGAGGGATGTGTTGATAAGTTAAAACCAATGCATCAGCTATTTTACGAGATTAAAGATCCAATGATGAAGTCCATAAGGACCTCCATTTGTCAGCCCGCAGCTCCAGCAATTTACTTAGGACCACTTCTCTTGTAATTCTCTTCCCTACCTCTCATTTCCTGAATTATAGCTGCTTCAGGGATCTTATGTATATCCCCTATAGAACAGACTGATGGAAAATACCTGTTCACTTCCATCTCTCTTACTTTTCATGATCAGTTCTCCAGATTCACTTTCTATGAGACCAACACTCATACTATCTATTCTATGTTTCTGACTAGCACTGTTTTTAATCTGTTTTTTTTTAGTTATTTACTTTTTTTAGGTTTTTGACCAATCTTCTGATGTGCTTCCTGACTTTGCATGATCATAAACCATTTCTTTGTTTTATTGTCTATAAACTTTCTAGTTAACCACAGATGGCGGGTCCATCTCTTAGAATTTTCATTTTCAGTAGAAAATATCTATTTTATGGGTTCTGAAATAGTCCCTTAAATGCTTACCATCACATCTCTGACATATGCTTTAACCTTGTTTGCTAATTTACTTCAGCTTTCATGCACTCATAATTACACTTGATGAAGTTCTTATTCTATTTAAAACAAAGATGTTTCCTCCTAAAACTTAATGTGAAATTTAGTCATAATATGATCGTTGCCACCTAAGGACTCCTTCACTATCAGATCAGTAATTAATCCTATCTCTTCAGTTAATGCAAGGCCAAGTATAGCCTCCTTCATAGTTGGCTGCAGAGCATGCTGTTATAGAGGTATAGAGATGTACAGCATGGAAACAGACCCTTCGGTCCAACCCATCCATGCCAACCAGATATCCCAACCCAAACTAGTCCCACCTGCCAGCAACCAGCCCATATCCCTCCAAACCCTTCCTATTCATATACCCATCCAAATGCCTCTTAAATGTTGCAATTGTACCAGCCTCCATCACTTCCTCTGGCAGCTCATTCCATACACGTACCACCCTCTGTGGAAAAAGTTGCCCCTTAGGTCTTATTGATATCTTTCCCCTCTCACCCTAAACCTAAGCCCTCTAGTTCTGGACTCCTCAGCCCCAGGGAAAAGACTTTGTCTATTTATCCTATCCATGCTTCTCATGATTTTGTCAACCTCTCAGGTCACCCCTCAACCTCTGACGCTCCAGGAAAAATAGCCCCAGCCTGTTCAACCTCTCTCTATAGCTCAAATCCTTCAACCCTGGCAACATCCTTGTAAATCTTTTCTGAACCCTTTCAAGTTTCACAACATCTTTCCGTTAGGAAGGAGACCACAATTGTTTGCAATATTCCAACAGTGGCCTAACCAATGTCCTATACAGCCGCAACATGACCTCCCAACTCCTGTACTCAATACTTCGACCAATAAAACAAAGTATACCAAACGCCTTCTTCACTATCCTATCTACCTGCGACTCCACTTTCGAGGAGTTATGAACCTGCACTCCAAGGTCTCTTTGTTCTGAGAAACTATCCCACAAACATTCTCTGATCTCCTCATCAAAGTTGCATTTTCCCATCTTAACTTTTCTGGTCTATATATATATGCTAACAGGGCGCTTATTTGTTATCTCTTCAAGTCTGAAATGTCCACCCCACCTCACCCTGCGGGAGCTGCAATTCAGTAAATTTAATTCGGGGGCGTCTGCAACACCAAATAATGGACCTCAGCTAAACATTTCTGCATGCCATTCAGTTAGATCGTGATAGATCTGTACCTCATATTCCACCTACTTCCCTTTGTTCTATATCCCTTGATATCTCTTCTAACAAAGGGAGATGTCAAGATTACCACTGACAAAATAAAACACTTTTTGAATTGCTTAATGTATTGACAAATCTACAGAAGAAATTTCGAATTGCTTGAAAGTATTAGAATGGAACAAATCTACAGAAGAAATTTTGAAACCCAGAAGTGTAAATGGTTTTGCAATTGTCAAATTCAATTATTACTGGCATTGCTGCCACTAAGAATTTCAGGACTGAGGTTGGCCAATATACTTAGGAACATGATGTTTACTGTGAAACCTGATAAGGCAACTATAACTTATGACACTAAATCTGACTCAGGTGACCTTTAAATGGTTTGAGCTATTTTTCAAGATGCAATCTACAGCATGATAGTCCAGTATCGAGCATGAAAGCGTACCTCACGAAGCTGATGTATAATCGAACCCTGGACTATTTTACAGCTTCTCCCTTAAAGTTGGATTTTTTGTTACAAAATTATTTTTGTATTCACATTGTGCCTTTGTCACATTTCAAAGAGTCTTTACATTGCGTTATATTAACTGTTCTCTTGGAACTCTCGCCACCTGTAATCAGTGTGTGGAAAGGGGTGTGTCTCCTCTTACTCTTTGATTATGTATTCAAATAAACAATTTACAGCAAGCTTTTATGTGTTAAAAATAAAGAAGGTAATTTATTCTCATGGTTTACCCTAAATCAACACAGCATGTACTTGGTGTGGGTGCGCATATATAGACACAGATCAGATACAAATAATCTGCTTTTAAGATTACCGTTAATTCAGTCTGATTTACCATTCCTGACCTTTATGTGGCAGCCTGTAGTTTCTTGAATGAGTTCAGTGATTTTAAATCTCGCATTGGGTCTTATAAAGGTTCTCAGCATGTTATGATGTTTGTTGACTATCTTGGAGGTTGATTCTCAGGTCAGGGTACTGGATTATTAAGGGTGCATTTCCTGAACCCATGACAACTGAGGCGCCCCAAGCATTATTTGGATGGAACAGGTCATCACAATAAAATAGGAAATAGATAGTAACCATTGAGTTTCAATCTTACCTTTTATTTAGGATGAAACATAGAAAAAGGCAATCCGGAGATTCTATCATCTTTGATGTTAACCCATTCCGACACAAAGTTGCACCTGTATAACCCATCACAGATAGTTGCGAGCTTTTAAGCAATGCCCAATTTTTTTGGATGTTAGCTCGAGGTTTCACACCTCTCGCCCAAATTCCAAAAGTTGTATGAATTTGGCAGCTATCTGAATATCTTACTGATGCCCATTTTTTTAAAAGGAATTCACTGAAAGTGCATATTGCTTGTCTGTACTGGGGGGTCTGACACCATTATATAAGCGAAGAAGAATTTTTGAGAGTCTAAGCGTGTGAATATCACTGGAAAAGACGAATTTTGTCAATGTTTTTCAACTTTCTTTCATGAAGAGATTCACAAAAGCAAATGGTCTGTTTTGATGCTGTACATCTCTATGACAATACTAATAAAAAGGGGAATGAACTGTATCATTGGTCTCATTGGCAATATATGGACTTAGATTAGTAGATATTTTGGAGAGTGTTGCCACGGAGAATACACCAGCTAGATGATAACTGATAATTAACTGCTGAGCTTATTTAAATTTAAACCAGCAATTTTACTCCGGTCAAGCCAGTGCCATGAGGAATGCAGCAGAGGAATAAGTGTATTTTAAATACTTAAAAGTATTTGTTTATTTAAATTGGAATTGTCAGTGGAAGCATTTTCTGTTATTTGTCTCCAGGCTACTGCCATGACTGGAATTTATTGTCCATCCATCTAAGTGATCCTGAAAACCTGTCTATGAAACCAAACACAGAAAATACTGAAGAAACTCAAAATCTGGCAGCGTCTGTGCAGAGAGAAATAAAGTTGCTATTTTGATATAACTCTTCAAGCTATGGTCTTGTAGAATTTTATTAACATTCAGGACAGATCAAGTTCTCAACAGCACTAGACAATTGTTTTATGTGGCATTTGACAGTTTTACAATCGGATTTTACTGATACCAGTTTCTTCCTTTTGTTTCATTAACTGAATCCAAATTCTCTTACTCCCATAGTGTGATTTTGAATACTCATTCTCTGGATTTAGTCCAGATCATTGCATTACTAACCCAAGAACATCATGACCTTGTGTACCCTTTTCCAGCTTAAAGGTGATTAAAGCTATTTGAAAGGAGAGCAAGCAGTCTCTGTTAAAATCTCATTACTTAACATTTTCTTCCAACCATTAGCCAATGTCACTCGATTCCCTGTTTAATAGAGGAGCATTTTGTTAGTGGAGAAATAGTACAATTGTAGCTAAGCCAGTAATCACTGGACTGTGAAGGAAATCAGCGCTGTGTGAGTAATGATTTTTTTCTTGTGACAAAACACAAAAGAAGCTACTGTTTAATTGCTTAAATCTTCTTTATTATATCTTTTGCCTTCAGTCTCATTGTGAACCTTCAGTTTGAATTGAATTCACTGTGATTTTAAAGCCCTCATTGTTTGCTTTCATGCTGCATGATTTATGTATGTGTATATATTTACAAAGACCCTTTTGAGACTAATGAGTTATCATTTGCGTATACCACTTTAGACCTGCACTGACAACGTCTAGCTGAGTTAGTGTGGAAAACTGCACCTGTGTTTCCAATCATTGGCTTTCACTAATTGAGAAACATATCAAATAAATCAAACTTTGGTTTTGTAACAATCTGCCATTACACTGCACAGCCCTGCACCGGAATAAACCTGGAGACATACTATATGACTTCTCATCTAAATTATACTGTAGGCCTGGCTTGGTGCCAACTGCATAGTGTATTTGTTCCACAGACTTGTTTTTGGAAACTAGTCTTTTTTTAATTCCTTCCTTAAATGCTGACTTTGCTAGAAAAGCTCTCCTTTATGACTGATTCCTGCCTGGGGTTTAGAAGATTTTGGTGAGCTTGCTTTCCTGAAACATTAAACATTTCTCTGACGTAGTGAGGACATGTTGCTGTTGTTATCATGTGACCATTTGTGCTTATCAAGGTGACAGGTGTTGTTGGGAATTGGAACCCAACCCTATTCCTGGTTCTCAGTACAGCTACAGTATGCGTAAACTGCAAAGTGATCTAACTACTACTGTATCGCCACCATGCCTTAGCCCTATTAGCAGAAGAGCACCCTCTGCTGCACCAGCATACAATTTTGTGTTCTTCCAACAGGAATCTTCTCTGGTTTAGGTGAAATGTAATACCTTCTGTCTTCCTGTCATTAAATTATTTTTGAATGATTTAGATGATTCCTCGCCATCTATTTGTGTTAAAAAGAAAATAAGTCTTTATATAATCTACGAATGGGTTGTTGTCATTCCTTTAAAGAATACTTTAGAACTCGAGCATAAAATGGGTTTTGATTTGAATTAAGAGAAGACAAAAGCCTGATGGAACCTCGCTTGAAGAGCCTGACGGAAAATGTACTTTATGTAAGATGAAAATATCAGTACTGCTTCACAGTTTGAAAACATGTACCAACAGATATAAGAACAACTACTTCCCCATTGTTATCGGACTTTTGAACAGACTTAATAGAGTTGATCTTTCTCTGCACCATCCCCTGTAGCTGTAACACTACTGTATATTCTGTACTCTGTTCTATTACCCTGATGTACATACACAATGTATGATTTGTCTTGCTAGCACTCAAAGCAATACTTTTCAGTGTGTCTTGGCACATGTGACATGCTTTTATGGAAAGAATTTGTATTGTGTTGCAAAATAATTTGCCCAGGATTTGGTGATGACATGAGTGTCAAATCCCTATTTTGCCTCCATTTGGTGTGTGCTTAATTATTTATAGAATTGTAGAATCAGTATGGCACAATAAGTGGTTATTTACCTGTCAGATTGAATGGAGTTCCATTTAGTTAAGGTGCTAAATAATCAGTTAGTGATAATTACCCTCACTTCAGGAGGATTGTGTGTTGATTTCTCAGAGGCTGCATAGTTTACCTTTAAGCAATTTGTGTTTTTCTCAGTCAGAAATACTTGTTTGCAGTAACTAAAATTAGCCCATCACCATTGAAGTCTCTTGGGATTTCCTCATTTCTAATCCTGACGACAAAGTATTTTAATGACAGGATGACTAGCATGTAAAACAGTATTGTTGAATAGGCAATCACTTCTGTACACATAGATGAATAATTTAAATGGAAGCATTTGATTGGGATCAAATTAGTAAATTTCTTGACTAGCGCAGCTTTTCTCAAAACCATATACTCTCCCTGGGTAAAAACAATGACTGCAGATGCTGGAAACCAGATTCTGGATCAGTGGTGCTGGAAGAGCACAGCAATTCAGGCAGCATCCGGGAACGGCAAAATCGACGTTTCGGGCAAAAGCCCTTCATCAGGAATAAAGGCAGAGAGCCTGAAGCGTGGAGAGATAAGCTAGAGAAGGGTGGGGAGAGAGTAGCATAGAGTACAATAGGTCAGTGGGGAAGGAGATGAAGGTGATAGGTCAGGGAGGAGAGGGTGGAGTGGATAGGTGGAAAAGGAGCTGGGCAGGTCGGACAAGTCCGGACAAGTCAGGGGATCGAGTTGTTGGAGGTTAGAAACTAGGATGAGGTGGGGGAAGGGGAAATGAGGAAACTGTTGAAATCCACATTGATGCCCTGGGGTTGAAGTGTTCCGAGGCGGAAGATGAGGCGTTCTTCCTCCAGGCGTCTGGTGGTGAGGGAGCGGCGGTGGAGGAGGCCCAGCACCTCCATATCCTCGGCAGAGTGGGAGGGGGAGTTGAAATGTTGAGCCACGGGGCGATTTGGTTGATTGGTGCGGGTGTCTCGGAGATGTACCCTAAAGCGCTCTGCTAGGAGGCGCCCAGTCTCCCCAATGTAGAGGAGACCGCATCGGGAGCAACGGATACAATAGATGATATTAGTGGATGTGCAGGTAATACTTTGATGGATGTGGAAGGCTCCTTTAGGGCCTTGGATGGAGGTGAGGGAGGAGGTGTGGGCACAGGTTTTACAGTTCCTGCGGTGGCAGGGGAAAGTGCCAGGATGGGAGGGTGGGTCGTAGGGGGGCGTGGACCTGACCAGGTAGTCACGGAGGGAATGGTCTTTGCGGAAGGCGGAAAGGGGTGGGGAGGGAAATATATCCCTGGTGGTGGGGTCTGTTTGGAGGTGGCGGAAATGTCGGCGGATGATTTGGTTTATGCGAAGGTTGGTAGGGTGGAAGGTGAGCACCAGGGGCGTTCTGTCCTTGTTGCGGTTGGAGGGGTTGGGTCTGAGGGCGGTGGTGCGGGATGTGGGTGAGATGCGTTGGAGGGCATCTTTAATCACGTGGGAAGGGAAATTGCGGTCTCTAAAGAAGGAGGCCATCTGGTGTGTTCTATGGTGGAACTGCTCCTCCTGGGAGCAGATACGGCGGAGGCGGAGGAATTGGGAATACGGGATGGCATTTTTGCAAGAGGTAGGGTGGGAAGAGGTGTAATCCAGGTAGCTGTGGGAGTCGGTGGATTTGTAGAAAATGTCAGTGTCAAGTCGGTCGTCACTGATGGAGATGGAGAGGTCCAGGAAGGGGAGGGAGGTGTCAGAGATGGTCCAGGTAAATTTAAGGTCAGGGTGGAATGTGTTGGTGAAGTTGATGAATTGCTCAACCTCCTCGTGGGAGCACGAGGTGGCGCCAATGCAGTCATCAATGTAGCGGAGGAAGAGGTGGGGAGTGGTGCCGGTGTAATTACGGAAGATCAACTGCTCTACGTAGCCAATAAAGAGACAGGCATAGCTGGGGCCCATACGTGTGCCCATGGCTACCCCTTTGGTCTGGAGGAAGTGGGAGGATTCAAAGGAGAAATTGTTAAGGGTGAGGACCAGTTCGGCCAAACGAATGAGAGTGTCGGTGGAGGGGTACTGTTGGGAACGTCTGGAGAGGAAAAAACGGAGGGCTTGGAGGCCCTGGTCATGGCGGATGGAGGTGTAGAGGGATTGGATATCCATGGTGAAGATGAGGCGTTGGGGGCCGGGGAAACGGAAGTCTTGGAGGAGGTGGAGGGCGTGGGTGGTGTCTTGAACGTATGTGGGGAGTTCCTGGACTAGGGGGAATAGGACAGTGTCGAGGTAGGTAGAGATGAGTTCAGTGGGGCAGGAGCATGCTGAGACAATTCCATGGTGTATACTCTCCCTGTAATGTTCTGTTCGTGTCCCTAACCTACTGTAACCTCCAGTGAAAGGAATGTATGTTAATTTTAATTTTCATTTGTTTGTGGAATAAAGGCATCATTTGCATGTCAGAATTTACTGCCCATCCCTAAATATCATTGATGGGTGAAAGAGGGGCAACAGGATGGAGGGAGGAAGGAATGATGCTATCCTGCCAGCTAGAAGTGGCGATAGTGGTAAGTCATTTTCTTGAGCTGCTGCAATGAAATTTAATCCAACAGACACTAATCCAAAAAAGAGGAATTGCAGACTTTTGCATTTCCACAATGAAGGCAAACCAAATTCAGAGCTTTTCATTTGATTGTAATTATTTATTTGAAAGCTAAAGACTTCTAATAAAAGTACAACCTGTCGTGTTTGATAAGATAGATGGATAGATCCTAATTGGGTAGTGGTGATAGGGTAAAACAAGGACTGCAGATGCTGGAAACCAGAGTCTAGATTAGAGTGGTGCTGGAAAAGCACAGCAGGTCAGGCAGCATCCGAGGAGCAGGAAAATCAACGTTTCGGGCAAAAGCCCTTCATCAGGAATAGAAGCAGGGTATCTGCATAGTGGAGAATCTCTCCACTATGCAGATACCCTGCCTCTATTCCTGATGAAGGGCTTTTGCCCGAAACGTTGATTTTCCTGCTCCTCAGATGCTGCCTGACCTGCTGTGCTTTTCCAGCACCACTCTAATCTAGTGGTGATTGGGGGCTACTATTAGTCTCTGTATTGCTGACGAGGGAGAATGTTTGCTAAAATTCATCTTCTGAATGGTGACTCAATGAGTATGCAAAAGGTATACTAGTGGTTATGTAACTCCTATTTCCAGGGTGTCCTGAAACATTTTATGCTCAATTTTACAAGATGTTGCTTCAAAGAAGTTGCAAAATTAAGGACAATGTAATATTGTGCACAGTTTTGGTCATCATGTTTTAGGAAAGACATAGTTAAACTGGAAAGAGTGCAGAGAAGATTTACGAGATGTTGGCAGGGCAAGTAGGCCTGAATTATAGGGAAGAGTTGGCAGGGATAGGACTTTATTCCTTGGAACTTAGGAGAATGAGGGGTGAGCTTATTGAGGTTTATAAAATCATGAGGGACACAGATAGGATGAATGCATATAGTCTTTTTGTCAGGGATGGGAAATTGAAAGCTAGAGGGTGTAGGTTTAAGGTGAGGGGGAAAGATTTAAGAAGGACCTGAGAGGCAACTACTTCACGCAGAAGGTGATACATATATGGAATGGGCTGCCTGAGAAAGTGGTTGAGGCAAGTGCAATAGCAACATGTATAAAACATTTGGGTAGGTATATGGATGGGAAGGGTTTAGCAGGATATGCAGGCAGTTGGAAGTAGCTGAGTGGGCACTGTGGTCCGCATGGACCAGTTTGGGCCGAAGGACCTGTTTCCATGTTGTATTACTCTGACTATCAGGTGGCAACCTGTTGCAGCCTCTATCCTGCTAAAGGGTTGACTGCTAGACAATTAACAATTCAAGTCAGGCCCCTTAATGTTCCTGATTAAGGGTGTATGCAGGAAATAATCCATAGGACTGAGATGCTATTACCCTCCAGGTGTGATCATCATTTAAATATTGGCCTTCTAAAACTGGTAATTTATTTTCACACGCCAGTCCCACCATCAAAATGAAGAATTTTTACCCAAGGCCTATATTAAAGATACCAAAGGATATGGAGGTGATGCAGGAAAATAACATTGAGTTTAATAATCTGTCTCAATCTTGTTCAATGGAGGAGTGGCCCAAGGAACCTAACAGCCGACTTCTGTTCCTGTTTCCTACATTGCTGTTTGTTCATTTGCTCATGAAAAGAAATTAGAAGCTCTTTTTGTTAACTTCACAAACTAATTTACTCAATTATTTTATGACGTTTGTAACTGTTTCTGTTCAGAGTTGGTATACTTCACCAAATCTGTTCAATGACTTTGTAATTAGAAATGCCTGTAGTCAGTGTATTATTAAAATCTTATTGGTGAATAGGTTTTCATTTTTGTTTTGAGAAAGGGTTTAGAGGAAAAGGAATTTTTATCAAAGACATTTAAAAGCTTCTTTACCTCAGTGTACAAAACTGTTACGTGTGCAAACCTTCACAGTTTTCCCTGCCTGGGGGTTCAAAGATCAGGGATAAAATGTCAAAGTAAAGGGCACTTTGGACTGTGATGAGGAATTTCTTTACTTGAAGAATAGTGAATCATTAGAATTCTCTACCTGAGAGAGCTATGGATCTCAGTCAGAGTACATTCAATACAAAGATTCCCTCCACTGTTTTTAGCATTCTGGCGATCATTTATTGTTTGGGATTGCTTCCATAACCAAAACCTTTGATTTTCATGTGTACATCTGTGTTTGACTTCAACCTCCAGGACTGGTGTCAATGAAATACCGTTTATATTACTATCAGAGGTGATACCCACCTGATGAGCAACAATGATGGGGAGAAAAGTACTCTGCTATAAGTCGCTTCAGTGTTATGAGACTAGAATTCACCTTTGTTCCCTGGACTGTTGTTGAAGTGAGATTTGAATTCATGACCACTTGACTTAGAAATGGAAATGCTAATACTGTGGTAAGGTTAGTCTCCTTGTGACATTCTGTCTTGATCAGGAAGACAGAAGATACTTAAGAGTGCTTCAGTTTAGAGAATCAACATAAACATTTTTTAAAATCTTCATCTTTTAACACAAAACCCCAAGTCCCATTTCAATTATTTCCTTTCTCATTGTCTTCATACAACATATTATTTTGCCAATCTATTCTTAACTGCTTCAAAAAGGGCACACTCAAATTTTGTCTTTTAATGTAATGTTGGAACTTCGGTAAAACGTTAACAAACTTTTTTTATTTGAATCAATTGATTGTACCAAGTGTTTATACAGCTAACAGAGCAGACAATCAGGTGATAAGGCTGGTGTGAGTTATTTTACTATCCGATCAATTAAAATCAGAGCTGGGAAAGAAGATTGTTTCTAATGAAAAATGTCTGCAAGTTGTGCCACTTTCTGATCTTGAGTAAATCTTGCTAGAAGATTCCTAGTTAAATGATCAAACTGCTTTTCTAATAGACTTGGTGCTGCTTTGCTGTTGATTGTAGCCAGTCTGTACTATTATGGGCAACATTTTTCCATGCTTCTAAATCCCACCTCTCTTCCACATTGGACTCCTCCAATTAATTCATGGATTGAAGCATAATCTTGATTGTTTGGGTGATAAGGTTTGACAGTATTTCTTGTCGGTAACAAAGCAGACATTGCTGGAAAAACTCAACCGGTCTGGCAGCATCTGTGGAGAGAAATCACAGTTAACGCTTTGGGTCGAGGGACCCTTCCTTAGAACACGACCTAAAACATTAACTCTGATTTCTAGCCACAGATGCTGCCAGACCTGCTGAGCTTTACCGTGAATTTCTGTTTTTATTTCTGATTTACAGCATCCGTGGTTCTTTTGGTTTTTCTTGTTCGTAAATCTGCAGTGGGGCAAAAAATGAACTTTTCTTTTTACTGTAATAATGTAAGAAACGGAATAATTTGGTGTGAAGCAGAATCTGATATCAATGCTTATATTTTGTTGCCCCATTAACACCCAAGGAAGATCTCTTGACAAAGAAATTGGCTTTGGCCATCAAACTTGGACAAGAGCTTGAAATAAGGTTAGACTGTTGAAACAAAGTTTAAACCAATTTAATGAACTGATTTTTTTTTACTTAAATGGTTTATTGATACTGGGTATAAGATCAGTTTATTATGGAACCACGAATTGCAGTAACTATGATTGGTGAACTGGTAGCAGATTGAATGCAGATGCTGTGTTGGTTTTTGCTTGAGTGGCTATAATGACAGCCTGAAGGCAACATCTAAAAACCTCCTGTGGTTTGTTTTCCTCCACCATTTTGTGGAAATCAATTATATCTTAATAGTTTGTAGACTATCAGCAGCATTTTTTTTACTAAAGGAGTGCACAAGTTTTTTTTCTGAAAAAACTCTGTACACTTCGATCCATTACTGCATCAACTTGGGGTTGATTTACAACAGCTGGATTCATGTTCTTCAGTGAGAACAATAGAGCAACACAATTGCTTTAATCAGTAAATGTGCATTGCAAATGAATTTGTTTAAATAGCTTAGTTCCAACTTGTGTACTTTGTATGAAGCTGAAGCTGCCAATTGCATAAAGAAGGTGGGGAGATCTTGATAATTACTTAAAACACCCTGTTACTGTGGCAATAGTTTAATATCTCAACCACCTGTAGGGCAAGTCTGTTAAATAGCAGGCAAGCTGGATGGCACATTTCTGTATTCAATGTTTCTGTGACTTGAAACAACTTGGTTGTAGACTAATGAATGGAACTAACTGAGAGATTCGGGTTTGTATTTTCAGCAGGCACATATCCTTATGCTTAGTGTTCCAGTTATTGCATTGAACTGCTGTTATGTTGGCTACATGGATAAGTTTATGGTGGAAATGATTATCTGCAGTGGACATGGCCAGCATCAGAGATCAATGGAGCATTTTTGCCCCTTTATTAACATGTCTTCAAGGCACTAATCAATTACTAATGTCAAAAGTTCTTCCTTGCATGTTAATGAATCTCAAAGTTAAAAGACCCCTCTAAATAAATATTAACATCAGATTCTGTGTGTCTCCAAGTTTTTAAGTATCTCGTACAAATCTTAAAAGCACAAAATATTTTCCTTTCACCCATTGTTTCATTGCAGTTAGAGTCTTAGACGTAGAGGTCAAAAACAGGCACCACCTATTCTAATCGTGTTTCCCACCATAAACTTGCATGTCTTGACTTTGCAAGTGTACAACTAATACTTCCTCAATGTTGAGAGTTCCATATTCCCATCGCACTCTGGGTTAAAAAACTTTTCCTCACATCCCCTCTAAACCTCCTGCCTTTTACCTTATATCTATATCCCTGGTCATTAGTCCCTGCTCTAAGGGGAAAGGATGTTCCTATCTACTCTGCCTATGAAGCTCATAATTTTATACAACTTAATCTTGGCCACTTCAGTCTCCTCTGCCTCACGGAAATCAACCTCCGTCTAACCCAGCTCTCTTTGTAACTAAAACTCTCAGCCCGGGCTAATTACCTCTTTATCTAGTGCTATTACATCCCTCATATAATATGGATTCCAGAGCTTCACCCAACATTTTAACTGTAGTGTAACCAACTTGTTCATACAATTCCAGCCTAACCTCCCTGCTCATCAACACTATACCTCAGCTCACAAAAAGCAGCTGTTTCATATTCCTTAACCATTTTACCTTCCTGTCCAACCTGAAGAGATCAGTGGACATCCACACCATGGGCCCTCTGTTCCATGGTGTTTCTCAGGATCCTGTTGTTGATCATGTGTTACCGTGCCTTGTTTGTCTTGCTCCAATGCATCGCTTCATGTTGCATTCAATTTGCCACTGACCAACCTGTCTGCATCCTTTTGTAATCTAAGGCTGTCCACCTCTGTTTACCACCCCAACAATTTTCATATATTAGTTGTGAATTGATTCCAGTTTCCCTAGGATAGATTCTTACCAACTGCACTGAAACTGGCCACTCTCCTTTTTGTGTTTTTACTCTAGATTGCTCCTTGTTCTTTATCCCATGGCAAACCCAATCGTTTGATAGTACAGATTCCCAGCCAGTGATATTTCCACTAACCACCATTTCCTTGTAGATAAACTGTGCTCCCTTGTTATTGACAAAGTTAGCATAGTAACAATTACCGACACAAGCTTTCAACTCAGATTTATTTATTGAACCTTTTCAATTCCACAAGCTGCCATAGTGAGATGTGAACCCATGCCAGCTGAAGTATTAACCCAGGTCTCCATATTATCCCTACAAACCCAATTTCCCGCAGAAATCCTGCACTGACATTTGATCCACTTTACGCAACTCGTTCTCCAGAACCAAATCCATCAATGCATCCTGTTAAGCAAGGGTTTGAAAAGTTATCTGGGATAGGCAGGAATTGAGATTTGAGGTTACAGTCAGAATCAGCCAAACTTTTCTTGAATGGTGAAGTAAACCCAAGAGGATGAATGATTCATGTGTTTGGATGTTGGGCTGTAACATACCTAATGAAGAAAATTTTCCCTCTTCACTTTGTATGCTTGCTATCCTAGTCTGTTATGACATTTTAAGACTCCAGTATAACAATGTATTCATTCTTGCAGCGCTCTAATTTCCTTGCAAAATTGCTCCTAAATGTTTCCCACTCCATGCCTTATGGAGCATGTCCATTAGTCTAATGGTATCTTTCATGGTTTTTTTGACTGAAATGCATGAAGTTTTTAGGCTTAATTCCTCCAGGACAACATCTGTTAAACATTGCAATACTCTTCTTGATCAACACAGCTATTCCTCCCTTATATTTCCTGAAAGCAATGTATCTAGGGGTAAAACAAAAACAGAAATTGCTGGAAAAGCCGAGCAGGTCTGGCAATATCTGTGAAGAAAAATCAGAGTTAATGCTTAAGGTCCAGTGACCCTTCCTCAGAACTGATGGTAGCTAGAAAAATGTTGGTTTCTGAGGAAGGGTCACCGAACCTGAAACATTAACTCTGATTTTTCTTCATTTGTTGTTTCTACCATGTACAGCTGATACAATAAAAATGAGACAGTGTTCCTTCCTCCAGGACCAAGGTGCTATATGAACAAACACACACTACATGAGAGTACAGGAGAAAATGAGGACTGCAGATGCTGGAGATGCGAGTCGAGAGTGTGGTGCTGGAAAAGCACAGCAGGTCAGGCAGCATCTGAGGAGCAGGAGAATTGATGTTATGGGCAAAAGCCCTTTATCAGGGCTTTTCCAGCATAAAGTATACAGAGAAGTGCAAAACATGCAATATAGCGCAGTAATTCCTGACAAGACAAGACAATAGGCACAGTGGTGGACAAATTACAATGTAACAATGAATGATCATTAATAAAACATTGTTTTAGCAGCAATTCAAAAAGTCATCCAAAAATTGCAAATGGAATAGGGTGTTATCATACAGTGTTAAGGAGCCTGATGGCTTGGGAGAAGAAACTATTGCAGTCTGATTGTGAGAGATCAAGTGCTTCGGTAACTTCTGCCAGATGGCAGGAGGGAAAAGAATTTGAATGAAGGATGTGTAGGGTCATCCGCAATGCTGTTGGCCTTGTGGAGGCAGCATGTGGTGTAACTGTCTGTAATGGAGGGAAGAGAGACCCCAATGATCATCTTAGCTGCTGTCAGAGCACCACAGCTATCCCAAAGCCCTGAGGGCAGTTTCACAACCCAGCAATACCATAGCCACACAAAGAACAGGTCAGACAGAGAGGCCACCAGCAAGAGCACTATTCCCAGAACAGGACAATGGAAGCACCTCACCGCTTCAGGGAAGACATTAGTACCTACCTGGCAGCACCCGCCCCATAACCCTCCAAACCTTCCTATTCATCTCCCCATCCAGATGTCTTTTAAATGTTACAATTGTACTAGTCTCCACCACTTCCTCTGGCAGCTCATTCCATACAGGCACCACCCTCTGCGTGGAAAAGTTGCCCGTTAGGTCTCTTTTTTATATCTTGCCCCTCTCACCTTAAACATATGCCGCCTAGTTCTGAAATCCTCCACCCCAGGGAAGAGACTTTATCTATTTATCTTATCCATGCCCCTCATGATTTAAAAAACCTCCTATAATGTTACCCCTCAGCCTCCGACGCTCCAGGGAAAACAGCCCCAGACTATTCAACTCTTCCCTACAGCGCAAATCCTCAAACCCCGGCAACATCCTTGTAACTCTCTTCTGAACCTTTTCAAGTTTCACAACATCTTTCCGATAGAAAGGAGACCAGAATTGCATGCAATATTCCAAAAATGTACAGTAATTTTTGTAGGTTTTATAGTCCAAGACCGTGCAATTCCTGAACTAGGCAGTGCTGCAGCTACTCTTGGTACTCTCAACGAACATTCTGTAGAATGTGATAAGAATGGGGGATGAAAGATGGGCTTTCCTCAACCGATGCAGAAAGTAGAGATGTTGCTGGGCTTTCTTGACTATGGAACTAAAGTACTCAGGTCATAGAGATGTACAGCACAGAAACAGACTGTCGGAGAAATTAGCCCAATAAAGCAGAGACCACATAAACCAGATCAGGTGAAATTGACAAGCTGTTTATTACAAGCTATATGGCTGGAAGAGAAATTGACTAGGCTGACACAGCACTGATAGTCTGTGCAGGTAGATCAGAATTGCTCTTCCTCGAGCTGAGGAAGAAGCCAGTTTTTATTATAATCCTGAACAATGAGGCTAATTAGAAATGGGGAAAATACAATGTATCTGGAAATGGAGTAATCTAGTTACAATGATGCTAATCAGAAAACAGTTATCAGAGGAATGTCCTAATTCTCTACACAAAGCAACATCCTGACAGTATTGATGGGTTCAGAGCTTCCATTCCTCTTCGCAGGTAGGTACTAATGTCTTCCCTGAAGTGGTGAGGTGTTTCCATTGTCCTGTTCTGGGAATAGTGCTCTTGCTGGTTCCTCTGTCTGACCTGTTCTTTGTGTAGCTTTGATATTGCTGGGCTGTGAAACTGGCCTCGGGGCTTTAGGATAGCTGTGGTGCTCTGTCATTGTTAGTGGGAGCTTGAAGAGTTTTCCCTTGTCTGCGAGTGCTGTCTAGTTTTGCTCGTCAACATGCTTGGTCCCTGCTGAGGCATTCTGGATGTTTTTCCTATAGTTTGGCCAATTTTGCTTTTGTGGGCCTATTATAGGCTGGCAGGGTGGCACATCGTTTCTCACACAGACCCTTAGGTCCAACTCATCCATGCCAACCAGATATCCCAACCTCATCCCACCTGCCAGCACCCGCCCCATAGCCCTCCAAACCTTCCTATTCATCTACCCATCCACATGCCTTTTAAATGTTACAATTGTACCAGCCTCCACCACCTCCTCTGGCAGCTCATTCCATACAGGCACCACCCTCTGCATGGAAAAGTTGCCCGTTAAGTCTCTTTTTTTAATATCTTGCCCCCTCACCCTAAACATATGCCCCCTAGTTCTGAAATCCTCCACCCCCAGGGAAGAGACTTTGTCTATTTATCTTATCCATGCACCTCATTTTAAGAACCTGTATAAGGTTACTCCTCAACCTCCGACACTCCAGGGAAAACAGCCCCAGCCTATTCAACCTCTCCCTACAGCGCAAATCCTCCAACCCTAGCAACGTCCTTGTAACTCTTTTCTGAACCCTTTCAAGTTTCACAACATCTTACCGATAGGAAGGATACCAGAATTGCATGCAATATTTCAAAAGTGGACAGTAATTTCTAAATGTGTGAGATTGGAAAGTGTCCTTGTTCCTAGCAAACTGAAAACTAGCATGCAGATGCAGCAAGCAACCCAGAAAGGAGATGGTATAATCGCCTTATCACAGGAGGATTTGAGTACGGGAGCAAAGAAATCCTACTTCAACTTCGAGAATACTGGAGATTGCACTTTGAGTATTGTGTAAAGTACTGGTCCCCTTGCTGAAGGAAGGGTGTACTTGCCGTAGAACAAATTCAGTGGAAGCTCACCAGAGTTTTTAGATTAGTTTCCCTACAGTGTGGAAACAGGCCGTTTGGCCCAACTAGTCCACACCGACCCTCTGAAGAGTGACCCACCCAGATCCGTTTCCCCTCTGACTAATGCACCTAACACTATGGGCAATTTAGCATGGCCAATTCACCTGGCCTGCACATCTTTGGATTGTGGGAGGAAACCAGAGCACCCAGAGGAAACCCATGCAGACATGGGGAGAATGTGCAAACTCCACACAGACAGTCACCCAAGGCTGGAGTCAAACCCGGGACCCTGGTGCTGTGAGGCAGCAGTGCTAACCACTGAGCCACTGTGCTGCCCTTCATAGAATGGTGGAACTGTCCTATGAGAAGAGATTTAGGGGAGTGAACCTGTATTTTCTAGAATTAAAAGAATGAGAGTTGATTTCATATAAACTTGAAAAATTCTTAAAAGATAACCAAAAGTAGATGCAGAAAGGATGGTTCCCTGGATGTGAGTATTAGAACCAGGAGCACTGACTCCAAATAAAAGGCAAGTCATTAAGGACTGTGATGAGGAAAAACTACTTCAGTCAGAGATGTGAAGTTTTGCAATTTGGCACTCCCTGGTACTGTGGTAATTCAGATCATTGATAGGTTTCTAGTTTGCAATCACATCAAGGGGAATGTGGAGAACAGGGAATGTGGCATTGAGATAGTTGATCAGCTATGATATATAATGGAGGAGCATGCTCATGGAACTGAACAGCCTGTTCCTCCCATGTCACTAATATTTTGTTCTTCAGTATTATGTGACTGTGCAAATCCTCTGTATGTCTTTTTCTCCTTTTTAATGCCAATTTCATTCCCAACAAACTCTCCACACAGCACAAGTAAACAGCTTCACAAGGACATTGGTAAGGTTGCATCTCTGAGTCAGATGTATCCTCTAAGTTCCACCTCTCCAGAAGCAGTCTAGATGTCACTGAAATCCAAAGACATCCATAGGAATTACTATTCAAACTGGTATCTTTGACATTTTTCTGGATGAACTATAACTATTTATGGTATCAACTCAAAAGTGTTCTTTGTTCAGCAGCATGAGTATCACAGGATATACCTTAAGCAAAATTAGCTTTTTCAGATGATTGGCTTCTCCACAATAACTCTTTCCTGACTTGGCGAATACTGTCTTTAAATATAATTTGTTTTCTTGGTGACTTCCCACATTTCTATTTGCAAATTATTAGCTGAGTACAAATGGTTTACAGATAAATGCTGGGTTATTTCTACTTTACTTTAACTTTAAAAATCCCACTCCATTCTGTTTACAGTACGATAAGATTCTGTATAGCTGCTATTTTTCAGCTCATGTTTAAATGAAGTCATGACTTTTGTGATTCTTTGTTTTGTGACAAGAACTAATGAACTACAGAAAGGCTTTGAAACTGGTGATAAATTGTGTCATAAAGTCTTAATTCCGCACTTCTGATCCTCCACAACTATAATTGATGAAGAGAATATCTACCTCTGTAAAAAGACGCTTCCTGTTTGTTTCATTAGACCTTTTGTACCAACGGATCTTATTCAACTGGAAAAACACACAACTAGGCATTTCTTCAATCTTTGGAACTTTTGAATGAAGTGCAGCAGTCTTTGCTATTCTGTTCACATGGTAACCAAATAAATTTATCCAAAGAACCAAGCATACTTCTGTTTGGTATTAGCAGAGTCTGATCATCCATTCCATTCATTCCTGCATTCTGTTTTAACTTGTCTTTGAAATCTTCTTTGTGTAGGGTGAGTCAGCAGGATACAAAGTAGGCAGTCTAGTCACATGCTTCATTTAAAGATCGTATTCGCATTATTGTATTTTTCATGCTGTAGTTGGGGAGGCAGAAGGCCTGCAATTTTGACATAATTTTAAGTTATCAGGTTGTTTCGGGCTGAATCAAAGAGCAAAGCGTACTGTGCACACTTGAAGAGCTCAAGTTGCTATTTGTCTCTTAACTTCCTGTTTTCCTGCGAGTCATTCACAAAAATTAGAATAGAACAGTAGATGATCAATACCATAGTGCACTGTATACATGTTTATATTTTTCCTGCTTAACTCCTGAGCAACATTCTCAAACAATTTAGTTCTGTGGTACACTGAGCAGGGTCTCAAGTTTAACTTGCATTGTCAATGAAGTTTGCTGAGTCTGAATCGGATGATCTGAGACTCAACGGTTGACCTCAACTGCACTGGACTACAGCTGCCATTGCTGGTGGCATTTTAAGTATGCCCATTTGGGCAAGGGCTCATATTTGTAGAACTGTATGGCAATAGAGTTATTACCTGCAGAAGCAAATCATAGATGTTATTATATGATAGCAATGTTAGAAGGACATATAACTTGTGCATCTTTTTTAAAAGATTTAAGTCACTTAGTTCCACATTCCTGTTCTTTCTGTAAGGGCCTGTAAATATTTCATTTTCAAGTACATGTTCATTGTTAAAAATGCTTCCACCACCCCCTGTGGGGAAAATGCCTGTTCTTAACTCTCTGTATTTCAGTGAAGAAAGTTTTGTTTGCCCACCTGCCAATAAAAACAGTTTCTCCTTTTATGCACACCTTGGTGCAACATATCTTTGAACACATTCAATAAATATTGAAAATGTTGGAGAAACTGTGTAGGTCTGGCAGCAACTATGGAGAGAGAAACAGAGTTCATTCTGAAGAGTTTCATTAGACTCAAAATGTTAACACGCATTTTCCTCAGAGTTTCTCCATCATTTTCTGTTCGTTTCAGATTTCCAGAATCTGCGGTATTTTACTTTGATTTATTAAATCCCCTCACCTTCCTTGAGAACAAAGAAAGATACCACAATTTCCTAATCTCTGCACATAATGGAACCTGGTTAATCCCTGACACCATTCAAAAAGGTAAAGGAAAATCAATTAAAAAAAATACACAGGCCATTGATTTTTAACTTGTTTTGTTTGAACGTGACTAATTGAGCATGCTGATATCATGAAAATTTGTACCATAAAAGTAGATTGGATATCACCAATGTAATCTTGATAGTTGAAAGATTGTGGTAGCAGGAAAAAATGTACCCAAACACATTTATCCTTTATCTTTTAAGTGTAAACCTTGAGAAATTTCAAATCTCTGGTGATGTTATATCCACTGTAATCTAGAAATAAGGCCGTCCTAACACATGTTTCAGGTATTACAAGCCTAATAACTACTTCAGCTCTTCAGTGCATTTTTCAAAGCTTTAGTGGGAAGAGATTTCCTGCTGTGAAAAATAGTACAGACAGAGCAAGGTATAATCTTCCCTAACCAATATCTGTAGGGAGGAACAGCCTCACTATAGGCAAGCAATGTAAATGGAGCTTAATAGCGGTCACTCTTTGCTGCTCAGGTGTGCATAAGTTTTGCAGTACATTTCTGTCTTTGAAGGAATACTTTTTTTGTAACACTTTTCACAATCTCAAAGACTGTGTTTCACTGCATTAAATTGGGAACAATGGCAACTCCTATTTATCATATCAAATACTATTTAAATATCCCAAAGCAGTTCAAGTGAGAGATAGTGAAATGGAGATATTTAGGAGCACATTCCATAATTTAGGGCATTTAGTTGAAAATGCAACTGCCAGGATAGAGCAGTTTAATTTAAGGAATGTAAGAGGCCAGAATTAGAGAAAACTGATCAGACTTTATTTAATTTAACAACTTCAATCCAGACTACATGTGAGTGAAACTTCTCATGAGTTGATCAAGATGGAGAGGCTTCACTGCTAAGATTGCAAATGTTTTGTGCAAAGAAATGCCTTCGTTTTGAAAGAATCACAGTTTATGAAGTGCTTCCTGTTTTTGGCAAACAAGATTTTCTGTGACCATAATTCCAGTGAGGTGGGGTGTTTAATGAGTATTCATAATATGCTAATGAATGGAAAGCAGATTGGTTGATAAAGCAGACCCAGATGAAAGAGCCTGAGAATTTCACAGTAAAAGTTTAACCTGCAATCTGGAAATTCAATTTTTGCCTCACATGTAATTAAATTCCCTTGCCTGCTTATCTAAATGGTTTAGGTGAGTGAGGAAAGTTCTGCCCATAATGTTTACACTATATTTGGAGGATATTTTATTTCTGTCATCCTTTTAGAGGGAGCCATACTTTGCAAGAAAGGGTAAAAACCCTGTAATTGGGCTGATGAATCGTATTAGTGGAGAAAGAGGCCTTTCAACCCATTATCACTGCAGATGTTTTGGAAGAACTATCCAATCTATCCCACATTCCTACTCTTTCTCCTGAGCCCTGCAGTTTTTATCACTTCAGGTATTCACTTGATTCTCTTCTGAAAGTTCTATATTTTTCCACCATGCCTTCTGCATTCCAGATCACCAAAACTCTCAATTAAAATGTTTATTCTTCATGTAACCTTGGTTTGTCTTGCAATTGTCAATCATGTTGTTACTAGAAACTTGTTACTTTGACCCTGTCAAAGCTATTTGTGAATTTGAGTGCATCTGCAAAATTAACTTGTAGCCTTCAAAACTGAGGAGAACACCTGAAGTACCCCCCCCCCCCATCACCACCATAAGTTTATTGCAACTTGCTTGATCACTATTCTAATAAATCATGTTCACCTTCTACAAGGGCTTGACATCCCAACCTGCAGTGGCCAGAGTTAAGTTCAGTACTCCAGCTAAGTGCTAACTGGTGTTTTCAACACACCACCTAACTTTCATACTCTGTGCTTCTAATTATAAAGTCAACAAACCTGTGTGCTTTTTTTTAAATGGCCTTCTCAACTTGTCCAACCAATTTGACCATAAGTCCTGCTCACAAAGTGATCAAACATTCAACATAAAATATAAGTAACTGTCCCAGATTGCTGTATTCCTGATGAAGGGCTTTTGCCCGAAATGTCGATTTTCCTACTCCTCAGATGCTGCCTGAGCTGCTGTGCTTTTCCAGTACCACTCTAATCCAGATCCTGCTCCAAAAAACTGCCAGAACTTACTATGTGAAACACATGAAATACCTAAAATGGCTCATTAAAAACCAGGAGTTGAAGGAGATCATTTGGCCCTTTGAGCCTGCCCCATCATTGTGTTGATCATTCAACTCCATACCCTATTTCTCCTTTCTCTCTCTACTCTTTGATCCCCCTGGTTATAAGAATTATATCTAACTCCTTCCTGAAAACATTCAATGTCTTGGCCTCACTACTTTGTGGTAGAGAGTTCTGCAGGCTCACCACACTGAGCCATGAAATTTCTCCTCATCTTGGTCCTAAATGGCCTCCCGTATATCCTTAAACTGACCCTGGTTCTGAACCCATTTCATCAGAAAAATTTACTGTTAGAATTTGACAGGTTTCTATGAGAACTCCTCATTCTTTGGTAGATATGGTCCAAACAGATCAGTCTGTCTTCATACATCAACCTTACCATCCCAGGAATCAGTCTGGTAAACATTTGTTGCACCCCTTCCACAGGCAAAACATCCTTCCTCAGATAAGAAGACCAAAACTGCACACAGTATTCCAGGTGGTCTCACCGGAGCACTGTAGAATTACTGTAAGATTTCCTTGCTTCTGTACTCAAATCTTATCACTGTGAAGGCCAACGTGCCAGTTATGGCTTGCTGCACCTGCATGCTTATTGTCTGCACCAGTTGTACAAGGGCATCCACTTCTCTTTGTACCTCCCTTTTTCGTAAACTATCGCCATTCAGATAATCTGCTGCCTTATTTCTGCCACAAAATTACATAATCTCACAGTTATGCACATTAAATTTTATTTACCATGCATTTGTCCACTCGCACATCATGTTCAAATCACACTGAATCGTATCTTTGCAAGTCACCTTCCTTCTCAGCCTTGCGTTGTTTGCAAACATCGAGGTAGAGTGAGTGGGGGAGGGGATGAAGGTGATAGGTCAGGGAGGAGGGTGGAGTGGATAGGTGGAAAAGAAGATAGGCAGGTAGAACAAGTCATGGGGACAGTGCTGAGCTGAAAGTTTGGAACTAGGGTGAGGTGGGGGAAGGGGAAATGAGGAAACTGTTGAATGAGGCATTCTTCCTCCAGGCGTCTGGTGGTGAGGGAGCGGCGGTGAAGGAGGCCCAAGACCACCATGTCCTCGGCAGAGTGGGAGGGGGAGTTGAAATGTTGGGTCACAGGGCGGTGTGGTTGATTGGTGCGGGTGTCCCGGAGATGTTCCCTAAAGCGCTCTGCTTGGAGGCGTCCAGTCTCCCAATGTAGAGGAGACCGCATCGGGAGCAACGGATACAATAAGTGATATTGGTGGATGTGCAGGTAAAACGTTGGATGTGGAAGGCTCCTTTAGGGCCTTGGATGGAGGTGAGGGAGGAGGTGTGGGCGCAGTTTTGCAATTCCTGCGGTGGCAGGGGAAAGTGCCAGGATGGGAGGGTGGGTTGTAGCGGGGGCGTGGACCTGACCAGATAGTCATGGAGGGAACGGTCTTTGCGGAAGGCAGAAAGGGATGGGGAGGGAAATATATCCCTGGTGGTGGGGTCTTTTTGGAGGTGGCGGAAATGTCGGCAGATGATTTGGTTTATGCGAAGGTTGGTGGGGTGGAAGGTGAGCACCAGGGGCGTTCTGTCCTTGTTACGGTTGAAGGGGTGGGGTCTGAGGGCGGAGGTGCGGGATGTGGACGAGATGCTTTAGAGGGCATCTTTAACTGCGTGGAAAGGGAAATTGCAGTCTCTAAAGAAGGAGGCCATCTGGTGTGTTCTGTGGTGGAACTGGTCCTCCTGGGAGCAGATACGGCGGAGGATTGGGAATACGGGATGGCATTTTTGCAAGAGGTAGGGTGGGAAGAGGTGTCATCCAGGTAGCTGTGGGAGTCAGTGGGTTTGTAAAAAATGTCAGTGGCTAGTCGGTCATCATTAATGGAGATGGAGAGGTCCAAGAAGGGGAGGGAGGTGTCAGAGATGGTCCAGGTAAATTTAAGGTCAGGCTGGAATGTATTGGTGAAGTTGATCAACCTCCACGCGGGAGCACGAAGTGGCGCCAATGCAGTCATCAATGTAGCGGAGGAAGAGGTGGGGAGTGGTGCCGGTGTAATTACGGAAGATCGACTGTTCTACATAGCCAACAAAGAGACAGGCATAGCTGGGGCCCATATGTGTGCCCATGGCTACCCCTTTGGTCTGGAGGAAGTGGGAGGATTCGAAGGAGAAATTGTTAAGGGTGAGGACCAGTTCGGCCAAACGAATGAGTGTGTCGTTGGAAGGGTACTGTTGGGGACGTCGGGAGAGGAAAAAACTGAGGGCTTGGAGGCCCTGGTCATGGCAGATGGAGGTGTAGAGGGATTGGATATCCATAACGGGCATCAGTGTTTAAGAAGCATGATTTCCCTTTCATAAAATTGTGCTGGCTTTTTTCAGGCCTGTCTCTATTTTACACACGTTCTCCTACTAAATCTTTTATAATGCACTCTAGCATTTTCCCTGAGACTGATGTGAAGCCAACTGGTCCATAATTCCCTGTTTTCTCCCTACCTCCTTTTGTTTAAATAGTAGACAGTTTTTTCCAAAAACAAATTATCTTAGAGTTGTGTGCTCTTGTAACACTTCTACATCAGCATGCATTTAGCACATATTGCTTATCAATGACTAGAGGAAGAGTGACCAGCAAATGAAATAGGCAGCATTTATAAAAATATTAATTCTGAAATAGTCTTACATCATTTTGCCTTGTGCAAGTTGATACTCTTTGCTTTCCAAATATGGAATTTGTTCTCTCTCCCTTCTAAATCCTGATTAAAAAAAATCTAGAAATTATAACACCAGGAAGGTCTTTCATCCCAACGCAGTGTTAATACTCCACACAAGCAATAATCATAAACCAATGGACTCATCCATTTCCCATATTTCTTTATCCCATTCACTTGAATAATCTGTTTTTGTTTAAATCTATCTGTTCAAACTCATCATCACATGTCTTTGGCAGATGAGACTTGGTTTCAGAGATACAGATTCCTCTACTAGGGACAAGACCCTTAAATTTGAACTGATGCTTGCAGAAGAAAGGTTGGATTGGAATGTTGGCAATGGTGAGATTAGACTCCCCGACCACAGAAACTCTAACTAAGATCTATTACCTTTAATCACTTGACCGTGCTATGTTGACAAGATTGTTGCTACAATTGCTAACTCCTGTAATGTCATCCAGAGTGTCTCATCTTATATGTAAAAAGAAATTCTGCTCGTCTGACTAATGTATTTAATCAATGTCCCTTCTCCCTAGATCTCCTCATCAACTGGAAGCATCTTATTCATTCTTCATTTTAAACATCCTCAAGTTGCTCTGTATTCTACCCACTTCTAATCATGCATCAAAATAAATTCTGAGCTCCTGTGATTAATATCTCTGATAACAGCAGTGAGTTGTGAAAGTACATCGGATCCCATTCTCTGATTCTTTACCTTGATCACTGAAAGATTTCTTTCCATCCTCTGCCCTTTCTTAGAAAGCATTGATATGTTTCATGACAACTGAGGCAGAGGAAGTAAGATGCAACCCAGCATTGCATTAACAAACATTTTAGTACCTCTTGTCACAATTTTGAGTTTTAAAAAAAAATTATTCATGATATATAAGTATTGTTGGTAATTCAAATAATTATTGTCCTTGAGAAATGGGATGGCTGAAAAAAATATTCTTATTTCTCTAACGCTTTTTCAGTTACACCGAGATTTTCAACTTACCTAATTTCAAACCAAAGGACCAAATTTTACTACTGTTACAATTTTACCATAGCAATTTTGTAGGCAATAAAACATTTAGTGATTGGATTTTTTAAAACACCTAATCCAGTGTAGCAAAGAGTGGAGGCTAGTGAAGTTCTCCACTTCCATTTAATTTTCTCTTTCCCAATTTTTACCACTTCCTTTCTAAACATATTGAACTGAAAATTCCCTCTCTTAGTCCTTCCTCCCATTTGCAGTTAATTTCTGAGGCAGGGGTGGCGGTGGCGGTGTAGTGGTGACATCACTGCTGGAAATGTGTTGCTGGAAAAGCGCAGCAGGTCAGGCAGCATCCAGGGAACAGGAGAATCGACGTTTCGGGCATAAGCCCTTCTTCAGGAATGAGGAAAGTTTGTCCAGCAGGCTAAGATAAATGGTAGGGAGGAGGGACTTGGGGGAGGGGCGTCGGAAATGTGATAGGTGGAAAGAGGTCAAGGTGAGGGTGATAGGTCAGACTGGGGTGGGGGCGGAGAGGTCGGGAAGAAGATTGCAGGTTAGGAAGGCGGTGCTGAATTCGATGGATTTGACTGAGACAGGGTGGGGGGAGGGGAAATGAGGAAACTGATGAAATCTGAGTTCATCCCTTGTGGTTGGAGGGTTCCTAGGTGGAAGATGAGGCGTTCTTCCTCCAACCGTCGTTTTGTTGTGGTCTGACAATGGAGGAGTCCAAAGACCTGCATATCCTTGGTGGAGTGGGAGGGGGAATTGAAATGTTGAGCTACAGGGTGGTTGGGTTGGTTGGTTGACTTACAGCCCCAAACTAATGTTCTGACCACATGGATCGAATCCTACCTCAGCTTCTTCATTTTGCTGACTTTGATGGAAAGATTATTGTCTTTAGACCATGCTGCTAAGCACTCAATTTCTTTTCTGTTTTGTTTCATCATTGTTTGAGATCAAACCTACAACGGTGATGTAATTAGCAAACCTGCAAATAGAGTTCAGGTGGAATTTGGCTGATTGTGAGTATTTGAGTTTAGGGGGCTGAGTGTGCAGTCTTGTGGGACACCAGTGTTGAGGATTATGGTGGAGGAGGTGTTGTCGCCTATTCTTACAGATTACAGTCTATGGATCCAGAGAGGGGAGGCGAGACCTAGCTCTTGGTGTTTAGAGGTGAATTCGTATGGAACTGTAGTTATGTAGACAGAGATGTAGGCGATAACTAGGAGCCTGGCATAATTGTTATGGGATGAGTGTAGGGCCAGGGAGATGGCATCTGCAATGGAACTGTTGTGCCAGTAGGCAAATTGCAAAGGATCAAATTTGGTAGGCTGGTGTTGATGTGAGTCACGACTACTCCCTCGAAGCACTTCTTAATTATGGAGGTCAGAGCCACGAGGCGGTAGTCAATAAGGCACACTGCATGATTTTTCTTTGGCACCACTAACATTAGTGAAACATTGTATTTCTTGGAAGTAATCAAAACAAATTTTGTCACCAGACCACATGGAATATTAGCAAATGTGACCAAAATCTTGGTCAAAGAGCTTTAAGAAATATCTTGATGAATGAGAGTTTAGCTGAAAGGTGATGGGGATACACAAGAAGCCAGAGTTGAAGGAACATGAGTTCTAGGAGGATTGAATTATTATGCAAAACATACTTGAAATATGATTGCAAAATCTTGGTTATTTCAATTTTTTCAGACTTTCAAGTTTCATCTCCAGTTTTTTTACAACTTGTATGCAGTTGTAGTTTGTGTGTACACAGTGTTTTACTACAAAAGTTGTTTTCAACTGTGAATCACATTGATGGGAAGTTCCCCTATTCTGGATGCAGTATTTAGTCAATATTTTAATCATGATCTTATTCAACCGATCTATGCTTACAAAACTCTGAATATGGTGTCCAATATTTGACTGCAATTCCCTGATTGGACTCCACTTGATAAGCAATCTCAATTGTCCCAAAAATTTTCCAAGCAACTAATTTAAGATTCTTCATCAGTGTAATAGTGTGACTCAGTTTTATATGTGCTAGATTCTGCAGATATTCACACACACAGTCTTGTTACTTTATGAACAGAAAGAACATGTCTACACCTTCTGTCTTTCTCAACTAAACACAGGCTTGCAGGACAGACATTCCCCTGATACATTACCCACAGCAATGCTTTGATCAATCAGAGTCAACTTGGCAGGTTTGAATTTAAACAAATCTTAATTGATTGTGGAATTCTACACGGCAATGCTTCTACCAGTTGGAGTCTACCTGCTAGCCGATCAGAACTCTTTTCTCCTACAGTATAAATGGTTGTTCCCTTTTGAGATTTGGTATTCTGTGAATCTGTCCTGATCAGTGCAAGACTAATACTTCTGTCTCTTGTTTTCATCAAAATGCACGTTCTGTGCTGTATGTTGGTTTTTATTAGACTGCAAGTGTCACTGGGGGAGGCAATGACCTGTTGGTAATACAAGTAGAAAATCCTTTATCCAAAATTCTGAAATCCGAAGATTTTTCCTGAGGCTTTTTTCTCATTAGCAAGGTTGTTTGGAGTGCAAGCAGTTAACATAACTCCACACCCACTTGACTCACGTCATTCAGATGTGACATAGTGGTGTGGCCCAGCACTGGAACATAGAACATTACAGCGCAGTACAGGCCCTTTGGCCCTCGATGTTGCGCCGACCTGTCATACCAATCTGAAGCTCATCTAGAAGGCGTCAATTCTGTGTCCGTGCTCGTAGTAATCACAAGTGGGTCTGTTCTTCGGTAGTTTACTTTACTATGAAAATGTCATTTAGTCCTTTATCCGAAGAAATCCGTAAGAGAGCTGGTCCCGCGGGTTTCGCATAAAGGATTGCCTACCTGTATTGCGAGACGATTAAACAAGAGAGCAAGGTAATGTTCTGGAAACCTGGATTTGAATCTTGCCACTGCGGGTGATGGAATTTGAATTGTAAAAAACAATCTGGAATTAAGAGCCAAATGATGACCATAATGATACCTTTGTCGATTGTCAGATAAACCCATCTAGTTCACTAATGCATTTTGGGGAAGGAGGCTGCCCCCTTACCTGTTTGGGCCTACATGTGACTCCAGGCCATCAGACTCTTAACTGTCTTCTCCAGTGATACCCTCATCCTGTGAATGAAGAAAAATAAACTGCTTGTCATTAACCAATTGGATACAAAATTGGCTTGATGGTAGGAGACAGAGTGCAGAAGTGCAGGGTTGTTTTTCAGACTGGTGGGCTGTGACCAGCGGTGTTCATTTGTTTGTCATTCATATAAATGATTTAGATGAGAAGATAGGAGGCATGATCAGTAAATTTGTGGATGACACCAAAATTGGTGGTATACTGGACAGTGAAGAAGATTATCTAAGATTACAAAGAGATCTTAGTCAATTGGATCAATGGGCTGAGGAGTGGCAGATGGAGTTTCATTTTGATAAATGCGAGGTATTGCATTTTGTTAAAACAAACAAGGGCAGGACTTGTATAATTAATGGAAGAGCCCTCGGTAGTGTTATAGAACAGAAATACCTCTGTTCTTTGACATTTGTGTCACAGGTGGAAAGAGTGGTTAAGAAGTCGTTTAGCACACTTGCCTTCATTGCTCAGACCTTTTGAGTATAGGAGTTGGGACATCTTGTTAAGGTTGTACAAGACATTGCTGAGGACTATTCTGGAGTACAGTGATTTAGTAAAGTGATTTCAGAAAAGGTTTACCACTATGATGCCAGGACTTGAGGGTTTGAGCTCTGAGAGGCTGGATAGGCTGGGACTTTTTTCCATTGGAGCATAGGCAGTTGAGGGGTGCACTTCGAGGTTTATAAAATCATGAGCTGCATAGATGAGTTGAATAGTTAACTGTCTTTTCCCTTGGGTGAAGGGGGGGGGGCAGGGGGAGGAGTTCACAACTAGGGGCATATTTTTAAGCAGAGTGGAGAAAGATTTAAAAAGAATAAGAGGGATAACATTTTGCACCTGAGTGTGGTTAGTGTGTGGAGTGAACTGCCAGAGGAAATGGTAGATGCAGATACAGTTACAACATTTAAAAGCCATTTGGATAAGTAGATGAATGGAATGGTTTGGAGGGATTGAGCCAAATGCAGGCAAGTGGGAATAGTTTAGTTTGGGAACATGGTCAGTGTGGACTAGTTGGACTGAAGGGTCTGTTTCCATGCTGTATGATACCAACTCTAACCCAAAACATCTAGGTTTTAGCCAAAAAATGTTTACTTACAAAAAGAAAGTATAATGAAGCAGATGCTAAAAATCTAACAAAGACAGAAAATGTTAGAACATTGAGTATAGGAGTTGGAAGGTCATGCTGTGGCTGTACAGGACATTGGTTAGGCCACTTCTGGCATATTGTGTGCAATTGTGGTTTCCCTCCGATAGGAATGATGTTGCAACACTTGAAAAGGTTCAGAAAAGCTTTACAAGGATGTTGCCAGGGTTGGAGGGTTTGACCTGTAGGGAGAGACTGTATAAGCTATGGCTGTTTTCCCTGGAGTGTCAGAAGCTGAGGGGTGACCTTATGGGTTTATAAAATCATGAGGGGCATAGATAGGGCAGACAGACAAGGTCTTTTCCCTGGGATGGGGGTGTCCAGAACTAGAGGGCATAGGTGTAGGGTGGGGGGGGGTGGAGGTGTGAGTGTATGGAATGAGCTGTCAGAGGAAGTAGTGGAGGTTAGTACAATTACAAAGTGTAAAAGGCATCTGGATGGGTATGTGAATAGGAAGGTTTTGAGGGATATGGACCAGGTGCTGGCAAATGGGACTAGATTAATTTAGGATATCTGATCGGCATGGACAAGTTGGGTCTAATGGTCTGTTTCTGTGCTGTACATCTCTATGACTCTGTAACTACTGCAGAGAGAGAAACTGAGTTAATGATGCAGACACAGAACTTTCTTCAGATCTGTAAAGGTGTTGTTTGAAGTATTAATATCGTCAGAACATACATTGCTTTGTATTGCTGTTCTTGGCCTCTCTTGCATGTTATAATCAAACTATTTTAAAATTTTAGTAAGTTTAGAATTTGGAAACTTCATGCTTAATTGTGTAAATGCCAATTGCAGTTTGTAGAAAATCTAAAGGTGCCTCTTGTTTTGTTTTTCTATTGTGAAATTATTTAATGTATTTTGTGTATTAATTTGTGATATTTTCAGGTATTTAATTTTACTGTTGAGCATGTATATCATATAAATAGACTTCACACCATAATTTGTATAAATGTTGGGAAGTGTTGGAGTAAACTGACTTAATGTCATTTCAATTTGAAGCTATTTAATAGTGATCTGAGAGAATGTTTCATTGTCCAATAATTTTTTTAAACTAAAATTTTGTTTTGGGTGTTAAGGGGAAATAATGATAGATCAAAGCTGCAGTGTGTGAAGTACATAATACAGTTGTAATCTTTGTTGAGCTAAACTGTTAATGGACACTGCTGAAAATGTGTTGCTGGAAAAGCGCAGCAGGTCAGGCAGCATCCAGGGAACAGGAGAATCGACGTTTCGGGCATAAGCCCTTCTTCAGGAAATGGACACTGTCTTTTGTCACCAGGTTTATTTATTAGATGTCCGGTATTTACTGAAAGAAAGTACACTTCAACTGGCATGTTGCTTCTGTGACATTCTTCATTTTTTTGCTGCAAATCCTTCTACCAATGGCCTGTAACTGGCCAAATTCTAATTGAACAGCTCAAAACGTTCTCTTCAGCTCTCACCAAGATTTGGAGTAACAAACCCTTAGGTGTTCTTGGATGTTCTTTCATATTTCAGATTGACATTTCACACATTCATTATTATCCATTTGCTCAGAGTTGAGCAGCAGAACGACCCCCTTGGTGGTGTGTGTTTACATGTTGGAGCATTACACAATAACATTATGTAAATGAGCAAAATGTGTATTAAACTCCAAACATTAACAGCCGTAGTGACTCATTTAGTAATATCTCAGTAATTCAATATTGTAGATTTCAAATATATCTTCAAATCTGATTGTTTTTATTTCACCTAAAAGGAAGAGCTGGAATGAGTTGGTGTAGATTTCAAATATTTTGCTTGAAAAAAAGTCAGTGAGGAAAGGTTAAATTGCCAAATGTTTTCAACTTGTTCCAGTCTGGTATACATTGCCAGAACGGATGGGGGGTGGAGAGATTAAATGGGAAGATTAAATGGGAAATTAAATAATGGCTGAAAAGGAAATAAATTGCAGCATTGATTGGCTAACACATTAATGGAGGTGACACGAGCATGATGGCATGATATGTGATTTTATCATTTTGGAAAACAGCCATATTTTCTTCAATGGAGTCTATTGGTAATAGGATTCCTGGAGGAAAGGGGTTAACCATTTTGAATCTAAACAAGGAATGTTATTTGTTGTTCATGGTAGAATATCTCTATGAAGTCTGTTTAGTAAAATAAATTGAAATTCAAGATACTGCTAGCAGTTAGAAATAAATAATGGAAACAAGCCTGGACAAAATACTGCATTGCAATGTAAAATGGAAGCATGGGATATTCTGTCTATTTTTTTTCCCCTTCTTGCTTGTATATCCACTTTCAGAGACCAGCACAAAACTCTTGTGACTTAACTCTTTAAAATGTGATAATTGTTATGGACCAGAGCAAGGTCGTAACTTTTATCTTATTTAAAGGCAAGTTTGAGGTGCTGTGTTCCAGGTGTGATTGGATTGGTTACGCTGCTCGTCTTTAAGCAAAACACACTTTACTTTTGCCCTATAGCTAAAATGAAAACAAAAGAAAGGAATTGAAATAACTTAACTTTATTGGAAAACGTAATTGAAAAATAGATTATTTAACTACTAAACAGCAATTGTTCCAATATAGTAACATCCCATAAACACACCCTTGGCAAAGGTGAAGCCATGGAGTCATAGTCATACAGCACGGAAATAGACCCTTCGCTCCAACTCATTTGCATTAACCAGACACCCCAACTGAACAGGATACTGATTAAGGATGATCAGCCATGATCATATTGAATGGTGGTGCAGGCTCGAAGGGCAGAATGGCCTACTCCTGCATCTGTTGTCTATAACATTTGGCCCAATGCATCCATGGCAACCAGTTTTCCTAAATTAATCCCTTCCCATTTGCCAGTAAATGGCCCAAATCCCTCTAATCCCTTCCCATTCATATACTCATTCAGATGCTCTGTAAATGTTGTAATTGTATCAGCCTCCACCACCCCCTCTGGCAATTCAATCCATACACACGCCACCCACTGCATGAAAAAGTTACCCCTCACATCCTTTTTGAATCTTTCTCCTCTTACCTTAACCTTATGCCCCTCTAGGCTTGGACTCCTCCACACTGGGGAAGAAGAAAAAACCTTATTCTTTCACCCTATCCATGCTCCTCATGATTTTATAAACCTCTATAAGATCACCCCTCATTCTCCAAAGTGCCAGGAGAAAATGCCCCAGCCTGTCCAGCCTCTCCTTATAACTCAAAAGTTCCAGCAACATCCTTGTAAATCTTTTCTGCACTCCCTCAAGTTTAACAATATCTTTCCGATAGCATGATGACCAGAATTGTACACAGTATTCAAAAAGTGGCCTCACCAATATCTTGTACGACTGCAAGGTGATGTCACGAGTCGTTGAAATAGATTGTCTCCCATGTGATTCTGGGTGAGAGAGAGAGTGTAGTAGGGAGAGTGAGAGTTTCCACTGCCAACTTCCAAATCCAAAAACTACTGAAAGCTAAACTAAAACCCCTGACTCCACCCATTCATGTAGCTTCCATTGTTCCAACGTTTTCTTTTAAAAACCCCAAGGCACCTCAAGCTGTTTACATTATTGGCTTGGAACAGACCACTCCTTACCTCTATCTCAATCTCTCTTTAAAATAAGCCAGGACAAAGTGCACCTGTTTAAATCCAGAATAGCATTACATAATTAAAAAGTCTTGACCTGTTGAAATGGTGAAACAAATGGTCAAGCAGTAAGTTGAGTAAACTGGACAGTCTGCATCTTTTTTTTTTGCATCATAGTTTTTAATTGTTTTTGGTAGATCTTGCAGACACTTTTTTTCGAAAAAGTTTCTGCTTTTATTCTGGGTGAGACTGGTGAAACTTATTCACCACACTAAGGACCAGTTTTTACCATTTAACTGGTATTATACTTGTGAAGATTTATGTCTGCAGTAAAAGCATAGAAAAGCAGAGCTACTGAATTCCGAAAGGAAACTTTTATTTTCCATTATTCCAGTCGCCAGAATTTGACCAGACTACAACTCCTTGAGGAAGAATAAATTCTGTTCTCAATCTAAATGCTGTTGCTAATTTTCCACAATATAAAATGGGTTCATTATGACTTGTTTTTACTTTGTGGTTTCTGGGAACACTAAATTTGGCATGAATGTCAGTCCACTGAGAATATTGATATTTCAACTATAATTATACCATAACGTCGTATTATGCATTACAAGCTCCAAGTAAAAGGGAATAAAAAATCCGTTTAAAACCTATGGCCCCAAATGGGTTATCTGGTCCAAATTGCCCTTGCTTGCTTGTAAACCTGATGTCCCAGCCTCTCCCAATATTACTGCCATCCAAGATCTGTATGCTCCAGTCGGGCCTCTGGTCTATCCTTAGTTTCTTTCGTTCCTCCAAGGCAGCAGAAAGTATTATTGAAGTTTGTAAATTCCCTCTCTAAACCTCTTCTGGCTCTATGCCCCTCTTCTTTCATTCAAGTTCCTCCTCAACACATCTTTAACATTTTTTTAGTCAGATCTCCAACATAAAGGCTGCATAATTGCAAGTTATTGTAGCCGCATGTGAAAGCCATTTGTGGTTCATTTGCTTGAGTTTACTGCTTCATGCTTGCTGACTGGTATCTGTGACACTCAACAGGTGTATTATTAGATGTTGGAATTTAATCTCGTTTTTGTTCAGTAAATAGTAATTCAAATTAAAGTGAAGAAAGCAGATATGCATGAAGGTCTAAAAACTTTAAAATATCATTATACCTTCAAAATTACTCCTCTTTGCAACCATCTACAGAGTGACTTTAACCTCTGGCTTGTCTGCTGCCAGTGGAAGTGTTTGGAAGTACAAGCTTTCAGAGTGCTGTTCCTTTGTCAGCGAATTACCTGACAAAGGAAAAGCGCTCCGAAAGCTTGTACTTCCAAATTAACCTGTTAGACTATAAGCTGGTTTTCCTGATGAACGGCTTTTGTCCGAAACATCGATTTTCCTGCTCCTCAGATGCTGCCCGACCTGTTGTGCTTTTCCAGCTCCACTCTAATCTTGACTATAAGCTGGTGTTATAGTGTCAGAGAGTCATAGAGCTGTACAGCACGGAAACTGACCCTTCGGTCCAACTCATCCATGCCGACCACATATCCCAACTTAATCTAGTCCCACTTGCCAGTACCTGGCCCATATCCCTCCAAACCCTTCCTATTCATATACATCCATATGTCTTTTAAATGTTGCAATTGTACTAGCGTCCACCACTTCCTCTGGCAGCTCATTCCATACACGTACCACCCTCTGAGTGAAAAGGTTGCCCCTTAGGTCTCTCTTATATCTTTTCCCTCTCGCCCTAAACCTATGCCCTCTAGTTCTGGACTACCCCACCCCAGGGAAAAGACTTTATCTATATATCCTATCCATGCCCCTCATGATTTTATAAGCCTCTCGAAGGTCACCTCTCAGCCTTCGACACATCAGGGAAAACAATTCAATCTCTCCCTATAGCTCAAATCCTCCAACCCTTGTAAATCTTTTCTGAACCCTTTCAAGTTTCACAACATCTTTCCGATAGGAAGGAGACCAGAATTGCATGCAATATTTATGGGCCAATGGGCTGAGAAGTAGCAGATGGAGTTTAATTTAGATAAATGTCAGGTGCTGCATTTTGGGAAAGCAAATCTTAGCAGGACTTGTACACTTAATGGTAAGGTCCTCGGGAGTTTTGCTGAACAAAGAGACCTTGGAATGCAGGTTCATAGCTCCTTGAAAGTGGAGTCGCAGGAAGATAGGATAGTGAAGAAGGCGTTTGATATGCTTTCCTTTATTGGTCAGAGTATTGAGTACAGGATTTGGGAGGTCATGTTGCGGCTGTACAGGTCATTAGTGTTGTGTGATTTTTAACTTTGTCCACCCTAGTCCAACACTGGCACTTCCCATATCTATTGTTGGGCGATATTGCAAACATGGCTTTTAAATTTGGGAAGTCAGTGGGTAGGTGCTGGTGGATGGAATCAAGTTTTAGTTCACACTAACATCACGAGGCAAATTATCACTTGTTTAAAATTGTTAGTTAAATTAACTTGGATGTAGAATCTTTTCATTTATAATCAAGTTTATTTTTTTAAAAAAACTACACCTTGCTGAAGGCAACTGTATTAACGTGAGCAAATGTTACAATTGAGGAACATCAATATTTCAAATAGCTGTGCGCGTAACTGCTTTGGAATAGTTCAAATCACGAGTGCAGAATTATACTGCATTTGCACCTTGCTTTCTGGTCAGAAGCAGTAGAGCTCACATATTTCAGTTACATATCCAAACATAACTCTTTCTCATCCAGTTACCATTGCAGGAAATTGCTGTTTGAGAGCTCTATCTTCATTAGCTTTGGAAGTTCCCTTTGTCCTTGTAAGCATTATGCAGTTATACTTGAGTTTGATCCAGATATGAAAACTTGTTGCATTGTTACCCCACAATTTTATGTTGTATTATGAAAATGAAGCACTTCAACTTGAAATGTTGATATATTACTGTATTAATTAATTAAACCTTTTATCTTTTTTCATGTTATTGCATATCTGTACAAAAGCAAAATACCGAAGATGGTCGAAATCTGAAATTTTTTAAAAGTGCTGGAAAACCTTGTTGTTTCTCTCCATAGTTGCTGGCTGACAGAGTTAACAATTCAAGTTGATTGAAGGTCACTTGACCAGAAATGCTACAGAAAGCAGAAGCTTTCTGACATGCTGAGTTTTTCCAGCATTAAAATTAAACCTTGTTTTTGCATGCTCTTTCTGCCTATAAAACCTCACTGCCTGCTGTTGCATTTTTGTAGACAAACAGGAGGCTGGAAGAACACAACAAGTCAGGCAGTATCAGGAGATGGAGAAGTCACCGTTTCAGGTGTTAAGCTTTTTGTAGTAACCTTTATAATGGACTGATTGTACACCTTCTGTCATATGTGGTTGTTTTAAAGTACATTGGTTTTGCACTGTCCAGTTTTTCAGTACTGTGGAGAACCTCGTAAAATCCAACAATCTCTGTCCCACAAATTGATTATTTTACATTGAATTCAAAATGCAAAGTATTACCTTAAAAGAAGAGAATTTAGTTTAGAATGGGAATTGAATTACTGATTTATGATGTGCTTTTACCCTGTAGCTGAAGACTCAAAATGTGTGACGCTGGAAAAGCATAGTTTACCTTTTCTTCAGTATCTGTTTTCAGGATGGCATGGAATGTCTTTTCATCTCGAGAGAAAACTGAATAGGGAACTATAGTTTCAGCTGCCACAGCTGATTCCATCAGAAGAGCTCATGTTCGCAACCTCAATGCTGCCTGACCAGCTGTGCTTTTCCAGTGCCATACTTTTTGACTGATATCCAGCATCTGCAGTCCTCGCTTTCTCCTGTAGCTGAAGATTGCCATGTTACTACCTGACACACCTTTGGCATGGCACAGAAAATAAACTGATATTAGAACAAAATGTACTCATTGTATGTGAAAATAAGGCAGATACGTTGTAACGTGGAGATGAAAATCTGCAAGCACTTCTCAAAGTTAGAAAAGCTCATTTAAATACATATTTTATCTGGATCTCCTCAATTAAACAAGGAATCTTATTTTATGTTTGCAGTATTAAAATACGTTTATAATTCTCAACTAAGGTCTGAGCATTGTTTCTTGTTTGAGTTATTCTGATGCTAACTGCATCAATTGCAACAAAATGACCGCATCTCACTGGATGTGGAAAATTACGCAATAGCCTACTTTGCTTGTAATTTCAACATTTTGGGGGTTATTGTCCTGTTGGGTTTTTAACTTTCTTCAAAACTTAAAAGTGCCAGATATGTTACGTGATTCAGCAGTGTCCTTGTACAGCTGTCATAAACAGTGTGGTCAGGTTTCTGAAAGCCAGACTCCAAGTTCTTTTGTAACTGTGTCAATAGGATCTTTTTCCTACTTTTAAAAAAAAAAGTCACAAAACCTTTTGAAAGTTGGATTTCTTTTATCACTTTTTATTTGGGAACATTCACTTTCTAAAACAAAGCTCAGTGAACCGAGCGAGTGAAAGATTAAACATGAAAGGTTGGCTCTGAGTAGCAATTTGTTATGCAGCCATCAGCTTACAGCAGTTATCTGATCTCCTAATGTACTTGAGTTTGAAAAAAAGGCTTTGCATGACAGCAGTGCTATAGCACTCCTTGTGGATCACCATGCAAAAGTTCTTCTTGCAAAGCCCCAAAATCTTCAGCTTCTCTATCTACATAAGCAAGTCTCATTGTCTGCAAAGGACTGAGGACAGATTATCTAGTGCACTACTGGGACTCGTCCCTGTAGTTTACCTTTTCTTCAGTATCTGTTTTTAGGATGGCATGGAATGTCGTTTCATCTCGAGATAAAATGAATAGGGAGCTATAGTTTCAGCTGCCACGGCTGATTCCATCCTACCACTATCAGGATAGCTGATTGTAAACAGCGCAGTGGTCTCTTAATGGGAGCCAGTAATGATGCAGATGTGCCATCTGTGGCCTCCCACAGGCTGTATTGGCCTCTTTGTTGCCTTCCTTGTTAATGATTATTTCTATATTAATTCAATTTTCACACAGAAGACTGAACATATTTTCACTTATGTACATATGTATATTTTTAAAATCTGCTGAAGTTTAAAATGACAGCTGTTCTATGTATACAGTAGAAGATTATCATATGATCTGAGAAAACAATGATTAAAGCCCATTGACTACATTTTTATATACTGTGAAAACTGGAGTGCTGCATTAGATATCCGTAATAGGAATTAAGATATGATGTAACCCTCCTTCTATCCCTTCCAAGCATAAAGTCACTTAGTTAAGAGATTCATTTCCTTATTTGGGTTACATGATATTTTCAGTCTCCCATGATATTGAGAGATTTAAATCTAAAATCTGTGAAATAAGGTACTCTACAGTATTCTGTTTTTAAAAAAGGGGGCTAATTCCATAAGATGGTCAGTAAGCAGAAGCAAACTCATTCACTAGAGCCCCTGAAATATAATGTACATTTCCATTACTTTAGGTCATGTGCTAGTGAGGAGTGCAGTTTTTCGATCTGCCTGCAACCCCCACTATTTTCTCAGTCCATGGAATGAAGCTTACAGCTGCTTGTGTCCTGCTGCGCCTTTCATGAATGCCAAGCTGTATGCACAATGGCTGTAATTGGCTTGTAGTTGCTGTTTAGTTTCCTCACAATCATTCTGGCTTGTGGTTGCTAGGGTATGCAGGTAAATCTGACAGGAACAACGGCAAGTTTCCTGATTGTATACATGATGATTAACCTCATGTTAGGAGTGTCCAGGTTCATGGGATAAAACTACTGGCCTTGGATTTTCTTTAATAAGAATCATTGGTGGCCTGTCAATGATAGAAGGTACGGTGCATGACAGCTGGATAATCTTATTTATAAGTATGGTAGCTTCTGCTCAAGACAGTAAGATTTTTCAATTTATTCAATTTCTTCTGAAGGGTGGATGCAAGGAGGCTAAATTTCTTTAATTCTATAAACAATAATAGCTTGCATAATGACTACAAGCAAATGTTTTCATTAGTCTTTAATCCTTTAGCACTGGTGTTCCACCATTTTAACACATGAAAGCATATTTTTCTCTGGCATGGTCAGTGCAGTATGATATTTGACCCAGGAAAACAAAATGCTCAGGGATTAACTCAAGCCAACAATCTGCTAGATTGATGACCTGACAAGAGTCCACTTTCCAACCATTGCTGACCACGTGTTCAGTCAATGTGATGTTTTGTGAAAACAGATGAAGCTCACTGAGGTCACATTAAAACAGCCAGACAGAAGGTATTAAATGGTCAAATTGTAATGCGTCCTCCATATCCATGCTCATAATGTTAATAACCATGTAATTTTTAATTATTTTCAAGTAAATTTATGTAAAATACCATGTAGATTTTACTTAGACTTAGTTCACCTAAACACATTTACCAATGAGGAAGAACGTGATTCTGGGAGATTGGTAAATGGAGTCCACATCTATGTTTGCACTGTTGCTTTTACCTTTTTGGAGAAGGCTTGAATCCGGAACAAAGTTTTGGGTTCTGATCTGCCTCCGTTGTCAATGTAACGTTCTGCATTGCGACATGGAGACCTATAGCACAGAAACATGCTTTGGCCCAGCTCGTCCATTCTGACCAGGTTTCCAAAACTGCACCAGTTCCATTTGGTCCATATCCCTTTCACACTTTCCTATCCATGTCTTTGATATATGGTAAGCTGGCTAGAGTCTCTAGGTGTGTTGTGGTTTCCTGTTCAGAGAGCAAGCTTTCAACCTGATCCACATTTGAGCTGCAAATCTTCTCAAATCCCAAACACTTATGGGTGCAATACCACTCAAACTAGTCTAAAGATGGGAAACCAATGTCATCTGATTGAGCGCCACCTGCCAATAACAGGAAGATGTGACATGCCCAAAGACACTATCCACGCTGCGAACATCAAAGACATCTCAGAGATGATGACCAATTTAAAGGACCCCATACCAACAATCAGCAGAAAGAATGCCATATACAATATACCCTGCAAGGACTGCAAAAAACACTATATTGGACAAATGGGCAGAAAGCTAGCCACCAGGATACACATGAGCACCGAGTAGCCACCAAAAGACATGACCAGCTATCACTGATATCCATACAACAGACGAAAAGGGACACCAGTTCGACTGGGACAATACTTCCATCCTGAGACACGCTAAACAATGACATGCATGGGAATTCCTAGAGGTCTGGCATTCAAACCAGAACTCCATTAATAAACATATTGATTTGGACTCCATTTACCAACCTCTCCAAAACAGAACGGGAAATGGTATCACCTACCACAACAAACCAAGACAAATAAATAGCAAGCGGGACAGAATACCAACGCTTCACTGGAGGCTCACTGATGATGTTATCTAGTATGGTGAAGAAATGTCTTGAGAACAAATCTATCAGCTCAGAAAGCAAATTTACAACCTGATCAACAAATCTTTTCCAAAATCTCAATCTCAGCTCTGTCTATATTGGGAAATATTACACTGCATGAAATTTTCCATTTAATACATTTTGGTGCTAATTTCTAATGAGTACTGTTAATGTGCTAAAATGTCACTGGTCAAATTTCTACCCTGGCAGAACTGGATTGTTCATATTGTAACAGGACACTTGTGCTTTGACTGCAAGTTTGAAATTCAGAGTCTAGGTTTAAAATATGTTGGCTATCTTTCCTAAAGCCAAACCTTGGAGAAGTCTAGGTACAGTGACACTACTGATTGTCCCCAGCCTCTGACCACCTTATTCCATCAGAAGGCACATGACACCAGGTTATAGTCTAACAGGTTTATTTAATATCTCAAGCTTTTGGAGCATTGCTCCTGACTTCACCTGATGAAGGAGCAGCACTCTGAAGTGTAGTGGACAACGAAGAGGGTTACCTCAGATTACAACAGGATCTGGACCAGATGGGCCAATGGGCTGAGAAGTGGCAGATGGAGTTTAATTCAGATAAATGCGAGGTGCTGCATTTTGGGAAAGCAAATCTTAGCAGGACTTATATACTTAATGGTAAGGTCCTAGGGAGTGTTGCTGAACAAAGAGGCCTTGGGGTGCAGGTTCATAGCTCCTTGAAAGTGGAGTTGCAGGTAAATAGGATAATGAAGAAGGCGTTTGGTATGCTTTCCTTTATTGGTCAGAGTATTGAGTACAGGAGTTGGGAGGTAATGTTGCGGCTGTATAGGACATTGGTTAGGCCACTGTTGGAATATTGTGTGCAGTTCTGGTCTCCTTCCTATTGGAAAGATGTTGTGAAACTTGAAATGGTTCAGAAAAGATTTACAAGGATGTTGCCAGGGTTGAAGGATTTGAGCTATAGGGAGAGGCTGAACAGGCTAGAGCTGTTTTCCCTGGAGCGTCGGAGGCTGAGGGGTGATCTTAGAGATGTTTACAAAATTATGAGGGGCATGGATCGGGTAAATAGACAAGGTCTTTTCCCTGGGGTGGGGGAGTCCGGAACTGGAGGGCATAGGTTTAGGGTGAGAGGGGAAGTATATAAAAGAGACCTAAGGGGCAACTTTCTCACGCAGAGGGTGGTACGTGTATGGAATAAGCTGCCAGAGGAATTGGTGTAGGCTGGTACAATTGCAACATTTAAGAGGCATTTGGATGGGTATATGAATAGGAAGGATTTGGAGGGATATGGGCCGGGTGCTGGTAGGTGGGACTAGATTGGGTTGGGATATCTGGTCGGCATGGACAGGGTTGGACCGAAGGGTCTGTTTCCATGCTGTACATCTCTCTGACTCTGACTCTTGTGATTTCAAATATACCTGTTGAACTATAACCTGGTGTCATGTGACTTCTGACCTTGTCCACCCCTGTCCAACACCAGCACCTCCACATCACATTTTATTCTGTATTGGGCATTACTAGGCTCCAGAACACAACTAAAGAACACACAAACTCATTGTTCACTGCAACTCAACAGGGAGGTTTTATTCCATAGATGTGCACCTAGAAGAGCTCAAAACAAGCTGAGAAATTTGCCTCATCAGTTTGACTCATCTCTTAAAGAGGGGAAAGTGCGGCCTACAGATGCTGGAGATCAGAGCTGAAAATGTGTTGCTGGAAAGCCGCAGCAGGTCAGGCAGCATCCAGGGAACAGGAGAATCGACGTTTCGGGCATGAGCCCTTCTTCAGGAGGTGTGGAGGTGCAGGTGAATTTGTGGCGGATATGGAAGGATCCTTCCATATTCGCCACAAATTCACCTGCACCTCCACACACATCATTTACTGCATCCGCTGCACCCGATGTGGTCTCCTCTATATTGGGGAGACAGGTCGCCTACTTGCGGAACGTTTCAGAGAACACCTCAGGGACACCCGGACCAACCAACCCAACTACCCCGTGGCTCAACACTTCAACTCCCCCTCCCACTCCACCAAGGACATGCAGGTCCTTGGACGACTCCATCGCCAGACCATAGCAACACGACGGCTGGAGGAAGAGCGCCTCATCTTCCGCCTAGGAACTCTCCAACCACAAGGGATGAACTCTGATTTCTCCAGTTTCCTCATTTTCCCCCCCCCCCCCCCCCCCCCTTGTCTCAGTCAAATCCCTCAAACTCAGCACCGTATTCCTAACCTGCAATCTTCTTCCTGACCTCTCCGCCCCACCCCCACTCCGGCCTATCACCCTCACCTTGACCTCCTTCCGCCTATCACATTTCCAACGCCCCTCCCCAAGTCCCTCCTCCCTACCTTTTATCTTAGCCTGCTGGACACACTTTCCTCATTCCTGAAGAAGGGCTCATGCCCGATACGTCGATTCTCCTGCTCCTCAGATGCTGCCTGACCTGCTGCGCCTTTCCAGCAACACATTTTCAGCTCATCTCTTAAAGAGGCATTGTCCCAGCATAGCATGCTCAAAACAACAGAGGTGGCTAGTTGGGATTGAATGGCCTTTGCTATAAATTAATCAATGTAATGTAAACCCAATTGTTTCCCATACAAGCATTAATTAGTTCATACCACCTTTCAGGACTGGTTTTCAGGTATGTCATTACAAGTATCAATGAGGAAGATTGGCATTTGTAAGTCAAAATATGGAATAATATGCAATACACTGTGGAAAAGCCACTTGTGAAATAGAATCTAGACACCAGATTCATGGACTTGTAAATTCTACCCTCATTTAACGATCTACTGTCATTCTCATTATCAATATCACATGAAGAATGCTAATGTAACATGCTTCCTTCCTGTAACTTGTAACCCTCTTTTTCTAAAGTTTTTTTGTCTCATTCCTGCACAGAGGGAAATAATTGAAATAGATATTAAACCTCATCAAGAGTGGCCTTTGCTAAATTTGAGAGAAATAAATTTGTGTCTATTTTGGGAAAATGTAACTTTTTATCCACTTTTTTTCTCTGGCCATGTGCTGCACGCTTCAGAGTCCAAGAAAGAAGAATGGATGCTGGCACTCTGAAATTAGAACACAAATTCTGGGAATTCTGTGTCTGTGGGCAAGGTGCTGCCAAACTTAATATTTCAGCATTTTTGCTTTTATTTGCACTAAAGAGCTTTTATAAAGAAAATACATGACCTCGGGAGATTCCAAAGCATTTTATAGCGTGGTGATAGTTTTGAAGTACATTAATGTTGTGGTGTAGCATGATCTTTTCAAATATTACATTTAAAAATTGCTTAAATGTAAAGGTTCCTTGCAGTGCAGAAATGGTGTCTCATATTTTCCCTGCCTTCTTGCAAAATTAGTGAGTCAGTACATTAGAGTGTCAGTAAATTGCTCCATCTAGTGGTGTTGATGAAAATTAGTGGATGATTCCCATGAGTAAGTTTGACTTCAGAAAAAAAGTGTAGATTTCTGGTGACCAACTGGTTTGAGGTTTCAGGATTTTTCTATTCAAACTGAAGGGTTAACTTAAGATTTTTCTTTCTAAAATAGTACTGTGTGTGAATTGTATACTGAATTCAACGTGAGACTATTTTTCCTCAGGTGTTTGGAACTCTAGTTAACGAAGGGAGGAGAGTCTGCATTTATTTTAGGTAGAGCTGGAATCATAGTAAGCAAGGGTTGAAAAATTATCAAAATTAGGCAGGAGTGAGAGTGTGGAGTTTGAGATGACAATATGATCACCCGTGATCTGCTTCAACATGGGAGTAGCCTCGAGGAACTGAATGGCCTACTCCCCCGGTTTGTTTGGTCATATGTATTTTTTTTTCGTAATGGCTGTCAGACAATTTATTTTATTCTGACAAGTCTATCATTTATTTGCATTGTTTGGAACCTTAATGTGATTTGAACTGCTGTAATTCAACCAAGGGTGAGCCAGCAAATGTTGTTAAATTAACTAATATAATCTATGATGTGAACCTTGAGTATGCAAAGCAGAGTTGATAATAGATAGTAACTGCAATTGATAGTTCCTTCCTTTTTACTGAAGCATGAGAGTTACAATTTTTGATTTTAGCCTCAGTTCTTGGGTAGGAATGTTTCTGAATGGACCTGGTCATTGCTTCAATGTAGAAGCAGTCATTAGTTGAAACCAAGCAAAGGTCAAAATCTGAGTAAGTTAGTGTCTGTATGTCAGTAATGACTGTACACTTTCATTTGTTCAGACCTAGCATGATCAGCTGTGCTGTCATCCAGCATCACTGCGTCCCTTAGCAGTTTCGCTCCAGGGCAGTTGAGATGGTCTGTCAGGGCAGATGTTCCATTCAGCTAGTTCACTGGTGGTCGGAAGCGTATTTACTGTTGCTATGTCAACCTCTGTTGCCACGGCAATATTACTGCTTAATGGGTGATGTTGAATATAGTTATAAAAAGATCATTTTTCCTTTTCCTTGAGTGTACCATCTGTTTCAGATTATTTGTCAACCGACAGAACGTTGCATGAAAAGTCTCGCATTGTCCCTCAAACGGACGTGGACGTGACTGTTTTATCTGATTGTAGAATTAACAGGTGCTGATGCAGAATTTATTGTGCGGATTAAGTTTGTTTTTTGTTTCTGGAGTCTGAATGCTAACATTATAACTGGCTTTCAGTGACTATTCTCATTGGTGCTGACAGGCAAGTAAAAAGAGCACGTGTGCTTTTATAGAACTCACAAGTGAAGACCATTTGTGTAGTTGGGGGGGATGGGGAAGCAATAGTGAATAGTGCCCTCTAGTCTATCTGAGCTGTTATGTATGGGCAACTAATTAATTTTGCTCAGGCTAGGTTATGCAAAACTGAAATAGAACATTTCGGATCAAGTTCAACAAAAGGAACAGCACTCAAGATAGTAAGATCCAAAGAGAGTTGAGGATCATTGTGTAATCAAAGCAGAAATATTATGGTTGCTCTGAAACAAATGCAGAGATGCTGGAGAAACTCTGGTTTAGTAGCATCGACAGAGAGAGAAAGAGTTAACATTTGAATCCAGTTTGGCCCTTCAGAGTCTGGGTTTATTGAGGATCTGTGTGTAATTGGAGTCTGACACAAACTCCATCTCTCAGGCAAATGTGTATTATCCATGGAAATTAAAAATAAGGATGTGCTTATATTCTGAAATGCTTTCAAAACAATTTCCACAAAGAGAATCAATCTTTTGAAAAATTGATAATGGTTTTACGAAGATGAAAAGTGAAGGTCGTTTCCATTATTGGTGAGTAAATCAATAAAAATGACAGACTGAGGAAGAATGGAGAAATTAGTTGTACAGTACAGAAACAGACCCTTTGGACCAAATTCAGTCACTTCTAGCCAATGGAACAGGGCTTTTCTTCCCAAAACTCACTGAAGATACATCGAGAAGTGGATCACTCATTGACAATTGCATTTAATTTTTTTTTGTGAAATCTGGATATCGCTGGAAAGGCCAGCATCTGTTGTCCATCACAATGCGCTCGAGCATTAAAGAGTCAACGAAATTGCTGTGGGTTTGGAGTCGAATGCAGACCAGAGAATTTAAGTTTCAGGTTCATGGTGGGATTTGAACGCATGTCCCCAGAGCATTATTCTGTAGATTACTAGTCTAATGACATAGTCACAAAGACATTGTCTGCTCTGGACTACTCCACGCAGACATATTACTTTTGCCTCTAAGTTCTTGGATTCAAGTTCTATTTCAGAGACTTGGGCCCACAATCCAGGCTGATTGTCCAGCACCATTCTGAGTGAGTTTAATCAAACCCCAATCTGATCTTTAAAATGGATGTAACATTTTTTTTTAGTTTGATGTATTGTTGTCACATGTATCTAGGTAAAGTGAAAAGTTTTGTTTGAATGCAGTGCAGGCAGATCATACCATACAAAGTGTGTTAGGGTAATAAAACAGAGCGAGGAATACAATGTTACAATGCAACGAAAGTGCATAAAGAGTGAGATCAACATTTAAATTTAGAATTTGAGGTCCATTCAGAAGTCTGATAAGCAATCAGTGACGAGTGGTGTGTTGGAACCACGTTTATTGACAATTCATAGCGATGATTTAGAGTTGGGGACCATGGTGTAGGGTGTCAAACTTTGCAGAGGAACGTAGATACATTGAATGAGTGGGCAAAGGTCTGGCAGATGGAATACAATGTTAATAAATGTGAAGTCATCCATTTTGGCAGGAGTAACAGTAAAAAGGATTATTACTTGAATGGTAAAAAGTTGCAGCATGCTGCTATGCAGAAGGTCCTGGGTGTCCTTGTGTATGAATCATAGAGCGTTGGTCTACAGGTACAAGAAGTAATTAGGAAGGCAAATGGAATTTTGTCCTTCATTGCTAAATGGATTGAGTTTAAAGACAAGATTATGTTGCAGATGTACAGGGTGCTGGAGTACTGCATGCAGTTTTAGTCTCCTTACTTGAGAAAGGATGTACTGGCAGTGGAGAGGGTGCAGAGGAGGTTCACTAGGTTGATTCTAGAGTTGAGGGGGTTGACTTATGAGCAGAGATAGTAGACTGGAATTATATTCATTGGAATTCAGAAAAATGGGGGGGGTATCTTATTGAAACATATAAAATTATGAAGGGAATAGATAAGAGGGAGTAGAGAGGATGTTTCCACTGGCAGGTGAAACTATGACAAGAGGGCACAGCCTCAAGATTAGAGAGAGCAGATTTAGGACTAAATTGAGAAGGAACCTCTTCACCCAGAGGGTTGTTAATCTGTGGAACTCCCTGCCAGTGAAGTAGCTGACGCTACTTCAGTAAACGTTTTTAAAGCTAAGGTAGATTTACTTTGAACAATAAAGGAGTTAAGGGATACAGTGAGAGAGTGGGTAAGTGGATCTGAGTCCATGAAAAGATCAGCTATGATGTAACAGAATGGTGGAACAGGCTCGAAGGGCCAGATGGCCTACGCCTGCTCCTAGTTCTTATGTATAACAGTGAGGAAGAAGTTGTTGTTGAATCTGTTCATGCGTGTGTTAAAGCTTTTGTATCTTCTGTCTAATGGAAGAGGTTGGAAAAGCTTATAATTGGGGTGGGAGGAGTCTTTGATTAGGTTGGCTGCCTTCCCAAACAGCAAGAAGTATCATTGGAGTCCATGGATGGAAGCTTAGCTTACATGGTGAACTGGTCTGTGTTCACAACTGTCCGCAATTTCTTATGGTCCTGGGTAGACCAGTTACTACACCAAGCCATGATGCATCAGATAGCTGAATTTCCTTAGCCTCCTGAGGAAGTAGAGGCATTGTTATCTTTTCTTGATCCTAGGATATCTTTGCACTATTCCAAAAAGAGTTGATATTCTTGAAAATATTTTATCCTTCATCGACAAGACATAATGCTATTCTTGGAACCTTCTGTGCACATTGTCTGCTATGTTTGTGACATTACAAAACAAATATTGATTGTGCTTTGGACATCTTGTTGAAGGGAGGTGCAAAAATAAGTAGAATTTCATACAGCATCTAAAGCACTGCTACTGAACACATGGCAAAATGCTAGCTAGTTTTTGAGTTGATAGTCTTTAAGTTAACCCCTTACCTACATATATAGTTTAACAGTGAAAGATGTTAATAGATCATTTTTCAACGAGAAGCCACAACCGTGAAGTTTCAGTACTTGATCCAAAGAATTTCCAACCAGCATTCAATTTTCTTGTGGCAGGCTTCATGTCAGAAAATCTTCAAATGTTAATTTCTTAGTTTTATCTTGTTGGTCATCAAGTGAGGTGCAAGTTGAAGATAGGTGCTTTTCAATGAGTAGAAAATCTCTTGCAGAGTTTATAGCTGCTTGTATAAAATAGTACCGGAGGAGATCATTCAACCCATCATGCATGTGCCAGCTCTTTACAACTATCCAATTAGTCTCACTGCCTTGCGCTCTCCCGATAGACCTTAAAATTTATACTTTTTAAGTATTTATCCAGTTCTTTTTGATCATAATTTGCGGTGTTCATTAAAACAAAATCTACTCCCGTAGTTCTTTTTAAGGAGTTGCCTTAAAACCAGGTCCTGTAATCACTGATGTGACTTTGAAAACAGTTTATCCTTATTTACTTTATCAAGTCTTCAGTTCAAACCCTTCTATTAAATCTTCTTTTAACCTCTTCTATAAACAATTCAGGCTTCTTCTATGCAAAACTGAGGTTTCCTGAGAGTGATAGTATTTTCAAGTTGCAATATGGTTATTCCATGGAAACATAGAAAATAGGAGCAGGATTAAGCCAATCACTTCTGCAAGCCTGTTTTGCCATTCAATATGACCATGCTGACCATCCAATTCCGTACCCTGCTTTCCCCCTTTCTCTCCATACCCTTTGATCCCTTCAGCCTTAAAACTGTTTCTTGAAAGCATTCAATGTTTTAACCTCAACCACTTTGTGATTGAAAGAGTGGTCAGTATGTGGAATTTTCTGAGAATGCCCGACCATGTATCCTGAGGCTGTGTTCCCTGGTTCTGAAGTACCCAGTCATCAGGAACATCCTGCCTGCATTAACCCTCTCCAGTCCTGTTAGAATTTTATAGGTTTCTATGAGATCCCAACCCCTCATTCTTCTAAATGTCCTAGCTAATCCAATTTCCTTGCCTATGTCAGTTCTGCCATCCAGGGATCCGTCCGATAAACTGCATTTGCACGAACTCCATAGCCAGAGCCGCCTCCTTCATTTAAGGAAACCAAAACAGCACACAATACTCCAAGAGTTGTCTCACCAAGGCCTTTTGCAACTGCAGCAAGTCATCTCTGCTTCAGTATTCAAATCCTTTCACTGTGAAAGCCAGCATACCATTTGCCACCTTCATCGCCAGCTGCAGCTTAATGATTAATTTCAGCAACTGATGTACAAGGACAACCGGGTCCCTATCTCAATCTGTCACCATTCAGATATAATCGACCTGTCTGTTTAAAATCTCAAATACTGGTGAATAGCACACAATTGGAAATCCTTAAATAGCATTGTAAGGCATAGTGGGTGATAGACCAAGTCTAAGTTTATTTAAATTTAAAAATGGTGAATAACATGTTCAAAGACATTGCACGGAAATAATCTGGCATTTTAAAAAGAGAAACAAAAACAGAAACTGCTGGAAAAGCTCAGCAGATCTGGCAACACCTGTGGAGAGAAATCAAATTTGAAGTTTTGGGTCTAGTGAGCCTTTCTGAGAAGTGATGGTAGCTAGGAAAAAAAGGGTGGGGGAGAATGGGTAAGGAGTAAATGATAGCTGGAAGTAGATTCATAGAGTCACACAAAATGGAACCAGATCCTTCGGTCTAACCAGTCCATGCTGACCATATTCCCAAGCTAATCTAGTCCCACCTCCCTGCACTTGACCCATATCCCTCCAAACCTTTCCTATTCATTAACTTATCCAAATGACTTTCAAACATTGCAACTGTACCAGCATCCACCACTTTATTTGGCAGTTTATTCCACACATTAACCATTTTCTGTGTTTTAAAAAAAAGCCCCTCTCATTCTTTTCAAATCTTTCTCCTATCACCTTAAAAATATGTCCCTAGTTCTGAATTCCCCCACCCGAGGGAAATGACCCTTGTATTCACCTCATCTATGCCCTCGTGATTTTATAAACCTCAATAAGGTCACCCCTCAACCTCCTACACTCCAGTGAAAAATGTCCTAGTCTTTCCAGTCTATTTTTATGTAATAAACCCTCTGTTCCCAGCAACATCCTGGTAAACCTTTCCTGAACCCTCTCCAGTTTAATAATAATTTTCCTATGACATGGCAACCAGAACAGCACACAACATTCCACAAGAGGTATCACCAAAGTCCTGTACAACCTCAACATTACAGTCCAACTCCTATACTCAAAGGTCTGAGCAATGAATGCAAACGTGCTAAATGCCTTCTATCTCTTAGACAAATTTCAATGAATTGTGTACCTGAACCCCTAGGTCTCTCTCTCTTCTACAGCACTACCCAGGGCCTTACCAATAATTGTACAAGCAATGTCCTTGTTTGTATTAATATCTGAATTAAACTCCATCTGCCACTTCTCAATCCATTGACCCAATTGGTGAAGATCTCTCTGTAATCTTAATAACCTTCACTGTCCACGATAGTATCAATTTTGGTGTTACCTGCAAACTTACGAACCAGGCCTCCTATATTTTCATCCAGATAATTTATACAAATGACAAACAAAAGTGGGCCCAGTACTGATCCCTTTGAAACACCTCTGGTCACAGGCCTCCAGTCCAAAAACCAGCCTTCGATCACTACCCACGTCTCCTATCATAAAGCTAATTTTGTATTCAATTAGCAAGCTCACCCTGAATCCCATGTGATCTAACTTTACTAATGAGTTTACAATGTGGACCCATGTCAAAGCTTTTATGAAAGTCCAAGTAAATGACATCTACCACTCTGCCCTCATCAATCTTTTCAGTTGCTTTATTTAAAAACTCAATCAAGTTTGTGAGACATGACTTTCCTTGCTGATTGACAAAACCATGCTGATTATCACTAATCAACCCTTGTCTATTCAAATGCATGTAAATCATATCTTTTCAGAATCATCTCCAACAACTTACCCACTATTGATGTCAGACTCACAGATGTGTAGTTTCCAAGCTTCTCCTTTCAGCCTTTCTTAAACAATGACATATACCCATTGTTAATTACAATTAGGTGCCCTCCAGTTCTTTACCCATGTTTAGAGATTATACAAATATTTCTGCCAGGGACCCCGCTATTTCTTTCCCAACTTCCCACAACATCCAGGGATACACTTGATCAAGGTCCTGGAGATTTATCTATCTTTGTTTTCTAAGACCTCCAGCATTTCCTCTTACGTAATGTGAACTTTTCAAAACATTAATATTTATTTCCCTGAGTTCTCGAACCTACATTTCTTTCTCAACAGTAAAAACTAACAAAATATTCATTTTAATATTTTTCCCATATCCTGAGATTCAAAGCAAAGATTACCTCATTGATCTTTCAGGGGTCCTACTCTCTCTGCAGTTGCTTAATAGACAATAGGTGCAGGAGTAGGCCATTCTGCCCTTCGAGCCTGCACCTCTATTCAATATGTTCATGGCTGATCATCCTTAATCAGTATCTGTTCCTGCCTTATCTCCATAACCCTTGATTCCACTATCCTTGAGAGCTCTATCCAACTCTTTCTTAAATGAATCCAGAGACTGGGCCTCCACTGCCTCTGGGGCAGAGCATTCCACACAGCCACCACTCTCTGGGTGAAGAAGTTTCTCCTCATCTCTGTCCTAAATGGTCTACCCCGTATTTTTAAGCTGTGTCCTCTGGTTCGGCACATACCCATCAGCGGTATGTTTCCTGCCTCCAGAGTGTCCAATCTTAATAATCTTATGTCTCAATCAGATCCCCTCTCAGTCTTCTAAACTCAAGGGTATACAAGCCCAGTCGCTCCAGTCTTTCAGCGTAAGGTAGTCCCGCCATTCCAGGAATTGACCTTGTGAACCTACGCTGCACTCCCTCATGTCTTTCCTCAAATTTGGAAACCAGAACTGCACACAATACTCCAGGTATGGTCTCACCAGGGCCCTGTACAGCTGCAGAAGAACCTCTTTGCTTCTATACTCAATTCCTCTTGTTATGAAGGCCAGCATGCTATTAGCCTTCTTCACTACCTGCTGTACCTGCATGCTTACCTTCATTGTCTGGTGTACAAGAACACCCAAAACTCTTTGTACTGCCCCTTTACCTAAATTGATTCCATTTAGGTAGTAATCTTCCTTCCTGTTCTTGCCACCAAAGTGGATAACCATACATTTATCCACATTAAACCGCATCTGCCATGCATCTGACCACTCACCTAACCTGTCCAGGTCACCCTGTCATCTCCTAACATCCTCCTCACATTTCACCCTGCCACCCAGCTTAGTATCATCAGCAAATTTGCTAATGTTATTACTAATACCATCTTCTATATCATTAATATATATTGTAAAAAGCTGCGGTACCCCACTGGTCACTGCCTGCCATTCCGAAATGGAGCCGTTTATCACTACTCTTTGTTTCCTGTCAGCCAACCAACTTTCAATCCAAGTTAGTACTTTGCCCCCAATACCATGCACCCTAATTTTGCTCACTAACCTCCTATGTGGGACTTTATCAAAAGCTTTCTGAAAGTCCAGGTACACTACATCTACTGGATCTCCCTCTTCCATCTTCAGAGTTACATCCGCAACAAAATTCCAGAAGATTAGTCAAGCATGATTTCCCCTTCATAAATCCATGCTGACTCTGACCTATTCTGTTACTACTATCCAGATGTGTCATAATTTCATCCTTTATAATGGACTCCAGCATCTTTCCCACCACTGAGGTCAGACTAACCGGTCTATAATTTCCTGCTTTCTCTCTCTCACCTTTCTTAAAAAGTGGTGCATCACTAGCCACCCTCCAATCCGCAGGAACTGATCCCGAATCTATCGAACTCTGGAAAATAATCACCATCGCATCTACGATTTCTCGAGCCACCTCCTTCAGTACCCTGGGATGTGGACCATCAGGCCCCGGGGACTTATCAACCTTCAGACCTAACAGTCTCTCCAACACCAATTCCTGGCAAATATAAATTCCCTTCAGTTCAGGTCCTTCAGCCACTGTTACCTCAGGGAGATTGCTTGTGTCTTCCCCAGTGAACACAGATCTGAAGTACCAATTCAATTCTTCTGCCATTTCTTTGATCCCCGTAATATATTCCCCGTTTCTGTCTTCAAGGGCCCAATTTTAGTCTTAACCATTTTTTTGCCTTTCACATACCTAAAAAAGCTTTTACTATCCTCTTTATATTTTTGGCCAGTTTACCTTCATACCTCATTTTTCCTCTGCGTATTTCCTTCTGAGTAATCCTCTGTTGTTCTTTAAAAGCTTCCCAGTCCTCCGTTTTCCCATTTATCTTTGCTATATTATACTTTTTCTCTTTTAACTTTATATGTTTCTTAACTTCCTTCGTCAGCCATGGCCACCCATGCCGCCTCCTAGGATCTTTCTTCCTTTTTGGAATGAACTGATCCTGCAACTTCTGCATTATACACAGAAATATCTGCCACTGTTCCTCCACTGTCATCCCTGCTAAGGTATTGCACCATTGAACTTTGGCCAGCTCCTCCCTCATAGCTCTATAGTTCCCTTTATTCAACAGAAATATTGTCACTTCCGATTGTACCCTCTTCCTCTCAAATTGCAGATTAAGTTTATTGTATTAATATATTTGTAGAGCTTTTTTTGGATTATCTTTAATCTTATCTGCCAAGGATATCTCATATGCCCCTCTTTGCCCTCCTGATTTCCTTCCTAAGATTGCCCTTACAATTTTCATACTCATCAAGACATTCAGTTGATCTCTGTTGTCTATATTTAATTATAGGCAGAAGTGGGTCCAGCAGATGCTGGAGATTAGAGTCAAGGTTAGAGTGGTGCTGGAAAACCACAGCAGGTCAGGCAGCATCCAAGGAGCAGGAAAATCGACGTTCCAGGCCTGATGAAGGGCTTTTGCCCGAACGTCGACTTTCCTAGTCCTTGGATGCTGCCTGACCTGCTGTGCTTTTCCAGCACCACTCTAATCTTGGCTATATTTAACAATTTTTTTTATTCTTGATGAGAACTTCAATATCTTTAGTGGCAAATGATTTTAAAAACGAAGGGAGATTATTATCTGAATGGTGACAGATTGGGAAAGCAACCTGGGTGCCCTGCTGAAATTAATCATGCCACTTCAACGCATCACCCTGGCTACCATCTCTGTCTCAGGCTTGCTGCAGTGAAACTAAGTGCAAGTTGGAAGAACAGCACTTCATTTTCTGTTTGAGAATTCCTCAGCCTTCTGGATTCAGTATCAAGTTCAACAATTTTAGGGCTGGAGGCACCTTCTCCCATATGCTTATCCTAACCTTACAAACCAGACCTTGTTACCACATGCTCTGCAATTACATACACCCCATTGTTAATTACAACTAGTTACTGTTCATTTTCCTAGGCCATTCATTATCACCTCCTTTTGTCTGTTCCACTGTTCTTCTCTCTTTCTCTCTCTGCTCTCTCTCCACTACTAGTTTACCCCCTCCAACAACGTATCTTTTGTGTAAAAAAACAACTTCCTAACTACCATCAGTTCTGAGGAAGGGTCACTGGACCTGAAACGTTAACTCTGATTTCTCTCCACAGATGCTACCAATGCTGCTGAGCTTTTCCAGCAATTTCTGTTTTTGGTTTTGATTTCCAGCATCCACAGTTCTTTCAGTTTTTATTTTAAAAAGAGAGTTGGATAAAGGATGAGGAAGGAAGATAGTGAGAGTGATTTTCAGTTTTGTCTGTTCTGATTGTGGTTTGACATCACCAGTACAACTTGTGTTTTGTTGTGTCAATAATTCTTTCATTTCAAAAACTGGAAGTTTTGACAAATTTAACTGGTCAGACAAAGCTTACTCATACTATGATGCTTTATGTGCCTTCTGACTATTTAATATGGATAACGGTGTTACAGTTTGATCAGCTCCTCTGAGTGAAGAAGCTATCATGTTGACCTGCTGTAACTTAAGATGGGTCTTTCCTGCATATTTTTCTGCAAGCACATTTAGGGGGAGATGATGGATCATGGTATTATCACTAGACTGTTAATCCTTCTCTGATTAGTAAGGACTAGTAATTTTCTCGGCATCTCAGTTTGAGTCTTTCCATGACAGATGTTGAAATTTGAATTCAGTATTAGAAACAAAATTGGAGCTAAAAGTCGATTAATGACCATGATTCCATTGCTGAATGTCCAAAAACCCCATCTGGTTCACTAATGCTCTTTAGGGAAGCAAGCTACCAGTCTTACCTAGTCTGGCCTACATATGACTCCAGAACCACAGCAGTGTGGCTGTTTCCTAACTGCCCATTGGGCAATTAGGGATAGGCAATACCAGGCTGGCTAGCCAGTGACACCCACATCTTGTGAATGAATATAAAAAGAATCTTGTCAGTTCCCACTTCCGTTGGCCAGCAACACTTTCTTACATATTTGTCAAAAATAAATGTAGATTCTTTTTCTCATTTCAGATTCTGATATTGATGCAGCCACTGCCATGATGCTGCTGAATTCTTCCCCTGAGGTGAAAGGAGCAGAATGTGAGTACACAGTACATTGCAATAGAAATATAAAGGTTTTTATTGCAGTGCAGCCTCCTCAGATATTGTTCTGTTGTGATGCAAGTCCTCCACATTTTGTTCTATTTATTTTCCTTTTTATTTTGCCATGCTTCTTTCCTTGCATTCACAAAATCCTCAGTTGGGGAATGGACTAAACCTGTGGAGCTTTCTACTGGTAGATTCCATATCAATCTGTCAAATTTCCTTCCTTTTTTTTCTGCCAATTGAATCTGTTACTATGGCATTCATTTCTTGACAGATTCTTCAGGTAGCTTCTACTTATACACCATTGCAGGTAACTTGTAGCCGTCCCTGTTGATAGGGTGGTAAAAGTTAGAGTGATTGCATAGATGTGATAAATAGACCTTGCATAGATCTTGGTCTTGGTTTCCATATTTCAATCACTTCAAAACCACTGAAGTATGAGTATTTAAAAAATCTTATCATGAAGTCATCTCATCTGGGTTTGGAGATCTGCTTCTGTCTCGGTTAGAGCTTTGGAAATATCTGTTATTTGTGTACGTAGATTTGATTAAGTTCCTATAATAATAAGTTCTAGCTTTAAAAAATGCAATATATCACCAATTCTTTAATAGCTGCAAAAATGTTCGATCTGTCGTATCAGATCGAACCAAATAATTTGGGGAAGTCATCTATTTCTTTCTTCAGTATTTCATAAGGTTGATATACTCATTACAGCATAAATCCCTGACTGTAAATGAAACAGGCTTTTTAATCTTTGTACTTAAGAATCATTTAGAAAGTGGTTGTTTCATTAACAGCAATACTTATGAGAAAACCTGATAAATCAATTCTGCTCATGACTGTAACAAATTTGGAACCAGTTCTATCCCTGATTTTATATGTATTTATTAAGTGAATGCAAAGAGCATCTTTTTTATTGATTAGCCCATAGTTTGCTCAGTGCATACATATCTTATCCTACTTTTCCGTGAAGAAAATCTTTTGCAATTTAGCATTATGTAATTGTGATGCGGAGTAAATTTGTTTTGACTGGGAACATCTTTCAACTAACGCCTACATAATAAATAATGTCTGTATTCAAACCACTTGTAGGCGTTATTGCCTCGTAGCCTTGCTGGAGAACAGATACTGACTAATTTACATGAAGATGACTGTGAATTACATTTTGGGAGCAATTAATTCAGGAAAAGTACACCAGAAAAAAGAACCATGAGTATGGATGTACTTTTTAATGCTCTATTTCTTTCTCTTCCCTCTTGATGTCTTCAGTTCTTTCCTGGATTTCCCTTAACATTTAGGTCCACTGGATCCCAAAGCAAATTATAGCAACCCAATTGCTGTTAAAACAAGCCAAAGTCGCTATAATCTGGGATCAAACATTTGTTTTCATTGTTAGGCGTGGACGAGCTAAAAACTTGATAAACAATGTAATGGCGGAGCCTGTACGTTTTATTTACCACTAGTAACAGGTAGCCCATGTTTAAAGTCAATCTGTTTAGGGTAGTTTCACTTCAATATCAGTAAATAATTAGGAACAGAAATTGCATTGAACATTGTGAGATTTGTTACAAAATTGTGTGAAACAATATGTAATGCTAAACATCTGATTTGACTGGTGCTGTTTTGGCTGCACTACACTGATGTTGGAGGTGTTCGCCAGGGCTCCCCACCCACCAAGTCCTAGACCAGCTGTTGGATCTGCCCATTGCTTGCCCCTGACCACCATATAGCTGCTGCCCTAAAGCACTGCCCCAAGAGGTGATGCTACTGCCACCAGGACAACCTTAGTTATGATGGAGCTGCTGCTCTTGGTCTGGCTGAGGATGGGGGCAGAAGATTCCATTTCCACTTCCAACTTGGCTCACAAGATGTGGGCAGTTTGAGACTGAAACCTGCTGCCCCCATCACATGGCAGAGGTCAAAATGGTGGGGCTGTTCATGGTAGCCTGCAGCCCACTGCTGCTAGTCAACCACAGGAACTACTCAGCATGGAAATTCATGCGGACCTTCAGCCAGCCATGAGGAGCAGACACACCAAGCAGAGGTTCGAGTCGGCCCTGGAGACAGCAGCAGCAGTAGCCAGTAAGATGGGGGCGTAGCAGTCTCCCACAAGGCAATGGCCTTGGTGTGGCCAGGAACAAGCACAGGCTCCCACAGGCAGCCTGCAACCGAGAAATAAAAGCCCCTGGCACAGACCCTGAGCAGCATCCCTCTTCGCTCTTACTTTAAAGCTCTTCATTTAAAGATTAAATTTTCTAGAATGCAGCACTAACTTTGTGTGAACACTGAAACATTGGTGTGGTTTATTGTAAATCCATAACGGTATGCATTTTGCAATCAGTTTCACAGATCACAGCTTGTATCATTCTATCATAAAAAACAGAATTTAAAGTATTGCTATTTTTTGAGAATCCTGGGCGTACTAAAGCCCATGGTGCAAATGACCATTGAGATTCAAAAAGGAGAAATGAGTTTAGTTTTGATTGAAAGACATGGCTTGTGTTTAAAAAAAAAATGAATAAGGAAGAAAGATTTGTGCAGCTGAATGTATCAACAGTTTAAAAAATGTGGGATCAGGAACTCAGCCCAGGGCTGATTGGGATACTGATGTTATGAACAGTCTGCTTTAGCCAAGATGATGGCTGGAATATACATGTACTTTTAAGAACTGTTCAAACTTGAATGAGCTACATCTTGATCTGAAACCAAATCAAATAAATAGTTCTGTTTTAATTTGTCCTGTAGACTTTTAAGAGTTCGCCAAATAATTTGGGATGTTCGGTTCTTGATTAGTGGTGCTGGAAGAACACAGCAGTTCAGGCAGCATCCGAGGAGCAGTAAAATCAACGTTTCGGGCTTCCTGACGAACGGCTTTTGCCCGAAACGTCAATTTTGCTGCTGCTCGGATGCTGCCTGAATTGCTGTGCTCTTCCATCACCACTAATCCAGAATCTGGTTTCCAGCATCTGCAGTCTTTGTTTTTACCTAATTTGGGATGTTAGTCAGCATGGGTTCTTCAGAGGACATTAGCGAACCAGCTAAGTTTGGCAATCTGGCAAATTATGTTTTGAGCTTCACATAAGGAGATTTATATTCATGACCTCTGCTTGCTTGTCCAGTATTTTAACTATTGAATTGAGAACATTCTGACATGACAAATCATGCTTGTTTGTGAACAATGGTTTTCAATTGTATTGCTGCTTCTGTACTTGGTACAGATCTCAATATCTGGATGTATTGGTAAAGTAAACCTGAGGTTGATGTGATTTTATTTTTGTACATTGTACATTCTATAGGCAAGGCATAACAATGGTAAAATGAATGGGTGTAGAGCTTAATGGCATGATATCCAATCAAACAGACAAAGAGGAATGTTCTGAGTTTGGCTTCTTCTGCATTATTGCAGTGATTGGGAATGACCCCAATGTCCAAGAAGCATTAAAAAAAAATCAGGCTCGTTTCTTGCTCCTCCATCAATGACTGGAAGCAAGTGTGTGGATGTTGGATGAAATGTTGTTCGATTATCCCATTGAATAGCCTGCCTACCTGTTGCCAATGACGACTTAGTGAAGGCACTTTAAAAGTATGTCAGTGAGACATCATTGGCTTCAGGCACAAGGTGGGGTGAAAGAGAAGTTTGATAGGGAGATAAACAATAAATGTGGCAAATGAGCAGAATACAAAGCATTCATTTTTTTTCATCATTGCTTATTAATTGATAGGCCATATATGGACATGTTGCAGCAAATATCTTCATATCAAATTAGGTGGATCTGATATACCTCCATAAAGCATGCAGAACTGTAAAGAGCTGAAACAAACAAACATAAAATGCTGGGGAAACTCAGCAGGTATAGCAACATCTGCGGAAAGAAACCAAGCTAACATTTTGAATTATGCTGATGATTGTGGGTGAGGGGATGGATGTAGGGGAAGGAGTGAGCAATAGGGCCCTTGCCTTCCCTCACCACACCACCATCATTATCATCAATATCCCATTTTTCCCAGCTGCTATCACTTCTGAAGAAAGGTCACTGGACTCAAAATGTACCTCTGTTTTCCTTTCACTGATGTTGCCAGACCCAGGTTTCGCTAGCACTAGATTTGTTTCTGTTTCAGATCTCCAGCATCCCTAGTTCTGCGTTTTATTGTAAAGACCTGAAGTTGCAGTATCACTACTGTCTTGAGAAAGAAGGAAGAATGCATGTTTAATAAAATCTTGCATGTACTTGGGTCATCCCAAAGAGCTTCACATGAAGAACTTTTTGGCATGCAGTTACTGGAATACAGGTGGATAAGAATGTAACATAGATTTAAGGCTGAATGAGAAGGGAATGCATTTTAAAAATATAATTCCCATTGGGTTTTTTTTTGACGTATAGGAGTAACAACATGAAGAGGCTAAATTAACTAATGGTTTTGTACTTTTGATATGTTTGTGCAGTGACTTCATGCTAATATTGCTGTAGATGTTGCAAAGGATCCCAGGCACATGCATAGTTGAAGCTGCATTTATTCTGATCATATTAAAATGGGGTTCTGTTAATTTTCTTTGATTGCTTTTCTTGACATTGCTGCATTTGGAATTATTCTTATAATTTTCTCAACATTTTCTGGTGATTTTGCAAGTGTTACTTACCTTGCTAGCTTCACAGCTCTGCATTCTGTAGAGATTTAACTGATTTACTGTGTTACATGTTGCAGAGCATTGATTGTAATGCATAAATGGGGTCAATTATGACAAATGACAATTTCTGGTTGTAGGCTCTTAGTGTTACATCTGAGTATTGTCAGATTATCAAAATGTGGAACCACAGGTTATAGAGTCATACATGCAACTGATTAACATTTGATTTCAACAGGTTTAAATGAAGTACAGTGTTTTCCGTTCAAAAATCCAAGAATTGTATTGCTGACATTTGCTACAAAGAAATAAAAACTTGCTTTTTTTTAAATTACACTTTGATTATTTTGGATGTGTTATTGATACATGGTTGCTCAAAGTCAAAAGTGTCAACCAGCCTTACTTGAGTTTCAAATTTTCTTGCCTTATGACCTTTGAAAGAAAATTGTCAATTTTATAATTTTTTTAATGTGGAGCAGTATTGCAATTGCGAGAAGAGTTTCTTCTATATCTCCTGATGGATGATATTTTATAACTAAATGCTTGCTTGTTGAAGAAACAAGAAAGTTGAGCACTTTTAAAGTGTTTCTGTAAATTTCCTTTGGTTATAGCTTCTAGAAGTACGCAGCATGTGCTAATTTGTATTGCTTTTGTAATATGGGCACCGATGCAAGCGATCTTCGAAGATTGGCAATGCTTAATTGACACACATTTAGCAATGAACTGTGATAGGAAGCATATCTGAGGAGTCTAGAACCAGGGTTCACAGTTTAAGGGTTGGACTATTTAGGACTGCGATGAGAAATTTCTTCAACCTGGTGGTCCTGTGGAATTCTCTTTGCTGTTGAGGCCAAAACACCAATTTCCATCCTTGTATTGCAGAGTGATAGTGTCCCTACTTCTGGACCAGAATGTACAAGTTCAAGTCCCATCTGTTCCAGATATGAATCGAATATATCTGAACATGCTAATTAAAAAATGTCTAATTTACACTCATAGGTGCATGCCTTGTGCTTTGAAATTTTTGCTGTTAATCGTGTTACCAAGTGGAAAATGATATTTTGTTTTACATCTGTGCCAGATTAACAGAAGAAAACTGTAATGTCTGTACAATTTTAACAAAAAATCCTAATAAGTTATCATCAAATCATCAGAGTATGTAAAATCTGGAGCATTGTAAAAGGTGGGTTGTCTATTTACTACAGTTGTAAGGAATCCCCAATCTTGACCTTCCTTGTGCCCAGCTCTAGAATCAAAGCTGTTGCACTTTGTGTCTTTAGAGTTCAACTCATCCTATTGTGTTGCAACATTGGTTTTTTCTATAATGTTTCAGACGTCTGTTCCAAATTTTGTTGCAGGTTTGTTTTCTCCACCTAAGTTATTTGTTTTGAACTTATTTCCAGGAAAGCTGATGACTGAAGGATGTTGTTAGTTAAAGCAAGCAAACTGCTGCATCAGAGGGAGATTTATGGCAAACTGTATAAGAACAATAAAAACCAAGAGAACTGTGGATTCTGGAAATTTGAAACAAGAACAAAAATTGCTGAAAAACCCCAGCAGGTCTGGCAGCATCTGTGGAGAGACTCCACAGATGCTGCCAGACTTGCTGAGCTTTTCCAGCAATTTCCAATTTTGTGTAAGAACAATGTTCTTGTTTGGGCTATGGTTTAAAAACAGAAAGTCTCTCTTCAGTAATGGCTACTAATGATATTAAGTAAAATTAGCACTGAGAGTTATTTCAGTTCAGATCCAGTTGATTGAAATCCTAATGCAAAGATTAGCAATGCACAGTTGACACACGTTTAGCATTGAGCTTTGACAGGAAGGTTGTTTCTGATCTCCGAGGAGTCTCAAACCATGAGTCACTCTTTAAGGATACGGGTTAGACCATTTAGAGCTGACATGAGAGATTTCCTTACTCGAGAATGGTGAGCCTGTGGAATTCTCTGCGCAGTAAGCTGTTGAGGCCAAAATGTCAGATGTTTTTAATCAGTTAGATAAGAGATCAAATGGTATGGGGAGAAATCAGAAACAGGGTACAGAGTTGGATGATCACATTAAGTGGGAAAGTGAGGGCTGCAGATGCTGGAGATCAGGATTCCTGAAGAAGGGCTTATGCCCAAAACGTCAATTCTCCTGTTCCTTGGATGCTGCCTGACCTGCTGCGCTTTTCCAGCAACACATTTTCAGCTCTGATCTCATTAAATGGCAGAGCAGGCTTAAAGGGCCAAATGGTCGTCTCTTGCTCCTATTTTCTGTGTTCAAAATCACACTAGAGGGAGACTGTCCCATAGATTAAAAGAAACAACGCAGTTTACCTTCAAGAAACATTGTAGCATAGACTTATTGACCATAGTGTCTGGAAAAAAGTGCTCACATTTCTATAGGGTTTGAAAGGTGGATATTTGGCATGTGAGGCTTTTTGTCCTGATTTGTATCTGTTCAATTGACACATTGATTATGTTCTCTGACTTGAGGCAAATGGTGTTCATGTCTAGGGAAAAGAAGGAATGTACTTGAGTGAACTTTCAAACTGCCTTTGAATGGCCAATTGTTTGTGTTTTTACCTACATATTTAATCTCACGGAGAAACGTTTTTCTTAAAATGAAATCTAGATCCTGGGAAAATATATCTGCTGAAATATATGAACAACATGACTTATTTTAATGAAATGCTCCACTGTTTTAAGTACCAAGTTATAATAAAGAACATCAGTTTTCAGGTTTGGAATCACTGTGTAGTCAGGTGAAGATATTCCCCTCCTTTCCTGTATAAATTGTCTTTTACATATTGCATGTGAGAAAATCTCTGTTCCTACTAATCAATTTAAGTTATCTCCGATTTACTATAGCCTAGAAAAATCAAACAAGCTCAAGCACTTGGGAGCCAAAGAAGTAAATTTATTGTAGTTGTGTACACAGCATTCTAGTAACAGTGCAAGGCCAGCTCTGCACTTTGTTGCATATGAGCATTGCTGAGTGTAAATAACAATACTTAATGAATAGTGTCAACCTTGCATAAAAGGCAATGCTAACTAGATCTGTGAAGTTTTCTCTTGTCTGGAGAAAATATCTGAATATAAAGTTTTACAGTATGTTCTTTCAAGTATTTATCTAGGAAGAATATCCAAAACTGAGTATGAGATTGATGTACTGATTCCAGGAGCAATTTGGGGTGATTGATTAATTATATTGCATATTTAAATAGATTGTGCTTTGTTAATTTGCATTGTGCAATCTGAAATAGATGATACCAGTCAGGAAAATATAACAAAGCAGAGAAAATATTTATTTACAGCTCTAATACTGTGGCAGCATCTCAAAATCAACATGTTATACAGCTACGTGGTCAGCATTTAATTTTCTTTTGAGAATATCTGAAAGAATTAAGGGACAGACAATTGTTGACATTGTAAGAAGATAACTTGTGTAATTCAAAGTAAATAATTTTGGAGGGACTCCGACAGGAGTATTCATTTATTACATCTGGAAAACACTATACTGACTGATACTTGCAGTAAGAATGACATTCATGGCAGCAATCCTGTGCATACTGAATTTTTTTTAAAATATCCACCATTTGAACTGTAGTGTGGATATTGTGAATGTTTGCCACAAAATTAAAGCAAACTCCTTTGATACATTTTACTTAAATGAAGGAAGTATTAACGATACAGAGGAACCTCGATTATCCGGCATTTGATTAACCGAACTTTGGGTCATCCGAACAAGATCGCAAGATCCCAACACGTGGCTAACTATGTTATCCAGCATTCGATCAACCGAACGAAACACTCCCCGCCCATGTCCTTCAGATAATCGAGGTTCCCCTCTATTGTGTGCTCATTTTATTTTGTGTATACATTGTTTGGGTTTAGAAAAGTTTGGATTCTGTAACTGCTCATTCCTGTTAACTCTGTTGTTCTCTGTTATGTTGTCCAGATGCTGTAGGAGTTATGCCAAATGGAGGTCGAGCATACAGTCGAGGGCCATTCATCGGTATGAAGCCACTGCCAATTAATAACATTGGAAGTATGGCTGCAGCAGTAAGGTAAAGAATTAACATTTGCAGATGTAGAATTGAAGCAGTCAGCCTTCTTAGGTGGCTATGTGACTTCTGAAACTGGAAAACTGGATGTAAATACTGAAATATAGTACAATCGTAAAAGGTAGAACCTTGGAGAATCTCACTATTCAGAAATGATTTCATTCCATTTAGAACATAGAACAATACAGCACAGAACAGGCCCTTCGGCCCACGATGTTGTGCCAAACATATGTCCTAGCTTAAGCACCTACCCATGTACCTATCCAATTGCCGCTTAAAGGTCACCAATGATTCTGACTCTGCCACTCCCACAGGCAGCACATTCCATGCCCCCACCACACTCTGGGTAAAGAATCTACCCCTGACATCCCCCCTATACCTTCCACCCTTCACCTTAAATTTATGTCCCTTTGTAACACTCTGTTGTACCCGGGGAAAAAGTCTCTGACTGTCTACTCTATCTATTCCCCTGATCATCTTATAAACCTCTATCAAGTCACCCCTCATCCTTCGCCGTTCCAATGAGAAAAGGCCTAGCACTCTCAACCTATCCTCGTACGACCTATTCTCCATTCCAGGCAACATCCTGGTAAATCTCCTCTGCACCCTCTCCAAAGCTTCCACATCTTTCCTAAAGTGAGGCGACCAGAACTGCACACAGTACTCCAAATGTGGCCTTACCAAGGTCCTGTACAGCTACAACATCACCTCACGACTCTTGAATTCAATCCCTCTGCTAATGAACGCTAATACACCATAGGCCTTCTTACAAGCTCTCTCCACCTGAGTGGCAACTTTCAAAGAGCTATGAACATAGACCCCAAGATCCCTCTGCTCCTCCACCTTACTAAGAACCCTACCGTTAACCCTGTATTCCACATTCTTATTTGTCCTTCCAAAATGGACAACCTCACACTTGGCAGGGTTGAACTCCATCTGCCACTCCTCAGCCCAGCTCCTCATCATATCTAAGTCCCTTTGCAGCCGACAACAGCCCTTCTCACTATCCACAACTCCACCAATCTTCGTGTCGTCTTCAAATTTACTGACCCACCCTTCGACTCCCTCTTTCAAGTCATTAATAAAAATTACAAACAGCAGAGGACCCAGAACTGATCCCTGTGGAACTCCAGGCTGAGTAACTGTAACTGGGCTCCAGGCTGAATATTTACCATCTCCCACCACTCTGAGTTCAACCGGTTAGCCAGTTCTCTATCCAACTGGCCAAATTTCCCACTATCCCATGCCTCCTGACTTTCTGCATAAGCCTACCATGGGGAACCTTATCAAATGCCTTACTAAAATCCATGTACACTACATCCACTGCTCTACCCTCATCCACATACTTGGTCACCTCCTCAAAGAATTCAGTAAGACTTGTAAGGCAAGACCTATCCCTCACAAATCTGTGCTGGCTGTCCCTAATCAAGCAGTGTCTTTCCAGACTCATAAATCCTATCCCTCAGTACCCTTTCCATTACTTTACCTACCACCGAAGTAAGACTAACTGGCCTGTAATTCCCGGGGTTATCCCTATTCCCTTTTTTGAACAGGGGCACAACATTCGCCACTCTCCAGTCCCCTGGTACTACCCCCGTTGACAGTGAAAACAAAAAGATCATTGCCAACGGCTCTGCAATTTCCTCTCTTGCTTCCCACATAATCCTAGGATATATCCCGTCAAGCCCAGGGGACTTGTCTATCCTCCAGTTTTTCAAAATGCCCAACACATCTTCCTTCCTAACAAGTATCTCCTCTAGCTTACCAGTCCATTTCATACTCTCCTCTTCGACAATACGGTCCCCCTCATTCGTAAATACTGAAGAAAAGTACTCATTCAAGACCTCTCCTATCTCTTTTGACTCAATACACAGTCTCCCACTACTGTCCTTGATCGGACCTACCCTCGTTCTCGTCATTCTCATGTTTCTCACATACGCATAAAAGGCCTTGGGATTATCCTTGATCCTACCCGCCAAAGATTTTTCATGCCCTCTCTTAGCTCTCCTAATCCCTTTCTTCAGCTCTCTCCTGGCTATCCTGTATCCCTCCAACGCTCTGTCTGAACCTTGTTTCCTCAGCCTTATGTAAGCCTCCTCCTTCCTCTTTACTAGACAGTCAACCTCCCTCGTCAACCAAGGTTCCCTCACACGACCATCTCTTTCCTGCCTGACAGGTATATACATATCAAAGACACATCATATCTGTTCCTTGAAAAAGTTCCACATTTCAATGACATCCTTCCCTGACAGCCTATGCTCCCCACTTATGCTCCTCAGATCCTGTCTTGCAGCATCGTATTTACCCTTCCCCCAGTTGTAAAACCTACCCTGTTGCACGCACCTATCTCTCTCCATAACCGAGGTGTAAGTCACAGAATTGTGGTCACCATCACTAAAATGTTCACCCACTAACAAGCCCATCACTTGTCCTGGTTTGTTACCGAGTACCAAATCCAATATGGCCTCCCCTCTGGTCGGACAATCTACATACTGAGTTAGAAAAGCTTCCTGGAACACTGCACAAACACCGCCCCGTCCAATCTACTTGATCTAAAGAGCTTCCAATCAATATTTGGGAAGTTGAAATCGCCCATGACTACTACCCTGTGGTTTTTGCACCTTTCCAAAATCTGTTTCCCAATCTGTTTCTCCACATCTCTGCTGCTATTTGGGGGCCTATAGTAAACACCCAACAAGGTGACTGCTCCTTTCCTATTTCTGACTTCAGCCCATACTACCTCCAAAGGCTGAACCCCCTCGAACTGCCTTTCTGCAGCCATTATACCATTTCTAATTAGCAACGCCACACCCCCTCCTTTTTTACCACCCTCCCTAATCTAATTTTTCCAAAGCCTACAAGTACAGAGAACTTTGTTTTGTCCCTGACAAATCTTCTCCACTTCAAGCTACCACACATGATATTGTATATATTAAGTCGACCACGTATCCCAGTCCTGAAGAAGAGACCTACCTGAAACATCGACTCTCCTGCTCCTCGGAATCTGTCTGATCTGCTGTGCTTTTTCCAGCACCACATTTTATCAACTTTACATACCTGTGCTCAACATGAGTACCAATGATTATCATTACATTTAGCACTACGTAATGAAATCTCATGAAACTTTTAACTTTGAATTCCAGCAGAATTGCTTTATATTTTCTGCTTTCAGTCAGTTAAGGGTTTGACTAGACAATGGAAATTTTCCCATCTACAGCAGAGATAAATAGGTGTCTATTTCAATTGCTGCAACAAGGTCCTCAATATCAACCACCTATCCCCCATGAATCATGCAGAAGAGGATTAGAATGTGGTTTAAAATTATAAAATGAGGAATCTGTCTTCAATCTGCCTTGTAAGCATCTGATACTGCTTTTGTGATAATTGCCCTTCTTAGTGTGCAAATTACTTTCCTCCAAGAGGTAGGACAGTTCACAAACATGTTTCTGTCAGCTTCCCACAATATAATTGTGTTTTTTTTCATGGAACCAGTAGTGAGAGAGAGACTGGAGGTGTTGGCTCAAGGTGTTAAGTGATTTTTACAGAAATCTCTGTGGGCCATGAGAATGAAGAGGCTGTCAGGAAATATTTGCAATCCCTCACCTTCCCTGATGTTATTGAATCTCTTTCCCAATCCTTTAGCCTACATCAGTCTTTGGCTTCCTCTCACCTTCCAGTTCTAATTTTCCACTCCCTCCCTCCTTTAATGACCTCCTTCCCCTCCACATGGAGATGACAAATAGCCTCTTCACTTGCATGCTCGATTCTCCTTACTTATGTGGGATTATCCTTGAATATAGTCTTCTGTCAGCCAGCTACTGATTTGGCTGGCAATTGGATAGAAATTGGAAGAGATAAAAAATATCTATATTTTTTTAAAAATTGGAAGAGAAAGATTATAAGCAGCTCTGTCTAGGCTTTCTTTTAAGCTTAATGATGAACTTTAAAATGAATTCCTTTAGCTGTTGTTTTAGTCACTTACAGTAGATTGAGTCTCACCATGTTGGTGTGAACTTTTTAATTTTTCAGTCATACAGAGTAAAGTGAAAGTTGTGCTCTCCTTAAGTTGTGGTTTTGTAGTATTGACGTTGCCAGCCTCTGACATCTGGGAATGAAAACGCTGCAAGTTAATTAAGTTGACTGCCAGGAAGTGCTGTTTGAAAAAAAATCTGTCTTTAAGGCTGATGGCTTTTACAAATGCTCAAACTTTCATCTGTTGCTGCAGGTTATTTGCCTCTAGGTGGAGAATTAATGGCATTGCCCAAACACAGATGGAGCCATGGAATATACTAGATAAGCATGTTCTGGAAATTTACAAACAAAAATGTCTCCGGTTTATGGATTGCTTTCCTGGCAGTTGTAGATGTAGTTTTGTCCTCAAAGACTGTGTTATTATGCAGTTTTTTCCTCTCCAAATGGTATAATTTGGAAAATAATTTTCTAATTCACAGTGTGACTGACCTCTTATCATTTAATCCTGGAAGTTATAACTCCACAATAGGTCTCCCATTTAAGATCAAGATGAGGAATTTCTTCGCCCAGGGTCATTAGTCTTTGGAATTTTCTTACAGAGAGCAGCAGAAGCTGGGTCATTGAATATTTAGAAGTTATAGTTGACAGATTTTTGACAAGGGAATCTTGGGTCATTGAGGTCAGAGATGTTCAGATCACAATCCTATTTACTCTGACTGTGTTGAATGGTAGAGGAATCTTCATGGGCCAAATGGCTGACTTATGCTACTACTTAGGAACTTAAGATGCAAATATTTTTGTTGCTTGCAAAATTACTGCCTTTCGTGGCATTATCCTTTGCAGAACCATAGAATCATACAGTGCAGAATAGGCCTTTCAGCCCATCAAGTCTGCACTGATAATACCTGACTTTCAAATTTCATATTTACTAGTACTTTGTCCATAGCCCAGAATGTTAAAATGTGCCAAGTGTTCACCCAGTTATTTCTTAAAGGATTTGAGGCAACTCACCTCTACCAGCCACCCAGGCAACGTATTCCAAACCATCACCAATCTCTGAGTAAATCAAGTTTTTTCTCACATCTCCCAATATCTCCCCCCAGCCCCCATGCCTCCTTATGATTGACCCTTCAACTAAGGGAAACAGCTGCTCCTTACTCCTCTTGTCCATGCTCCTCATAATCTTGTACATCTCAATCAGATGACCCCTCAATCGTCTCTGCTCCAACGAAAACAACCCAAGCCTCAACCTTTCCTCATTACTTAAATTTTCCATTTCAGGGAACATACTCATTCCAGTATAATCACATCCTTCCTGTAATGAGGCGAGGCAGCTAGAACTGCACACACAATTTTCACTATGGTCTCACCAAACTTCTATACAAATCCAACATGACTTCCCTTCTTTGTAATCCATACGTCGATAAACGCAATTCTCACATATGCCTTTTTCACCACCGTATTTTCCTCTTCAGATCTACGAACAGATGTGTCAAGGTCCCTTTGTTTCACAGCACTGCATAGTCTCATGCATTCATTAAATAGTTTCTTGTCAAATTGCTCCTTCCAAAGTGAATCAGCTCTCACTTTTCAGCATTAAATTTCATCTGCAACTTATCTGCCCATTTGACCATTCCATTTATATCTTGTAGTCCAAGGCACTCAACCTTACTATTAAGCACCTGAAAATCTTTGTGTTATTTACAGTGTATCATTTTACTATTCCAACCCCCACCCCCACACAATCATCTGTGCTATATATATAAAACTGACAAATGATCAGGAACCCAGCACAGATCCCTGTTGGTCATCACTGGACACTCATTTTCAGACACTAAGGCAGCCCTCTGTCATCACCCTCTGTCTCCGACAACTGAACCAATTCTGAATCCACTTTATCAAATTATCCTGTATCCCATGCACATTCACCTTCTTGATAAATCTCCTATGTGGGACCACAGATGGAGCTTTGCTAAAATCCATATGAACTATATCAACTGCCCTACCCTCATTGACATACCCGATCACCTTAAAAATTTCAAATTTGTTAGGCGTGACCTTCCTCCAACAAAGCCATGGTGACTATCCCTGATCAGACCTTGCTTCTCCAAGTGGAAATAGATGCTCTCCTTCAAAGTTTTCTCCAATAGACTCGCTAGTCTGTTCCCTGACTTATCTTTATAATCCTTCTTGAATATTAGAACCAAAGTTTCTGTTCACCTTTCCTGTGGCCAGAAAAGAATTAAAAATTTGGATCAATGCCCCTGCAATCTCCTCACTTGTCTCCCATGATAGCCGAGAAAACATTTCATCTGTACCTGGAGATTTGTCTACTTTTTAGCAAAAAGGGGGAACAGTAGCTTAGTGGTATTATTGCTGGACTGTTAATTCAGAGACCTAGGCAATGTTCTGGGTTCAAATCCCACCACGGCATATGGTGGAGTTTGAATTCAATAAAAAAAAAATCTGGAATTAAGAGTCTAATGATGACCGTGAATCCATTGTCAATTGTTGGTTCACTTATATCTTCTTTGGAAGGAAACTGCTATCCTTACCTGGTCTTGCCTACATGTGCCTCCAGACCCACAGAGCTGCCCTCACTCCATGAATGAATACCAGAAACAAAGCCTGCCAAAACTTCCAATACTTTGTCCTTCTCTGTGTCAATTTGCTCAATCACTTCAGTCTAATCTGCCTGGGTTGCATACCTTCATCATCATTCTCTTGGGTAAAGTATTAGTTCAACACTCTACCAATGTCCTCTGGCTTCACCTACAAAATGCCCCCTTGGGCCCTACTCTTTCTATGGTTGTCCTCTTTCCATTGATGTACTTGCAGAGTATCTTGGGATTTTCCTGCTTTTACCAGCCTGGGCTTTATAATTATTGTATGTTGCTATTTTATATTTCTATTGGTACAGAAATAAATCGAACCAGCCTCAAGAATTAAACTCAGTGCAAAATTCCGAATAAGTAAACAAGTGATTACCCCATGTTCTATTTTTTTCAAGATTACTTTATCAAAACCTAGTATAGCCTTTGTTTGCTGAATTAGCATTGCAATATTGGCTGATGCAAAGCCATTTGGCTTCCTGCCCTGATTCTTTGAAAGAGTTATGCAATTACTCTATTCTGCTCTAATTCTAATTTCCCACAACTTTGCAGAATTTTCCCTTTTAAGTACTTTTCCACTTCACTTTTGCTTCTTCCAGCCAGTAGTTATAATTTGTTACAGAAATAAAATGTTCCTTGTCTCACCTTGATTCTTCTGCCAATTACCTTAAATCTGTTTCCTCTGGTCACTGACCCTTCTGCCAATGAAAACTGTTTCTCTTACTCACTCTGTTACAAACCTTTCAAGATTTTGAGCCCCCTCCTCCCCCCATTAAAATCTCTCTTTAACATTTTCCACTGTAAGAAAAACAAGGCCAAATTCTCTTATCCTCCAATATAACTGATTCCCTGTGTTCTTGTTCCATTTTCTTAAATGTCCTTTGCATTTTCTACAATCTCTTGACACCCCTTAGTCTGTGCTCAGAGCTTGCACAATATGCCAGTTCATTCCAGTTACTTAAAAAGATTTAGTATGGCTATTTTTGTAAGGTATTGTAATCCCTTCCAGAGACAGCAGATGTATTTGTATCCTCATGGTATTGGTTGGTTTCCAGTTTTTCGATCCATTGTGAGAATTTCTGAAGCAATAAATTGCAGCAAGTCTGTAATGCTTAACTGCAACTTGAATCAGATGTTAAATATGGAAATAAGTTTAGTTTAGTTATGAGGCTAATAATTTTTAATATGTGCTCCCTCTGCAATTTATTTCACACCCTCGATAATTTAGCTGTACACCAACCTCTGATGTGGAACTTCCCTTCTTGATTTATTACACTATCCTCAGCAGATTGCACTGTATTAGGCAAGAACTTTCAAAAGCTGATTGGGCGCAGATGTTTGCAGGTAAAGGGATGGCTGGAAAATGGGAAGCCTTCAGAAATGAGATAACGAGAGTCCAGAGAAAATATATTCCTGTTCGGGTGAAAGGAAAGGCTGATAGGTATAGGGAATGCTGGATGACTAAAGAAATTGAGGGTTTGGTTAAGAAAAAGAAAGAAGCATATGTCAGATATAGACAAGAGAGATCGAGTGAATCCTTAGAAGAGTATAAAGGCAGGAGGAGTATACTTAAGAGGGAAATCAGGAGGACAAAAAGGGGATATGAGTTGGCTTTGGCAAATAGAGTTAAGGAGAATCCAAAGGATTTTTACAAGTACATTAAGCACAAAAGGGCAACGAGGGAGAGAATAGGGCCTCTCAGAGATCAGCAAGGCTGCATTTGTGTGGAGCCACAGGAGATGAGGGAGATACTAAATGAGTTTAGGGTGTAGGTTTGCTCGCTGAGCTGTAGGTTTGATATCCAGACGTTTCATTACCTGGCTAGGTAACATCATCAGTGGCGACCTCCAAGTGAAGCGAAGCTGTTGTCTCCTGCTTTCTATTTATATCTTTCTCCTGGATGGGGTTCCTGGGGTTTGTGGTGATGTCAATTCCTGTTCGTTTTCTGAGGGGTTGATAGATGGCATCTAGATCTATGTGTTTGTTTATGGCGTTGTTGTTGGAGTTGCCAGGCCTCTAGGAATTCTCTGGCATGTCTTTGCTCAGCCTGTCCCAGGATAGATGTGTTGTTCCAGTCAAAATGGTGTTTTTTTCCTTCCGTGTGTAGGGCTACGAGGGAGAGAGGGGTTGTGTCTTTTTTTGGCTAGCTGGTATTCGTGTATCCTGGTGGCTAACTTTCTTCCTATTTGCTCTATGTAGTATTTGTGGCAGTCCTTGCATGGAATTTTGTAGACGATGTTGGTTTTATCCATGGGTTGTATTTTGCATCGGTATTTACTGTGGAAAAGGACATGGAAGATATAGAATGGAGGGAAATAGATGGTGCTATCTTGAAAAATGTCCACATTACAGAGGAGGAAGTGCTGGATGTCTTGAAATGCATAAAAGTGAATAAATCCCTAGGACCTGATCAGGTGTATCCTAGAACTCTATGGGAAGCTGGAGAAGTGATTACTGAGATATTACTCTTGCTGAGATATTTATACCATCGACAGTCACAGGTGAGGTGCCAGAAGGCTGGAGGTTGGCTAACGTGGTGCCACTGTTTAAGGAAAGTGGTAGAGACAAGCCAGGGAACTATAGACCAGTGACCCTGACATTGGTGGTCAGCAAGTTGTTGGGGGGAATCCTGAGGGACAGGATGTACATGTATTTGGAAAGGCAAGGACTGATTAGGGATAGTCAACTTGGCTTTATGCGTTGGAAGTCATGTCTCACAAACTTGATTGAGTTTTTTGAAGAAGTAACAGAGGATTGATGAGGGCCGAGTGGTCGGTGTGATCTATGTGGACTTCAGTAAGGCATTCGACAAGGTTCCCCATGGGAGACTGGTTAGCAAGGTTAGATCTCATGGAATACAGGGAGAACTCAACGTTTGGGTACAGAACTGGTTCAAAGGTAGAAGACAGAGGGTGGTGGTGGAGGGTTGTTTTTCAGACTAGAGGCCTGTCATCAGTGGAGTGCCACAAGGATCGGTGCTGGGTCCACTGCTTTTCATCATTTATATAAATGATTTGGTTGAGAGCATAAGAGGTACAGTTAGTAAGTTTGCAGATAACACCAAAATTGGAGGTGTAGTGGACAGCGAAGAACTTTACCTCCGATTACAACAGGATCTTGATCAGATGGGCCAGTGGACGGAGGAGTAGCAGATGGAGGTTAATTTAGATAAATGTGAAGTGCTGCACTCTGGGAAAGCAGATCTCAGCAGGACTTATACACTTAATGGTAAGGTCCTAGGGAGTGTTGCTGAACAGAGAGACCTTGGAGTGCAGGTTCATAGCTCCTTGAAAGTGGAGTCGCAGGTAGATAGGATAGTGAAGGCGGCATTTGGTATGCTTTTCTTATTGGTCAGAGTATTGAGTACAGGAGTTGGGAGGTCATATTGAGGCTATACAGGATATTGGTTAGGCCACTGTTGGAATATTGCGTGCAATTCTGGTCTCCTTCCTATCGGAAAGATGTTGTGAAACTTGAAAGGGTTCAGAAAAGATTTACAAGGATGTTGCCAAGGTTGGAGGATTTGAGCTATAGGGAGAGGTTGAATAGATTGATGCTGTTTTCTCTGGAGCGTCAGAGGCTGAGGGCTGGCTTTATAGAGGTTTATAAAATTATGAGGGGCATGGATAGGGTAAATAGACAAAGTCTTTTCCCTGGGGTGGAGGATTCTGGATTAGTGTGGTGCTGGAAAAGCGCAGCAGTTCAGGCAGCATCCGAGGAGCAGGAAAATCGACGTTTCGGGCAAAAGCCTTTCATCAGGAATAGAGGCAGAGTACCTTCTGGATGGAGAGAGAAATGAGAGGAGGGTGGGGAGAAAGTAGCATAGAGTACAATAGGTGAATGGGAGTGGGGATGGAGGTGATAGGTCAGAGAGGAGGGTGGGGGACGGTAGCAAAGAGTACAATGAGTGAATGGGGGTGGGGATGAAGGTGATCGGTCAGAGAAGGAGGGTGGAGTGGATGGGTGGAAAGGAAGATAGGCATGTCCCCATGACTTGTCCTACCTGCCTATCTTCCTTTCCACCTATCCACTCCACCCTCCTCTCTGACCGATCACCTTCATCCCCACCCCCATTCACCTATTGTACTCTATGCTACTTTCTCCCCAACCCCACCCTCCTCTCATTTATCTCTCCACCCTGCAGGCACTCTGCCTCTATTCCTGATGAAGGGCTTTTGCCTGAAACGTCGATTTTCCTGCTCCTCGGATGCTGCCTGAACTGCTGTGCTTTTCCAGCACCACTCTAATCCAGAATCTGGTTTCCAGCATCTGCGTCATGGTTTTTACCTGGGGTGGAGGAGTCCAGAACTAGAGGGCATAGGTTTAGGGTGAGGGGGGAAAGATACAAAAAAGACCTAAGGGGCAACGTTTTCACGCAGAGGGTGGTACGTGTATGGAATGAGCTGCCAGAGGAAGTGGTGGAGACTGGTACAATTGCAACATTTAAGAGGCATTTGGATGGGTATATGAATAGGAAGGGTTTGGAGGGATATGGGCCGGGTGCTGGTAGGTGGCACTAGATTATGTTGGGATATCTGGTCTGCATGGACGAGTTGGACCGAAGGGTCTGTTTCCATGCTGTACATCTCTGACTCTATGACAACTCTTTTCATGCAAATCTTTAACCCAACATAGCAAAACAATCAAATAGCATTTGCTGAAGTATTAGTTTGATGCAAGGTGCAATTTTAACCTCCTTTTCATATTTTATCATGGCAGTTTTCTGTACTTAAATGAGTAGGCTACAATATATAATTAGTGATATTAACTTGTTGCATAATGGGAATAACTGTAAAACATACCACGCTTTTTAAAGTGATGAATACTTGTATAAAGACATTGTATCTTCTTACATACTCATTAATCTCTCCTTCTATTTTGCTGGTCTGTTGGGAAATTTTACTTTCTTAAAGGCATTATATCATTGCATTTATATTTATGTAGATGAGTTCCTAATTAATTTTGCTTCCAATGACTTACAGCATAGAAGTGGATTCACTAGCAAAGCTTAAAATAATCGAAGTTTCACAGACTCATACTGGACAGTTAACCTGGGAAAACATTCAACTGCTCAGATGAATAGAAGTACCAAATGGAGTGCTACAATTCAAGAAGCTTTTTAAAACAAAATTCATGAGATGTAGGCATCACTGGCTGGGCCAACATTTGTTTCCTGTCACTAATTGCCCAGAGGGCAGTTAAATGTCAGCCACATTGCTGAGAGTCTGGAGCCACCGCAGGCCAGAGCAGTAAGGATGGCTTTTTCCTGCCCTAAAGAACGTTAGTGAACCAGATGTTTTTTCTGACAATTGACAATGGATTCATGGTCACCATTAGACTGTTTAATTCCAGGTATTTATTCAAATTCCACCATCTGCTGTGGCAGGATTCGAACCCAGGTCCCCAGAACATTGCCTGGGTCTCTGAATAAATAGTTAGTGATAATACGACCCTAGGCCATTGCCTCTCTGCGAAGTTGGCAAAGATAGCAAAGTTTAAGAGGAATTTAGATGGACACATGATTTGGCAGAGAATAGAGAGGACCTGGCAAATGGGAAATTAGTTTAGAATAGTATCATGGTAGGCTAAAGGGCCTGTCCTCAGACTGTACTGTTCTATGTTTTGACCTTTATAGAAACCTCCCATATCTAACCCTAATAGCGTAACCTTTTTCCCTGTGTTATGGACGAGGCTAGACCACTCAAAACATTCTTGAGCAGGCAACCCAGACCATAAATTTGCAATTTGTTACAGTAAGTGTACTGTGATAACTACCTGGAGTAAATTAGCTAGGTTGACTACCAGGTTTTAAAACAGACAGAAATTTATTCACAAAATTACACAGTGAAACACACAGGACAGAATAAAGAACCCCTACAGAGCTCAGTCTGTCCAAACTAGACTTAATTATGTTGTTGCGAATATACACAGGAGTCCCAATAAGCAAATCTCGTTAAAAAACAGTAAAAAATGGAAAAATGCTTACAGGTTGAATTTAGAAGGGCAGTGAGAGAGAAAGAACCTGTTTCCACACAGCTGAACTCCTAACTAGTTCTGGACTGAACTACTCAGCTAGAAAATCTACCACTCCCCTTTCATTATAGAAACCACTTCTAAAACATGACCACTTTGGCCTGAAGTCTCATCTGTTTACATATAAACAAAAGGTCTCTCAAAATCCTCTTCATCTCTGTACCGAACTAGTCATACAGTCATAGAGATATACAGACCGGAAACAGACCCTTCGGTCCAACTCGTCCATGCCGACCAGATATCCCAACCCAATCTAGTCCCACCTGCCAGCACCCCGCCCATATCCCTTCAAACCCTTCCTATTCATATACCCATCCAGGTGCCTTTTAAATATTGCAATTGTACTTGCCTCCGCCACTCCCTCTGGCAGCTCATTCCATACAACCTCTGAGTGAAAACATTGCCCCTTAGATCTCTTTTATATCTTTACCCCCTCACCCTAAACCTATGCCCTCTAGTTCTGTACCCCTCCCCTGCAGGGAAAAGACTTTGTCAATTTATCCTATCCAAGCCCCTCATAATTTTATAAACCTCTATAAGGCCACCCCTCAGCTTCCGATTCTCCAGGGAAAGCAGCCCTAGCCTATTCAACCTCTCCTTCTAGTTCAAATCCTCCAACCTCCTCATAAATCTTTTCTGAACCCTTTTAAGTTTCACAACATCTTTCTGATAGGAAGGAGACCAGAATTGCACGCAATATTCCAACAGTGGCCTAACCAATATCCTGTACAGCTGCAACATGACCTCCCAACTCCTGTACTCAATACTCTGACCAATAAAGGAAAGCATACCAAATGCCGCCTTCACTATCCTATCTACCTGCGACTCCACTTTCAAGGAGCTATGAACCTGCACTCCAAGGTCTCTTTGTTCAGCAACACTCCCTAGGACCTTACCATTAAGTGTATAAGTCCTGCTGAGATCTGCTTTTCCAAAATGCAGCACCTCGCGTTTATCTCAATTAACCTCCATCTGCCACTCCTCAGCCCATTGGCCCATCTGATCAAGACCCTGTTGTAATCCTTCGCTGTCCACTACACCTCCAATTTTGGTGTCATCAGCAAACTTACTAACTGTGTACCTCTTATGTTCACATCCAAATCATTTATATAAATGATGAAAAGTAGTGGACCCAGTCACCTCGGAGCCGGGAGCTGTTTATGATCCCTCTGAAAAAAATCAAGGACACAATATCCTTGAGAAAAGCAATAGCTTTTAGGGAAAAAGGCACCAGTTTTGTGACATCTCATGCATTATCTTACCTAGCAGGGGAAAAAAAACATAGGGATAGGTCTGTCAGATGTGGGGTCTACCTTTTACTATAATCAGACAGATGTGGCTGAGGCAAAGCAAAACATCTGAACTAGAGACCCAAAAGTTGTGTGTCGTCATTGAGACGGCATCTTCAGTACCAAGTTCATTAGTATACAAATGATATTTGTTTTGGTGTCAAAACATGTTCAAATAAATTTGCTGTAAATCAAGTTGCTTGAATAATATTTTTCTAAAGGATGCAAAAGAATGATCAGAAACCTGCAAGTTTCATACTTGAAGGTTTCAGAAGCATGCGCTGTAGAAAAAGCATGTTAGAGTTCTAATGGATACATTCCTTTGTAAACTGCGTTTTGGCACAGGGTACCATTATTGAACAGAGTAGGGCATGTTGATTTAATAAACTGACCTACAGTTTCTTTTCCTTTTCAGGAATGGAATTGCAAACTGTCGGATGCGGAATGATAGCGAACAGTCCTGTGGCTCCCCTGTTGTCAGCAGCGACCCTAAAGAAGATCACAACTACAGTGTCGCAAAATCTTCCAATCACAGGAGTACATCCCCCACCAGCGACTCTACATCTTCTTCCTCTGCCGATGACCACTACGAGTTTGCCACGAAGGTTAGCCACGATGGGAGTGAGGCCAGTGAAGGGAGTTACCACTGCCATGAGAGTTACAGCGAGACAGAAGATGAAGAGAGAAAAAACAAAAAGGAAAGCAAGGATTCCTTAGCAGACAGTGGGTACTTATCCCAGCACACAAAACGGCAGCACATGACAAAAGCAAAAAAAAATGCAACTGAGACACTACCACTTAAAAAGAGGCGCACAGAAAAACCACCAGAAAGTGATGATGAGGAAATGAAAGAGGCAGCAGGTTCACTCCTGCACTTGGCAGGGATTCGCTCCTGTTTGGATAACATCACAAACCGCACTTCAAAAGGGCAGAAAGAGCAACAACATTCGGCAAAAAATTAAGACAATAATGCACAGCCTCTTTAAGATTGTTGGCAGAAATTTATTTTCTTTCAGCACGTCAGGTGAATTATAATGATTTGTGGCAATATCAGCAATCACTTTGTTTTCCTATTTTAAGCCCCCTTGAGTTTTTTTAAATATATAAAAAATAATTTTTGTTTAAGGAGATTGAAGCCATAGCAAAACTTTTACTGACACTCAGCTAATTTGCAAAAGCTTTTCATTGACTGACAACAAAGCCAAAATCACTGCACCTTTTCTCTCTCCTCCTCTTTCTCTTCCCCTCCCCCTCCCCCACCTCTCTGTTCATTCTTTCAACCTGACAATACAGGTGCATGCAGGATGCATTACACTGACACATGTTGAGTTTGCATTTCGAATCCCGCATTGTTGTAATGTGAAAGGATGGGTTGGTGATGGACTGTTCATATCCAGCCATACAAAATGACAGCCAGCCTGAACAGCACAATGACCAAGAGCCACCTGTGGTATCTGGACAAAAAGAAGAAAATTAATGTGCTGCTAAGGACTGTGATGGATTCATTGGAGGCAACTGCACTTAAGTACCAGAGATCTGGGTCTTTTAACAGGAGAGCAGATGATGGCCATCATTATTAGGCAAATCAAAACAGGGAAGAACTGTCTATTTAAAGTTTTAAAAAGTAATGCTGCCATTGGTCAGTTCCACAAATTTGTCATCTTAAACCCCAAATGCGCACACACATGTTCAAAGCCATATGCCTGATGGATGGCACTGCGTGCAAAGAGAAAGAAAACACACAGCATTTGAAACTGCCTGAGTGACGTAAAAGCAATCAAGTCTTGCAAAGAAATTCATAATCAAGCGATAATATGATAGTGATACTGATTCATCCTGACAGATCGAAACATTTTGATCTGGCTATGATGACGAAGACAGCAAAACGATAAAAAGAGAAAAAAAGCTCTAAAGCCTGCCATTAGTATTATTCTGAAACAGAATTGCTGAACAGTGATATCAGTGAGCTCCTCCACTGCCCTGGAACTGGAGTAAGCATCTCTCTCAGTCAGGATATGTGTATGATAAAAGACCATTGATTTTGGAATATAACCTACGTAGCCAGCAGGATTATTCAATCCATGTTGCATGGGTTCTTTGAACAAAAACTTTGCTTTTTATTCAAAGACGAAAAAAAGTTCATGTAAGGTAAATAATGTATTTAGCATGAGCATGAATTATTTTCATATAAATATAGAAAATAGAGAAAAGGCTATGCCTCTAATTTTTAAGCCCTTAGGCCTAGTTTTTTTTTTGAAGCAGGTGATGAGGTTTAACCTTTTTTTCAGGGAAAAAAAAACTGACTGTTGGGGAACTTACTCTGCAATATGAAGACTTCACATTTCTGGTAGGGCTTGGATGGTTGAGTATACTGCCTTGTCTGCATATTCAAGCCCCACTAGAGGCTTGTAAGATAAACAGAACAGTGACAGGTAACATATAAGTGTGTCCCCCAGTATAGAGTGGGAAGGGATTGGGAGGGATGGGATATGGGGGTGGGGAGGAAAATAAGTCTCTGTTCTCACCTAGTCAGTAGTGAGTGTGCATGATTTATCTAATCTCCTCAAATTTTTCTGTTAAATATTTGGGGTAGAGTGATGTATTGAATATCAATATCATATATTGGCAATATGTCACAAAACAGCACTTAGCAGTGCTGCTCATTATAATGGTCAGAAGAAAGGTAAACACCACCTTTTTTGTTTATACAACTGTTTTGTCAGCATTTTTTTTCAAAAAAAGAATTTGATAAAACAGGAACCATAAGAGCAACTGATTAATTTTGTGTTATTTTGGCAATTGTTGGATTCATAATTTTTATTTAATTGAAACTTTATGTTGGAGATCAAGAAAGAAATTGTGTGCAGCCAACGTGATTAACAAATTGCATTGGTTATTGAGTAACACACCAAATCTTTCTGTAATTTGTCTCAGAAATTAGGAAGCCTGGCATTTTCTCAGATTAGCCTGCCTTGATTAAAAATAAAGGTGTTCATTCACACTCACTGCTCGACATTTTCCTTCTGAAAACCTTTAACCAGGCGATCAAATCCAATCATTTTAATTTTTGGCCAATGTATCTCAGTTTAAAATTACCGATAGATTGTGACTCTACCTGAAAATGCTGAGTTAAATAATAGCCATTATGGAAAGAGTCCAATCAGAACTTTCTCTTGTAATTCTTCACAGACATACAAAGGAGAACAGTGCAAGTGCATTCTGCAAAACCTATCTTGGGCTATGTTTATATAATAGTGAATGCTTTGTGACCAGGGTGTTGAGTAAAAATAGTTCGAAGTTTTAATTTTTTTTAAAAATTGGTTTATTAACATTGGTAAAGGGGAAGCTGCCTTTTTAAACTACTACAATAATAGATTATATGCGCAAATCTTTACTCTGAAGGCTTTAGAAATCATGTGCATTAATATTCCATGGCAGGCAGAAATCTGCAATGACAAGGTGAAAGACTTGAAATTAGGAGATGAAAGTGGTAACTAAAGCTTTAACCTCCATAGTGATATTTTGAAATAAACCACTCGTGACCAAAAACATCCAAGCAAAAGCTACAAGTTCTTCTTTGGTTAGTTCGCTTATCCTATGGGATAATGAAAGCCATAGAACTGGAAAGCATCAGGATGCTAGCTTCCTAAATACAAAAAGCAGAATTTATCCCAAAGTAAGATGGTGAAAAAAATCTGAAATGAATTTTTGAAATTTCAAAATCATCTTCCTGCTCAGATTTGAAGTTTGCACTTGACCGTATACCAGGGTCCTTCCTATCTATCTTAAGTACTGCTTCAAATTGAAATGCGTAAACGATCATTTGTTTCTGCTGAGTTAGACTCTGAAGCAGAAATTGGGGAAAGACGATTAATTTAAAATAAACTGGAATTATGATGAGAAATAAAAATACCATCCCTCGTTAATGCATCCCTCCCCATCCACAGTCCGGTGAAATCCATGAGAGCAGTGAAGCGACATGGGAAGAGCTAAACTAGTGAGTAGTCAATACTTATCAGGGGTTCTGTGCTTTGGTACACACCAGTTGATAACAGTTGGTAACAGAAGCAGGCATTACTGCAAAGTCACGAAAGCAAGCAGTTCAAACAGATAAAGGTTGAAGTTACATAGATTACTCAACATTTGAAATGGGAAACCGCAGTGACATTTCAAGTGTGATACTAAAGGAATAGCATCACCAAAATGTTCCAGGTTTTGACTAAACCATACCTCCTTTCTGTCTTTTAACAACACTGATCATGGTTGAGTTGTTCTTGAGTCCCGCTATCAAATCAGAACACGTCTTTTAAATGTGCTTTGAAACCTTTGATTTGGATGGGCTAGCAGCTTGTTTCAATAATGTCAACCATTAAGGTGTTCACAGTTTCCTTTGAGAAGCCACATGTTTCATCAAAATGAACAAACTCTTACCGGCGTCAGACGTGATCAACCATTTAAGGAGTTGATTTTGTAGTCACAAACAAGGCTAATGAAATAAGCAAAGAACCCCAATTTTAGAAGATGGACCCTCTATCTGATACTTATCCAATTGCTACCAATGAATTGTTTTTTAAAAAAAGAATATTGGAGAAACTCAACAGGTCTGACAGCATCTGTGGAGAGAGACAGAGTGTTAACATTTCTCAAGTCCAGTGGGCTCAAAACATTAACTCTTGTCTCTTACCACAGATGCTGCCAAACCTGCTGAGTTTCTCCAGAATTCTCCATTTGTTTTAGATTTCCAACATTGGCAGTATTTTGCTTTTATTTGCCCACTCCAAATCTTGTTACTGGTTGGAAAAAATCAAGAATCTCTGCCGCTGACATGAGGAGATCCCTTTCCAAAGTCTTTGCCAGCAGCAGCAAACTTAACCTCTGCATAGCATAGTTTTAACAATGCAGTTTTCACCTAACTTCCTTATCCTGCATAAATTGAGGAAGGAAAGAGATTTCCATCATATTGGAATTACTGTTCATATTCTCATTCTGGACATCAAAAAAACTTCAAAACGTTTTTAATGTCTAATTGAACTAAAACTCCATGCCCCAATGTGGAGTAAGAGTGCATTCAATAATAGAGTGGAGCTTTCTGTCAGCTAATTGAAGTGGTTAACCTTGATGAGGCACTTTTGTGTGGCTAATTACTCCCATATAGGCTATCCTCAGACATCTGTTTGATAATTACAGGGTAATACCATGGAGTAACTGTCAAACTCTTGAGCAGTTTGGGAAATTAGTGCTGGTTTCTGCTTTTTGTGAAAAAGGACTAAGCCCTCCTTCCAGTGATTTTGTTAATCTGAGGAAGATATCCAATAGAACGTTTAAAAAAAAAAGTAGATTAAAAACTGAAAAAAAACCTGCAGATGCTGGAAATCAGAAACAAAAGCAGAAATTGCTGGAAAAACTCAGAAGGTCTTGTAGCATCTGTGGAGAGAAATCAGAATTAATGTTTTGGACCCTTCCTCAAAAAAATATAGATTGCCTTTTTGTTGCACATGCTTTCAGTGAAGTTATCCTTGGCATTCCATATATTCTACCTTCCTTTCTTTCAATGCAGTTTCTAATTTATGTACTAGATTCCTGAAATTCAGCATTTAAACTATTAGATTAATAATACAACACTGCAACATGGTTCTGTGATTACATTACTATCACTGGGGAGATGAATTTGGGTCTAATTGCTGAAAGTTTAAACCTGCAGCAATGACTTTGCATTAAACAATATTGGAAATTGTCAAATAACAATATCAAAAAGGAAACTAGTGTACAGAATGGGCAAGGTGTAATTTAGTGGTACCAAACTATCACATCAAGGTATTTGTGACTATAGCAACTTTGTGAAGCATAACTTCAAAGATTGTCGAGCGCTATATCAAAGGCAAGGAGTCTACTTTAATAGTTACATGAGAGGCCAAGTTTGTTTACTTTGGTATTTAATGATTTATTAACTGCCATTTTCTTGTTTTCAAGAAGTATGTTGAATTTTTAAAATAGTTTTCTTTTCACAATGTGAGCAGTCAGAAGGCACGGGCAATCAACCAACCTTGGAGAAATATGACAAAGTCAACACAGAGGCATACTTGCATTCTACATTTCCTTAATGTTTAATCATTTTGCCAAAGACAAAAAAAAATCAATTGTAAATATCATTTGTCCATATATGAGAAAAGACTTTCTTGAACCTACCATAAAGTTTCTGTGATGTATTGTCTTCCAGTTGCAATAAAAAAATTACAAGTTGCATTAATTGAAAAAAATGTTGTCTTGAATTATGTTGTCCAGTATTCCCAATTAATTCAATAGTGATGCTCTTAGAATTGGTTTTGCAAATAATAAATGGTTGCTTTAACAAGGCCAAATGCCAGATATGTTTCATATGTGGCCTGATACAAGGTTGGAATCCTGAAACTGGCTGAAAGGGCACCTTGCAGTTTTGAATGAGGGAGAGCTGAACATGATTGCAGATGTAGAGGCCCAGTGATAGTGTCCCCTTACCTCTGAGCCAGGAGGCCCACATCGATGTCCCATCTGCTCCAAAGGTGTGTCATGAACATCTCCTGGACAGGTTGATTAAAAATGTCTGTGATTGCATATCTGGTTGACATAATATATTGCCAAACTAAATTCAATTGGATGGATGAAGAAGAATGTACTTCAATAAGCCAGTTTAAAGTTGGTTGGTAATATTGAAATAGATGAAGTTTCAAAAATGTTAAATGCTAAACGTAAACTACATGGACTCAAAGAAGGTGGGATAGCATCATATTACTAATAAACCTACAATGTACTTTTTACACACATTAAACAACTGGATAGTTCCCAGTGTCTGTGTTGCATCTGTTCTGATGATGCCACCTTCTGCAGGAATGGGCCTCAGAAATGTTTGCCGTTTTCCTCGACCAAGGATTCCTTGTCACCATGATCGACATGCCCTTCGTGGTGTCCACCATATGTCCCACCCCTTCTCTTTCCTCCAACAAGACAATAGGGTTCCCCTGATCCTCCATTTCCATCCTACCTAAAACATCAGCCACCATTTCCACTACCTCTCGTGGGATGCCACCACCAGATACATACTCGCTTCCCTTGTAGCTTTTGCAGGGACTTGAACACACTCCTCCAACACCCAAACTGCCCCCACAGCCTCAGACATCTTCCCCTTTAATGTGGTGGTGTGGCACAGTAGGTAGTGTTTGGGCTCCAGGGCAGCAGCATCCTTTTCGCTCTCTTTCGTCTTTTTTCTTTCTTTCACGTTCGAGGCTAGAGTGATGTTGGCAGTGTGGATTGAGATTCCTTGTGATAGCAGCGATGCGCAGCGGGAACTCCTGGCAATGGTAAACTCAGAGCCTGGACTCCTGGTGGTGGTGCCTGGAGTGGGGACTCCTAGCTGTGGTAGGCCCAGAGTGGGGACTCTTGGTGGTGTTGGTGAGGTAGCGGAAGCAGCAAACTTTGGGGTCTTCTGGGACATAAGCATTGTTGTTATTATACCCAGATTGGAGGCGGCTTGAGGAGAAAGTGAGGACTACAGATGCTGGAGATCAGAGTCAAAACATGTGACACTGGAAAAGCGTAGCTGGTCAGCAGCATCTGAAGAGCAGGAGAGTTGATGTTTTGGGCATAAGCCCTTCAAAAATTCCTGATGAAGGGCTTATGCCTGAAACGTCAACTCTCTGCTCCTCGGACGCTGCCTGACTTGCTGTGCTTTTCTAGCACCACACTTTTTGACTCAGGCTTCTTGAGGTCCACCTTGCAGAAACCCTGGAGAACCAATTTGAACAGAAGTTGAACTCTGAGTACGTTTTTATTGTTCTTGTACTCAAAATAGTGCTGGATTGTGGCAACAAAACACTTTTCACTATCTTCCTAGATATGTCACAATAAGATCATTCATTCCTTTGCAGTCACAAAAAATGTAACACCTGTCAATTTACTTCCTTCCTCACTATCCAAGGATCCAGACACATCATCTACACAAAGCAGTGATTTACTTGCACTTCACTTAATTTAGTCTACTGCATTTGCTGCTTATTCATATGGTCTCATGTACACTGGGGATACAAAACACAGACTGGGTGACTGCTTTGCAGAACACTTCCATTCTGTCCATAGAAACAGCCCCGAGTTTCCAGTTGCTTCCCACTCCAAAACAAGTCGCTGTCACAACATGGCCTGCTTTCAGAACCATTCTCACAGACTCATTGTGTCCACATGATCAGTTTTTCTTCTATTCTGGCTGACTATCCCTTTGCCTAACTTAGGTCTTCTCTTTCTGGGTTCCATTTCTACCCATCTGCTCATTCCTTCTCATCACCACCATCATTCCCACCCAATGTCATGAGAATAAATACCACTGCATGTAGGTTTGCTCACTGAGCTGGAAGGTTCGTTTTCAGATGTTTCATCACCATACTAGGTAACATCATCAGTGAGCCTCCGGATGAAGCATTGGTGGCATGGCCCGCTTTCTATTTATGTGTCGAGGTTTCCTTGGGTGGTTAATGTCATTTCCTGTAGTGATGTCACTTCCTGTTCTTGGTGGTACTTAGTATGGTGACAAAACATCAGAAAACGAACCTTTCAGCTCACAAGCAAACCTACATCCAGAACCTCAACCTGGGCTACAAATCTTCTCAAAACTCGCGAATACATACCACCTTTTCCTCACTACTGTCAGTTCTGATGAAGTCACCGGACTCCAAACACTGGCTCTGTTTTCTGTTTCCACTGAAACTGCCAGACAAGCTTTACCAGGAATTCCTGTTCTTGTTTTAGATCTTCAGCATCTGCAGTTCTTTGTTTCATAATATAGTTAATAGGTTTATTTAAGATTGATGTATAGTGGACAGTGAAGAAGGTTTTCTGGGAATGCACCAAGATCTTGATTAACTGGGCCAGTGGGCTGAAGAATGGCAGATGGAGTTTAATTTAGATAAACTCAAGGTGTTGCATTTTGGTAAGGTCAAACCAGGGCAGGACTTTAACATTCCCCAGGGCCTACCATTGACTGTTTTAAAACGGAGGTCTGGGATGCAGGTTGATAGTTCTTTGAAAGTGGTGTCACAGGTAGACAGTGGTGAAGAAGGTTTTTAGCATGCTTGCTTTCATTAGTCAGAGCACTGAGTATAGGAGTTGGGATGTTTTGTTGCAGTTGTACACAACGTTGGTCAGACTACATTTGGAATACTGCATGCAGTTCTGGTCACTATTATAGAAAGGATATTATTAAAACAGAAAGAGCACTGAAAAGATTTACTAGGAAGCGAACTGGAAGATTTCAGTCATAAAGAGAGGCTGGATAGGCTGGGATTTTTTTCCCTAGAGTGTAAAAGACTGAGGGGTGACCTTATAGAGGTCTATAAAATCGTGAGAGGCATAGATAATGTAGGTAGCCAACAGCGTTTCCTCATGGTTAGGGAATCTAAAACTAGAGGGCATAATTTAAATGTGAGGGAAAAGGGTCCAGCGCAACAATTTTTTCACAAGAGTGTGGTGAGTGTCTGGAATGGGCTGCCAGAGGTAGTAATGGAGGCGAGTACAATTTTGTCATTTAAGAAACATTTGGACAGATACGTGGATGGGATAGGTATGGAGGGATATGGACCAAACCTGGCAAATGGGATAAGATTACTTATGAAATCTGGACAGCATGACAAGGTGGGTGAAAGGACCTGTTTCTGTGCTGTAAACCTCTATGACAACTATTTTTCTCTTTTCAATTTCTATTCTGGTTAGATTAAATACAAATTAAATATATTATTGATTTAAAGATGCATTTGTTCTTTGCTTTATTTTCTCTCCGGTTTTGTTGGAGCAGAAACCACTGCAAAATTTCAACGAGTCTTCGTCAAAGACTTGAAGAAAATTGTGATCACTTCAAGAAATTAGAACTGCTGAATCTTGCTTTCCTCAATTGTATAACAGTTAAGTCTAATCAGATGTGTAATACTATCTAATTTTCTGAAAAAAATATCATTTAATATAATTTCACTTGCTTTAAATGATCTATTAACGCAGCTTGTGGCACCAAATGTCAGATATGGTACTGAACAAGTGTACTTGAGTTTAAATCCCATCTAGGAAACAGTGAGGTCTGCTTGCTCCTCAGATGCTGCCTGACCTATGCTTTTCCAGCAACACACAGTCGACACAAACTTAAATCCCATCTGGCAGGTTGTGGGCCGGCACCACAAATATCTATGCAAGTTGTCAATTTATCATCTTAAACTCAAATAGTCCATCAATCTACTTCAGGGAATCTGCTACCTTAGCATAATCTCACCTGCATAGAGTCATAAAGATCTCCAGCCATGGAGACACAGACCCTTTGGCCCGAACTGGTCCATGCCTACCAAAATGTTTATCCATGTTAACCCCATTTCCCTGCACATGGCCCATATCCTTCTAAGCCTTTACTATCCATGTATTTGTTCAAATGCCTTTTAAATGTTAATGTACCCACCCACCTCAACCACTTAGGCTGGCAGCTCATTCCATAGGTGTACCACCCTCTGTGTAAAAGAGTTGCCCTTCAGGTTCCATTTTATTCTTTCCCCTCTAACCTTAAACTGATGCCCTCTAGTCCTTAATTCCCCAATCCTGAGAAAAAGACAGTACATTCACCCTATCCATGCTTCTTATGACCTTATACACTTCTATAAGTTCCCCCCTCAGTTTCCTATGCTCTAAAGAGGGAGGTCCTAGCTTGTCCAGCCTCTCCCAATAACTCAGACCATTGAGTCCTGGTAACATCCTTGTAAATTTCTTCTGCACTCTTTCCAGTTTAATATCATCTTTCCTAAAGCATGGTGACCAAAAACTGAATGCAATATTCCAAATGCAGCCTCACCTAAATCCTGTACAACTCCTAACAACTTCACAACTTCTATACTCAATGCCCTGACTGATGAAGGCCAGTGTGCCAAAAGCCATCTTCACTGCCCTGTTACTTGTGACTCCACTTTGAGGGAACAGTGCACCTGAACTCCAAGGTCCTTCTATTTCACTACTTAAAGTCCTACCATTCATCATGAAATTCCTACCTTGATTGGACTTTCCAAAATGCAAGACATCACACTTATCTATATTAAACTCCATTTGCCATCACTCCACCCCTCCCCAGGTTGATAAAGGTCCTGCTGCAATTTCTAATCACCTTTCTCACTGTCTACAATACCATCTATGTTAGTACCATCTGCAAACTTACTAATCATCCCTTGTACATTCTCATTCAAATCATTGATATTGGTAACAAACAGCAGGGACCCCGGAACCGACCCCTGAGGCAGTCTACTAGTGACTGACATCCAGTCCAACAAGCATCCTTCTGCTCTGCTCCCAACCCTTAAGCCAATTGTGTATCCAATTGGCCAGCTCTCCCTAGATTCTGTGCAATCTAACGTCCAGAGCAGCCTACTATGTAGAGCCTTATCATGTGACTCTGATCGTAAGCAGTTGGCTCTTTATAACTTGTAAACTGATTCAGTTGTACAAGCAATTACCAGAAAGCAAGAACATATCAGGGCATCTCTTCATTTGAAGTCTTATGTCAGTGTAGCTGAGGGTGGGGATTGCAATATTGCTTACACCCTGAGACTAAAGCAAGCAATGACATCAGGCAAATACAAATTGCTACAAAGCATAACTAAAATCGTGAGCTACACCTGTTTGATAAAACAACAAATTCTAGTCTGAACTTGTTTGTTTATAAATTAAGGCCCTTTATGGTCTCATAATGATGGAATACAATAGACTGCATATCACATGGTATGATATTCCATTCTTCAGATTATAGCATATTGATTTGATTGAAGTGAGCAAAAATGCTGGAAGTTCACTGGCATTTTGAGAGTGTGCCTTTGTGTCTAGATATTTGGAGTATAAGACAAGGAGAAGGACAATCAGCCTCTTGCATACATTCAACTTGTTCATGGCAGATGTGCACTTTAAATCCTGGTTCCAAACACTTCACTAAGTTGAGTATTTTTTGTTTAACAAATCTATGTTTTGTTTCAATGTTAGAAAGGTCATGGGGTATATGAAAATTCCTGTTGATACAAAGGTTTCTGGAGTGGCTTCTTTTAATGTTCTTTGATGTTTTATAATGGAGGAGGATTTGGAGGAAATGGGGGTTAATCCAGGCCAGTTTTTGACTCCAAACCCAGGACTATACAGCATGGAAATTGGGCATCATTCACATCTGTGTCAACAACTAGTAGCTCATTGGGAACCCACGGTTACTTCAAGCCTGTATTGCAAGCAGGAAGTTGCAATGACTTTCTCACGAAGCCAGTTTACAGAATTATTATTGTGGTACAGAAGGTGGCCATTTGACCCATCATGCATGTACTGGTTCCATTTTCTATTGTCAATCTCCTGCCTTTTCTTCATATTGAAACATTACTATTCAAAACTCCACCAAATTCCCTCTTGAATGGCTCAATTGAACCTGCTTCCAGTACATTTCCAGTCATAGCATTCCAGTTTAAATCTACTCACCATGTAAGAAGTCTTTTCTCCCACATCGCCCTTGCTTTGTTTGAAGAGGTTTACCAGGGAGAAAGGCAAGACAGGCTAAGATTAGATTAGATTACATTACAGTGTGGAAACAGGCCCTTCGGCCCAACAAGTCCACACCGACCCGCCGAAGCGCAACCCACCCATACCCCTACATTTACCCCTTACCTAACACTATGGGCAATTTAGTATGGCCAATTCACCTGACCTGCACATCTTTGGATCTGGGAGGAAACCGGAGCACCCGGAGGAAACCCACGCAGACACGGGGAGAACGTACAAACTCCACACAGTCACCTGAGGCGGGAATTGAGTTTAAGATGATAAATTGACAACTTGCATAGATATTTGTGGTGCCGGCCCACAACCTGCCAGATGGGATTTAAATTTGTGTCGACTGTGTGTTGCTGGAAAAGCACAGGTCAGGCAGCATCTGAGGAGTTTTAGAACGGAGATAAGGAGAAACTTCTTCAGCCAGAGAGTGATGAATCTATGGAATTCATTGCCACAGAAGACTGTGGAGGTCAGGTCGTTGAGTATATTTAAGACTGAGATGAATAGGTTCTTAAGTATCAAGGGGATCATGGGTTACAGGGAGAAAGTAGGAGAATGGGTTTGAGAAACTTATTAGCCATAATTGAATGGCAGAGCGGATTTGATGGGCTGAATGACCTCATTTCTGCTTCTATGTCTTATGGTCTTATACATCTTTATCAAGCCTTTTCTTGGTCTCCTTTGCTTCTAGGAGAACAAACCCTCCATGAACGCAGAATCTGAACTCCACCTGCCTGTTTCCACACCAACCCAAAATAACCCTATCTAACTCTGCCTTGAATAAATTAAATGACCCATTCTTCCACTGCATACTGTGGGAGAGAATTCCATGGACTAGCACCCTTCAATGAGAAAAAGGTTGTCGTCAGTATTTTAATAGGGGATTGCATAAATATTTTATCAGAAGGATCAGTTCTTAAAGTGTATTGAATGAAATTAGCTTTGTCACATTCAAATGAATACAGTGAAAAGTTTGTAAGTCACTACTTCAAGCACTATCTTAGGTACAATCCTTAGTTACAGGGTAGAGAAATGAAGAAAAAAAAGTTACGTTACAGCAATATACCATAGGTCAGAAAAACAGAAATAAGTTAAAAAAGATAAACATCACAGTGTCCTCGAGATCTCGTCTCTCCCAAAAGTGGAAACATTGTTTTGATATCAATCTATTTGAGTTCCCTCAGGAATTTGTATTTTTACTAAGGGGAGGTAGTGGCATATGGATAAAGACCAATGCTCTGGGGGCATAGGTTTAAATACCACCATGGCAGGTGGTGAAATTTAAATTTTAAATTATCTAAAGTAAAGAGCTTGCCTAATGGCAAATACGCAACCAATGTCAATTGTTGCAAAAACACAGATGGTTCACTAATGTCCTTGCTTGGTCTGGTTTACATGTGGTTTAAGCCCCACAGCAATGTGGTTGACTCTCAACTGCTCTCTGGGCATAAAGGCAATAAAGGCTGGCTTAGCCATCAAAGCCCACGTTCTGCCAACAACTTTTTTTAAAATCACTATCATTTTTCCAAGATCCAATGCCCACCTCCTTCTTAGAGTAAGCTTCTCTTTCCAGAAAAGAATGCAGTGACCATAAGACCGAGAACTGCAGATGCTGGAAACCAGAGTCTAGATCAGAGTGGTACTGGAAAAGCACAGCAGGTCAGGCAGCATCCGAGGAGCAGGAAAATCGATGTTTCAGGCAAAAGCCCTTCATCAGTAATAGGCAGGGAGCCTGCAGGGTGGAGAGATAAATGGAGGTGGGGGGGGGGGGGGGGCTGGGGACAAAGTAGCAAAGAGTACAATAGATGAATGGGGGTGGGGATGGAGGTGATAGGTTAGAGGGGAGGGTGGGGAAAGGTAGCAAAGAGTACAATAGGTGAATGGAGGTGATAGGTCAGAGAGGAGGGTGGGGGAAAGTAGCAAAGAGTACAATAGATGAGCGCAGAACGCTTCAGGGAACATCGCCAGGACACCTGCACTAATCAACCCCACCGCCCTGTGGCCCAACATTTCAACTCCCCCTCCCACTCTGCTGCGGACATGCAGGTCCTGGACCACCTCCACCGCTGCTCCCTCACCACCCGCCGCCTGGAGGAAGAACACCTCATCTTCCACCTTGGAACACTTCAACCCCAGAGCATCAATGTGGACTTCACCAGTTTCCTCATTTCCCCTCCCCCCCCCCCCCCCCACCTTACCCCAGTTCCAACCTTCCAGCTCAGCACCATCCTCATGACCTGTCCTACCTGCCAATCTCCCTTCCCACCTATCCACTCCTCCATCCCCACCCCCATTCACCTATTGTACTCTTTGCTACCTTCTCCCCAGCCCCACCCCTCCCCCATTTATCTCTCCACCCTGGAGGCTTCCTGCCTCTATTCCTGATTAAGGGCTTTTGCCCGAAACGTCGATTTCCCTGCTCCTCGGATGCTGCCTGACCTGCTGTGCTTTCCCAGCACCACTCTGATCTAAACCCCACTTCACTACAGTACTAGAGTGTTATTTTATCAAAGATGATATCTTTAAGATGACTAATAAACTAAGGTTCTACCTGCCAGGTCGAATAAAAGAACTTGTGGAATGATTTGGAAAGCAAGAGAACCATTTCTTCCTCTACTATGTGGAGAAAGAAAAGCTACATTTGTCTTTCAGATGAGACAGAACTGTGTGAATAGAGGTCATAGTTAAAGATGATTGCTGTGAGAGCATCAATACTGTAATTACTGTGTCAATGGCAATACAATCCTGAAATATTTCACAGAATTAGAAACATGGAAAGAGGCTGGTGGGTAGGGTAGAAGAAGTTGATATGAAGGCTACAAAGAGTTTAGTTTCCCAGTGCCAAATAAATGCTTTCTTATTTAAAAATTATTTTCATTTAAAAATGTCTTCGTATTAATTCATTCTTAATGATGTCATTTAATTTTGGAGAAGTGTCCAGGCTTTCAGTGTAGTTCTAAGTAAGATTTGGAATAAAAGCTCATGTTTAAACTGAGAAGAAATGAATACACATCAGCAGTCAATTACATTAACTCACCAGAGTGTGTTTGATCCAGGTTGAAATTGGCTTCTTCAAATAGTTAATTAAACTAATATTTGCAGGCTACTGAGAATTTTAGATTATTGTCAGATTATCATACCAAGTCAAAGAACTTTTCATCTTGATAATCTGAAATTAGTGCACTCTGGGCAATTCAAAGCAGGATTCTAACAATGTGCAAAACATCAAGATGTTTACCTTGATATTTTCTTCATCAAATCAACAGTGACCTCGATGTTTTTAGAGCAACTTCATAAACTGGATTTATTGAAAGTCACTGAAGAATAGAGCAATTACAATGATTAAAAGTGCAAAATATGACAAATGTAAAGTGAGGAATTATAACTAGATGAAGTGAATATGAGTTAACAGGCACACAGTGGTCAAATGCCTCACTGATTGTGTTTTAAATTGACTAGTGTCACTACCATCTAGAATCCTGGTTAAGGACAGCAGATACATGGGCACACCACCACCAAGTTCCCCTCAAAGCCATTCACCATGCTAACTTGGAACTATATCATCATTTCTTCAGAAAGAAAAAATTGGCTGATGTGGTCAAGATCAATCTTACCCAGGCAATAGTGACACTATAGGTCACGTTCAAGAATGAATTAATACTAAGACATTTTTAAATGAAAAGAATTTTAAAATAAAAAAGCATTTATTTGACTCCTATACAAAGGGATTCAAATTCTTCACTTTTGCATTTTGGAACACCCTCAAAGCCTCTGCCTTGAATTGCCTTGACTTTACAGGTGTTTGTAGTTCAAGTTCTATTTCTGAAACTGCTCCCAAGTTCAAAGTTCGTATAAAGATTTGTAGCTTGGGTGCCAGTTAGAGTTGTGGGTACGTTTGCTGAACTGGGATGTCTAGGTGATGTGCTCAGTGCCGTGAAGCTTCCTGTGAAAGACTGCTGTACTGTATCATTTGGAATTTAATAAGTTTTGTTCCCACTCAATTCTGGTTGCCCATTCCAGTTGCTTGTTGCAGTGGCCTGTATATTGGGTCTCAGTCTGTGTTTATTGATGGTGTCCATGGATGAGTGCCATGCTTCTAGAAATTCTCTGTTGTCCTCTGTTTAGCTTGTCCTATTATTGTTGTGTTCCCAGTCAAATTTGTGATCCCTGCCATCTGTATGTATAGCTACTAGGAATAATGAATCGTGGCATTTAGTGGTGCTAGTCGTCTCCCTGCTTGTCCTATACAGTGTTTCCTGCAGCCCCAGCATATAATCTTGTACATTACATTTGTCCTGCATATGATGGGTTTTGGCTCTTTTGTTCTGGTGAGTTGTCTGAGCATGGCTGTGGGTTTATGTGCTGACGTGAATTGGGCAGAGAAGTCTGACTATCAGTTCTGGGACTTATTTTATATAAGGTAGAGTGGTTAGTGTGTTGGGTCATGGCATGTAGGGACTGCAGGAAACACTGTATAGGGTAAGCAGGGAGACAACTAGCGATGTGCATTCATGAACATCAACTCGCCACTAAACGCCACGACCAGCTGTCCCTAGTAGCTATACACACAGACAACAAGGACCATGAATTCGACTGAGACAACGCAACAATAATAGGACAATCCAAACAGAGGACAGCCAGAGAATTTCTAGAAGCATGGCACTCAACCACGGACTCCATCGATAACACATTGAACTAAACCCAATAAACCGGCCACTGCTACGAGCAACTGGAAGCAGCAGGAATGAAACCAAATAAATTCCAACCGACACAGTATAGCAGCGCTTCATGGGTGCTCTATAACACTGCGGATGTCACCTAGAAAGGGGACAAGACGTCTGCAAACCACATTCCCAGCTCGGTGAACATACAGCAACTGCTCCCAAGTGTCTAATCTCATGCGCAATTTAAACTTTTATAAAACTGCTCGTTTCTTCAAGCTGTGGCTGAACTTTTCCAAGTTCCAATCCTTCTCAGCTTAATCAAACAGCTTCACTCACCTCACTCTCAGCTGAAATGAATTATTAGTGGTTTGCAGTACTTTCTTTAAGCCCTAACCTTTTCCCATGGCATGGAGCCACCATTCAGTTGGACTTTTCCTGAATTCTGACTGCTTGAAATCTAACTGCAACACTTGTGCAGCCTGTAGCCATTTCTGTTTCACAGCACTCCCAACTCTAAATTGGAACTGACTTCTCTCAGGAAAATTGCACCAGTCCTCTGCTTTCTTTTGTAGCTCTGTTGTAAAATATAACTTTAAAATAGAATAATTTAGAAAATAAACCAGAACCTAATTAAAATAAATACATGAAATACATCTATATAATTAAGAAATGTACAACAATTTTTGTAGGTAGTATTAGAATTTACTGTGCTTATTAAATATTACCATCCATAGGAATTATTTCTAGTTAATTACCAACATCATCTAAACAGAACTAATTAACCAAAGAGCCCAAGTATCATGACAGGTGTTCTGTTGCAGCTATGAAATGCAGGAGCTTTCCCATACCATGGCAATTCAGAGCAAATGCATCTGCAGAAAGTGTAAGCAACGAGATGCATTTCCGGTCAGGATTTTGATCTGGAAACTGAACTGCAGACACTGTACAACAGTGAGGCGAGGGGCAGAAATTTCAAGACGCTTTGATCCAACAGACAGTCACGAGTTTTAGAACAGAGTTAATTTCATGCTATTTTCATCAACAGTGTGGGACAAGAGATCAGACAGCAGTGAAGGAGCCTCAGACTTTGCAATTGTCAACAGAATTGAGGTTCTCTCAACCTGCGTAGATAAAGTAAGTTTGCAAGATGGGTGAGGAGATTGAATAGTACAGGAAGCGCTTCAAGTAGGGTGGATCAAAGAGCAGTGTGGTGAGGAGGATTGATGCTGTTCTCTGCAGCAAAGAGCATGGGTCCAGTCAGCTGTGCTGCCTTTTAAAAACTGTATTCTGGAACACAGGCATCACTGGCTGGCCTGTCCCTACTTGTCCTTCAGAAGGTGGATGTGAGCTGCCTTCCTGACCTGCTGCAGTTCCTGTCGTGTAGGTTGACCCACAATGCCCTTGAGGGAATTCTAGGATTTTGTCCCAGCGAGAATGAAGGAATGATTATATATTTCCAAATCAGGATGGTGAGTGACTTGGAGGGGAATCTGCTGCTGATGGTGTTCCTATGCATCTGCTGCCTTTGTCTTTCTACATGGAAGTGGTTTTGGGTTTGGAACCGCACCACCTGATGAAGGAGCAGCACTCTGAAAGCTAGTGCTTGCAATTAAACCTGTTGGACTGTAACCTGGTGTTGTATGATTTTTAACTTTGGGTTTGGAAGATGCTGTCTAATGATCTCTGGCAAATTTCTGCCGTGCTTGTGCATAGTATACACTGCTGCTACTGAGTGTCAGTGATGGAAGGTGTGGATGATTGTGGATGTGTTGCCAATCAAGTGGGCTGCATTATCCTGGATGGTGTCAAACTTGTTGAGTATTGTTGGAGCTGCATCCATCCAGGCAAGTGAGAGTATTCAGCCACATCCTGATTTGTGGCTTGTAGATGATGGGAAGTTAGGAGGTGAGTTATTCACTGTAGTATTCCTAGCCTCTTACCTGCTCTTTTAGCCATTGTGTTTATGTGCTGGGTCCATTCGTTTTCTGGTCAATGGTAACCCCAAGTATGTTGATAATGGGGCATTCCATGATGGTAACATCATTGAATGTCAAGGGTGGTGGTTAGATAGTCTCTTATTGGAGATGGTCATTGCCTGGCATTCGTGTGGTGTGAATGTTACTCGCCACTATCAGCCCAAGCCTGAATATTGTCAGACCTTGTTGCATTTGAACATGGACTGCGTCAGTATCTGAAGAATCTTGAATGGTGCTGAACACAGTGCAATCATCGTTAAATATCCCCAGTTCTGACCTAATGATGGAGAGAAGCAGCTGAAGACAGTTGGTTCTCAGACACTACCCTGAGGACCTCCTGCAGTGATGTTTCTGGAGCTGAGATGAGTTTTGATTGGTTTCTTCTATCTAAAACAATTTTACCGAATAGCTGAAATCTGTGGTGCTTTAGAAGTTGCATGAAGCGATTTGATTTCTATATTGAACAGTGATTAAATCATTCTAAAGTAATTATGCTTTCTTTCAACTTAAATCACACAGTTTCAATGTATCCTCTATGGAAAGTTGCCATCCAACCTGTAGCTTCACTGAAGTACAATTTCACCCCCAAAATATTCAATGTTTTATTTTGAGTAGATTTCTGTCGTGTGACATTTTAGTTTAAAGGTGGTGTTGACATTAAGTGTAATTTATATTTAGATAGCATCTTTAACTTGAAGTGCAAAAGGAGGAGGTGAATAGCTCAGGTCTTATTTCTAGGCTAGAGAGCATAGGTTTAAAGGGAGAGGGGAAAGATTTAAAAAGGACCAAAGGTGTTACTTTTTCACACAGGGTGGTGTGCGTATGGAATGAGCTGCTAGAGGAAGTGATGCCTGGTACAATTGCAACATTTAAAAGGCATTTGGATGGGTATAAGAATAGGAAGGGTTTAGAGGGATATGGGAGAAATGGTGGCAAATGGGACAAGGTAAATTGGGAAGTCTGATCAGTGCATATGAGTTAGACCAAAGGGGCTGTTTCTGTGCTGTATGACTCTATGACTGACATTCAAGAACCACAACTATCTTCCTACATGTGAGGTATGAGTACAGTCATTGATGCTAGTTTTGTTTGGGCTCCTTGACACCATACTTAAGTCAATTGCAGCCTTGATGTCAAATGCACTCTCACCTCATCTCGAGAATTCAGCTCTTTTGTCCATGTTTGAACCCAAGGCTGGAATGAGATCAGGAGCTGAGTGGCCCTGGTGGAACCCAAGCCAGATGTCATTGAACAGGTTATTACTAAGCAGGTGCTGCTTGATAGCACTGTTGAATTCACCATCCATTGTTTTACTGATTATCGAGAATTGATTGATGGGGTACTGCCATGTTGGTCAGGTTAGATTTGTTCTGCTTTTTGTGTGCAGAACATACCTGAGCAATGTTCCATATTGTCAGGGAGATGCCAGTGTTATGACTGTACCGGAACAGCTTGGCTAGAGGAGCAGCAAGTTCTGGAGCACAAGTCTTCAGTATTATTGCTGGAATGTTGTCAGGGCCCATAGTCTGCAGTATCCATTGCATCTAACTGTTTTTCTTGATATCACATGCAGTAAATCGAATTGGCTGAAGATTTGTAGAGACTTTGTAGTGCAGATTCATAGCTCCTTGAAAGTGGAGTCGCAGGTAGATAGGATAGTGAAGAAGGTGTTTGGTATGTTTTCCTTTATTGGTCAGAGTATTGAATACAGGAGTTGGGAGGTCATGTTGCGATTGTACAGGACATTGGTTAGGCCACTGTTGGAATATTGTGTGCAATTCTGGTCTCCTTCCTATCGGAAAGATGTTGTGAAATTTAAAAGGGTTCAGAAAAGATTTATAAGGATGTTGCCAGGGTTGGAGGGTTTGAGCTATAGGGAGAGGCTGAATAGGTTGGGCTGTTTTTCTTGGACTATCGGAGGCTGAGGGGTGACCTTATAGATGTTTACAAAATCATGAGGGGCATTGATAGGATAAATAGACAAAGTATTTTCCCTGAGTGGGGAGTCCAGAATTAGAGGGCATAGGTTTAGGATGAGAGGGGAAAAATATAAAAGAGACCTAAGGGGCAACTTTTTCACTTAGAGGGTGATATGTGTATAGAATGAGCTGCCAAAGAAAGTGGTGGAGGCTGGTACAATTGTAACATTTAAAAGGCAGCTGGATGGGTATGTGAATAGGAAGGGTTTGGAGGGATATGCGCTGGGTGCTGGCAGGTGGGACTAGATTGGGTTAGGATATCTGGTCGGCATGGACAAGTTGGACAGAAGGGTCTGTTTCCATGCTGTACATCTCTATGACTCTATAGTATCTGTAATGCTGGAGGAGGAGGCCGCAATGGATCATCCACTCTGCACTTCAGACTGAAGATTACTGTGGAAGCTTCAGCCTTATCTTTTGCCCTGATCTGCTAGGCTCTTTCATCATTGAGGATGGGGATATTTATATAGCAGCCTCCTCCAGTGAATTGTTTAATTGTCCACTACCATTCATGATTGGATGTGGCAGGACTGCAGAGCTTAGATCTGATCCATTGGTTATAGGATTACTGAGCTGTGTCTATCACTTGTTGCTTATGCTGTTTGGAATGGAAGTAGTCCTGTTTGGTAGCTTCATCAGGTTGACACTTCATCTTCAGTCTGCCTGGTGCTGCTCCTGGCATGCCCTCCTGACGTTAATGGTTGAGTGGGGGATATACCGGGCCAGATTACAGATTGTGCTGGAGTACAATTCTGCTGCTGTTGATGACCCACAATGTCTCATGGATGCCAAGTCTTGTGTTGCTGGATGTGTTCATAGTCTGTCCCATTTAGCATGGTGATAGTGCCACACAACATGATGGAGGGTGTTCTCAATGTGAAGGCGGGACTTTGTCTCCACAAGGACAGTGTGATGATCACTCTTATGGAGTGTGCTGGTTTACTAAATATTCTAGTTGGTCATGTGGACCTCTTGGTCAATGTAAAAACTAAGTAATAAAAATATAAATGAAAAAGTAATAGTAATAGAAACAGCAAACTGTCATCCTTACCTGATCTAGTCGACATGTGACTCCAGACCCATAGCAACGTGGTCGACTCTTAACTACCCTCTAGGCAATAAATGCTGCCTTGCCAGCGATGCCTTCATCCTGTGAATGAATAAATAAAAAAAAGAAACACACTAAGTAATTAAAATGTAATGCAGGGATATACTTATCACTGTAATACTTTATTTATAACCTAAATAAAATAATGTAACTTCACCTTAAATAAAACTTAGCAAAGGAGAGTCTTCTCATTCACTCCATCAGGTGAGTACTTGGAGATTACAATAATAAAGTAAACTTCTAGTATTTCAGGTATATATTTTTGCCAATTTATCGAAAATGTCAGTTCATAGGGTGCCAGTTAAAACAAAGTTTGCTTTAGGAAGGACAGGAAACTAATAGACAGTGGAGGGGCAGCTCCATTGATTAAAACATAGCAGAGAGGGATGATTGAAGTTCCAGGAACTACGATGTAAAAGTAGTTTGGGTAGAGATGAGGAATGATAAGGCAAGAAGTTATTGTGGAAGTAGTGGACAGGTCTCTAACAGTTACCTCGTAGTTGGGTTAATCACATCAGAAAAGCAAAGGTAGCCTTGGTGAAGTATTCATAGATGTCTTCAGGATAAGTTAGAAGAATGTGTTCTGGCACCAACCAAAAATAAACAAGACAAGACCTGATTTTGACCAGAGAGAATTATTCGTGACCTTAGTGAAGATGGTAACAGTGAAAATAATTTGATTTAGTTTTACATTCAGCAAGGGAAGGGAGTGTGGATCCAAAACAATTATTTTACACTTAAATACGGTCAATTATGAGGGCATAAAAGCAGATCTAATGAAAGTGAAACATCAACTTAGGTTAAGTAAAGATCAACACTGTTGCAGTAGTGCACATTTTAGGAGATATTACAGAACATAAAGCATATACAAGTTCTAGTCACAAAGAAGTTGTCCAAGGTAAGCACTCACTATCCCTGGTTTTATTTAACTACCTTGAACTTTTGAAGTGCCCCACAAAAATTTCTTTAATAATAGCTTCCAACAGCAGTGCTCCGAAAGCTAGTGCTTCCAATTAAACCTGTTGGACTATAACCTGGTCTTGTGAGATTTTTAACTTTGTACACCCCAGTCCAACATCGGCATCTCCAAATCATGGCTATCATCGACACCGCTAACTGCTGGCTTAAAGTGGAGAGGATCTCCAAGAAGATCACACATATCGACACAGTCATCAAGTTTCTACAGAAATGCAGGCAAGCAGGAAAGATCCCAAAAGGATTACGGATCACGAAAAAGTTCACCTGAGAATGTAACTTTTAAAAAATGTTTTGTGATTTACATATGAAAGAAGTGAAACTATCATGGTTATTCTAACAGATAAGAGACTTAACAAACAATCAAGATTTTTTAAAAATGTATAATTTCAGTGACATCACATTGTAAACTTTTGCTATGAATTCTGTGTCTTACAATTGTGTCCTCCACAACCACCTGATGAAGGAACGGCACTCCAAAAGCTAGAGCTTCCAAATAAATCTGTCAGACTATAACCTGGTGTTGTGTGATTTTTAACCTTGTCCACCACAGTCCAACACCGGTATCTCCAAATCATAACATTTTCCCTGTAACATTAATTGGCCTGTAGTTTTCTGCTTTTTCTCTCTTCCCCTTTTTGAAAAAGGAGTTATGTTTGCTATTTTCTAATCTAATTGAACAATTATAAAAATCAAACTCAATACATCAACTGTAGGGTCATTTCTTTCAAGACTTCAGAATGAAGTCCTTCAGGACCCCTGGGGATTTGTTAGCCCGCCTTTCTCCCTGAAAATGTCCTTGAAAACTAATCTCTGAGTATTTGACCACTCCCGCCTTATTGATCCTTATGATTGGGTATCAGAAACATTTTTGATAATATTCCTGTGAAGTGCCTTGAGACAGTTTACTTTGTTAAAATAATTTTCTTCATTACATGTTTTGCTGACTATTTTTAAAAAGAGAATGGCCTCGTACATGGTGAAAAAGATGCAACTTTAGTAATGTTACAAGAATGTAGAAACACTTTGCAAAATGACCTCCGCAGAGGTTCCTCTCTGATGTGAAAATGTACACACAGCAAAGGAGATCAACTACAAAAGAAACTTTAAGTGATGTAAAGATTACAAGCGAATCTCTGGAGATGAATTGCACACTCAGTATCAAATTCAATCAAAGTACAGATTAACACCCCATCTGTCAATCATGTGAATCATTGGCATCTCACAGCATGAATGCAGTGACACAATTGAAGTCTATGGATTATTCATCCCCAGTTTGAGTTTTTGAATATTTACATAGATTCATAATACTCCAGGATAATAGAACAAAACAGGTTGGCATCATCAACTTTCACAGAACTTACTGATGTGATTTGTGATCTGTCACTTGAAGATAATTGGCTAAATACCTCCATTTGAATCTATAATATGAGTTCCAAGTAAATAGCCTTGTGCTCTGCTTTCCCAGTCTTTGCTGAAGGGTTGATTCAGTAGCAGCAACTTCAGAGACCATTTCCGACTTTATGATTCTGACTGCAGACCTGAAACAGGCTATCCTACTCAACAAGTAATAATTATGCCACACAATGACCATCTTGAATAGGAGACAATCTAACCATTATCCCTTTTTATTCAATGATACTACTCTCACTGAATCCCCCATTATCAACATCCTGGGGGGAGTTATCATTGACCAGAAACTGAACTGGATTTGTTATATATTCACAGTGGCTACAAAATATTGCAGGATTATCCCATCCTGATTCCTCGAGCCTGTCCACCATCTACAAGGCACAAGTCAAGAATTTGATGGAATGCTCACCACTTACCTAGATAACTATAGTTCAAACAATACTCAAGAAGCTTGACATTATCCAGGACGAAACAGCCCACTTGATTGGCACCACATCCATGAGCATTCAATCTCCACCACTGACACTCAGTAACAGCTACAAGATGCACTGCAGAAACTCACCGAGGCTCCTTACATATCACCACTCACACCCATGACCACTTTCATCTGAAAGGACAAAGGCAGCAGATACATAGGGACACCAGCACTTGCACATTTGTCTCCAAGCCACTCACCATCCTGACTTGGAAATATCAGTTGGTTGGGCCAAATTGCTGGAATCCCCTCTTTAAGGGGTATTGTGGGTCTATGTACAGCACATGGACTGCAGTGGTTCAATATTGCAGCTTACCACCATCACCAAGGGTAACCAGAGATGGACAATAAATGTCCACTTACTACCCAGTCAGTGATGCCCAAAAGTGAATTTTTAAAGAAATTGGTCAATGTTCCATCACTTATGTAATTTAACCCCATTAGAATAACCTTGCATTGCTTTTACCCTCATGCTTACCAGCTTCTGCTTCAATGCATTGATGCTATTTGTCACCAATACACTCTGTGGTAGCAAATTCCAAATTTTCTACATTCTGAGTAAAGCTGTTTCTCCTAAATTTCTCATTGGATTTATTAATAATCTTATATTTATGGCCAGTAGTATGAATCTCCTGCATCAATGGGAACATCATTCTTGTGCCCTCCCTATCAAATCAAATTAGGTCGCCACTCAGCTTTCAAATTAATTGCTAAAATGGTAATTGATACTTTGGATCATAACAACAGTCTGTTCAACACCACTTATTACCCTAGATAAACATGATAATTAGGGGCAGTACCAACATTTTTTTTAATTAATAGAGGAGAAGAGGAAAAGACGTGCATCTCTCCATTATTCTTAAAGAATGTCAGTTCTGTGGGATGGAACATTTTCAATAAAGGCACTCAGAATTATCACAAAATATTTCTTCTAAGTCAGTATTGTGCAATCTAATGCGAAGTTTCAAGACACTACAACTCCAGTTTGTTGAATCTTTCAGATTGGTAAGTTACAGATAAATCCTTGTAAACCATTTTTGTACCTTTTCACCTACCTCTATCTGTTTTCATTCAAAATTAACCGAGAAAAGTATGTCTCAAGAAAGAGATTATCACAAGTCCAACAACAAAAGGTCGGGGTAAATGGATGGATATAGAATCAGCATTACAAAGGACTACAAATCATTACCCCTCACGTTGAATTCTCTCAAACTCTCAAAATTTCTAATGATAAATAGAGCATGTAGGAGAAACTCAACAAATCTGGCAGCATCTTTGGAGAGAGAAATAAGGTAATGTTTGAGTCCAGTACTCTCCTTAACAGCTCTAGTGGAGTGGGTTTTTTTCCCCCCCGGTAAGAGTAGATATTATTTTAAAGAGAAATGTGTGGATAGAGAGCAAGAGATGGTAGAGATGTCATCTCAAAACAGACTACTAAACAGTTACTTTAAAAATCCTTCGAAACAGGATCAGAAAAGTACTACTCCTGTATCAACATCAAGACTGAGAGATATACACACGCAAACTTTGTTCATTTAAATTGCACTTTTCATTTTTAAAACAGAAGGTTTCATTATACCCATGGTTTTATATAGTATACTTCATCTAGAGAACACACTTTGTGCAAAAGAAAATGGAGGGTGTGAAGTGAAACCCTATCCTTTTGAGATAAGTGGGGTGGGTTATTGAGTTGATAGATAGTTCTATTTGTGGGTGATTTCATGTACAAGGCGTATTGAGCACAAGATAACCACCTGAGTCTGACTCAATCAGTGTTATGGGGAAATAATGTAAAATGACTGAATGCAGGCAAAATAAATTAACCACAAGAGCATTGAATTCACTGTAGGCATGAATAAAAAAATCTTTGTAATGCTTCCAATTGTCTTTTTCAAGCTCTGATTGCAGATTCCTACAGATTTTTGGGGACACTGTCCCCATATTCTTCTGATACCTACAGTCATACAGACTCCCCCAAATCCTTACACTGGTATCTATTCTCTCGAATAAATGCACTGAACATTTCTCGCTATCTAGGCCTCTGCACTTTACAAACTTGATGTGCACCTCTAGCACTTTAACTGTCGATTCCATTACAAATGGCTACAAAACAAGGCAACTGAAATAACATTAGATATCAGCCTTCATTTACACTAAAACTCCAGAATAAGACAGGTCCATGGATCTGAAGTAACAATTTGATTTAAAGATGATCATATCAAGCATTCAGCATGCTTAGATGTTCAGAAAATATATTATTTGTCTTTTTTAAGTGTCTTGCAATGTTGACAAACATAATATTCATGTTGGACCAGCACTAATCCACAATCCTCCCCGTGTCTGCATGGGTTTCCTCCGGGTGCTCCGGTTTCCTCCTACAGTCCAAAGATGTGCAGGTTAGGTGAATTGGCCATGCTCAATTGCCCGTAGTGTTAGGTGAAGGGGTAAATGTAGGGGAATGGGTCTGGGTGGGTTGCTCTTCGGAGGGTCGGTGTGGACTTGTTGGACCGAAGGGCCTGTTTCCACACTCTAAGTAATCTAAAAAAAAAGTATGGCTCTCAATCTGCTTTATTATTATGGGGTATTGTTTGAGAGAGAAATGTTGACTATGAGCTCAGGAAAGCAACCTTTTCTTTCAAAAGAGTGATTGGGTTTGATGTAACAGGTGGGGCCTGAATTTAATGTTTAATTATTGAGCAATATGGTGTCTCACAAACAGAAAGCTGGGATGGTCAGTCTGGAGTGTTCTCCTGTCCTGCACTGGGATGGTCAGCCTGGATTGGTCTACAACTCGTGAGTAAGGTTCGACCTTTGCAATCTCTGACCCAAAGATGTAAGTGCCGCCAACTGGTAGAAACTGACACATTGAAACCAGCAAGAGCTTCAAGTCAGCTCAGTTTGGTCTTCTTTATGTTCTTACAGTACCTTCAAAGTAAATCCCAACCCCCAAGATACAGCAGTCTCTGTTTGCACACTTTAATTGCCTCTCCAATTATAATCATTAAATAAAGAAAAACACCAAGGACAGTGTGTGATTTGGATGAAGGAATTGGATGCAATATCTCCAAATTTGCAGATAACACTAAGCTGGGTGGTAGTGTGTACTGTGAGGAGGATGCTAAGAGGCTGCAGGATAATCGGACAGGCTGGCTGAGTGGGCAAATGTAATATAATGTGGATAAATGGGAGGTTATCCACTTTGGTCACAAAAACATGAAAGCAGATTAGGGTGGCATGGTGGCTCAGTGGTTAGCACTGCTGCCTCACAGCACCAGGGACCCAGGCTCAATTCCAGCCTTGGGTTACTCTCTGTGTGGAGTTTGCACGTTCTCCCCGTGTCTGCGTGAGTTTCCTCCGGGTGATCCGGTTTCCTCCCACAGTCCAAAGATGTGCTGGTCGGGTGAATTGGCCATTCTAAATTGGCCATAGTGTTGGGTGCATTAGTCAGAAGGAAATGGGTCTGGGTGGGTTACTCTGTAGCCTTGTTGGGCTGAGGGCCTGTTTCCGCACTGTAGGGAATCTAATCTAATCTAAAAAAAAATCTGAATGGTGGCAGTTTAGGAAAAGGTGAGGTGCAATGAGACCTGGGTGTCATGGTGGAACATTCACTGAAGGTTGACGTGCAGGTGCAGCAGACAGTGAGGAAAGCTAATGGCATGCTGGCCTTCAGAGCGAGATGATTTGAGTGTAGCAGGAGAGATGGTTTGCTGCAGTTACACAGGGCCTTAAGGAGGCCACACCTTGATTATTGTGTGCAATTTGGTCTCCTACTGAGGGAGTTCAGCAAAGGTTCACCAGACTATTCCTGGGATGGCAGGACTGGTATCTAAAGAAAGACTTGATTGACTAGGCTTGTACTTGCTAGAATTTAGATGAATGAGAAAGAACCTCATAGAAACATATAAAATCCTGATGGGACTGAACAGGCTAAATGCAGGAAGAACATTCTCAATGTTGGGGAATTCCAGAACCAAGGGTCAGAGTCTAAGAATGCAGGGTAAGCCATTCAGGCCTGAGATGAGAAGAATTTCTTCACTCAGAGAGTTGTGAACCTGTGGAATCCTTTCCCACAGAAAGCTGTTGGAGTCAGTTCATTAGATATACTCAAGAGGGAGCTGGATGTAGCCCTTGCAGCTAAAGGGATCAAGGGGTATGGACAGAAAGCTGGAGTGGGATACTGAGAGTGCATGGTCAGCCATGATCATACTGAACGGTGGTTCAGGCTCAAAGAGCTGAATGGCCTACTGCCCCTATTTTCTATGTTTCTATACCAGCAGAGCCAAGCTGCACTATTACCTTTAATGGGAGCAGTTCCCATTTCACAACCTGCTGTACTCGAGTTTAAGTAATCACTACTTCGCAAGATTAATCATTTATAGAGTACCAATTTTCTGCCCTTAATTCTCATGCTTGCTGCTGGATCTATTACAGCATTGAGATATTTTTGAGGGTATCGCAGAATCTACATTGTGCTACAATTCAGTGCTCAAACACTTCCTGCCATAGCTCACTCATAGCCACAGGCCCCTGGTATTTTAAGCCTTTATAATGTTCCCTGTGCTATTAGTGGATAGTATTGAATGTGTTTCAAATTAAATTAAATTTTAATGACTGCTTGAAGCCTTTTGAAACCTATGAGTAAAGATTGAATGATCGATTGGAAAATGGCTGGATTTTCACATTTCACCATGAACTACATTAAATGCTGACAGGGAAAATAAAACATTCCTAGTTATAATTACTGTCTGAATTTAGAAAATGAAAAATCAATTAGTTCAGACAACTGAATCAAAAACTGAAGCTCTCTTTGCATGTAGCTTATGATTTTACAGTTGAAACTTAATCAGCACCTCTCACTAAATGATATGGCCTACACAGGATTCCAATCTCACTCTACCCGATGGCCTTTGAAGTGACCTCACCAACTGTAATTTGTGCAAATCAAAAGTTAACTCTTGAGCATTGTCCCAATTGTCTACATTTTTACATTCTCTGCAATTTAGCTGAGATTCGATCAAAGTTTTCAAGATATTTAGGAAAACATAGAACATAGAACATAGAACATAGAAGAATACAGCGCAGTACAGGCCCTTGGGCCCTCGATGTTGCGCCGATCCAAGCCCACCTAAACTACACTAACCCACTATCCTCCATATACCTATCCAATGCCCTCTTAAATGCCCATAAAGAGGGAGAGTCCACCACTGTTACTGGCAGGGCATTCCATGAACTAACGACTCGCTGAGTGAAGAACCTACCCCTAACATCAGTCCTATATCTACCCCCCCTTAATTTAAAGCTATGCCCCCTTGTAATACCCGACTCAATACGCGGGAAAAGGTTCATACTGTCGACCCTATCTAACCCCCTAATCATCTTGTACACCTCAATCAAGTCACCCCTAAACCTTCTTTTCTCTAGTGAAAACAGCCCCAAGTGCCTCAGTCTTTCCTCATACGATTTTCCTTCCATACCAGGCAACATCCTGGTAAACCTCCTCTGCACCCGTTCCAATGCCTCCACATCCTTCCTATAGTATGGCGACCAAAACTGCACACAATATTCCAGATGCGGCCGTACCAGAGTCTTATACAACTGCATCATGACCTCAGGACTCCGGAACTCAATTCCTCTACCAATAAAAGCCAGTACGCCATATGCCTTCCTCACCGCACTATTTACCTGGGTGGCAACTTTCAGAGATCTGTGTACATGGACACCAAGATCCCTCTGCTCATCCACACTACCAAGTATCCGACCATTAGCCCAGTACCCCATCTTTTTGTTATTCTTCCCAAAGTGAATCACCTCGCACTTAGCTACATTGAATTCCATCTGCCACCTTTCTGCCCAGCTCTGCAGCTTCTCTATATCCTGCTGTAACCTGCCACATGCTTCCTCACTGTCAACAACTCCTCCGACTTTCGTATCATCCGCAAACTTGCTCACCCAACCTTCTAACCCCTCTTCCAGGTCATTTATAAAAATGACAAACAGCAATGGTCCCAAAACAGATCCTTGCGGAACACCGCTAGTGACGGCACTCCATGAAGAAACTTTGCCATCAACTACTACCCTCTGTCTTCTTCCATCCAGCCAATTTCTAATCCAAACCTCCAACTCACCCTCAATGCCATATCTCCGTATTTTCTGCAGTAGCCTACCATGGGGAACCTTATCAAACGCCTTACTAAAATCCATATATACCACATCTACCGCTTTGCCCTCATCAACCTCCTTCGTCACCTTTTCAAAGAATTCAATAAGGTTTGTGAGGCACGACTTGCCCTTCACAAAACCATGCTGACTATCCTTGATCACATTATTCCTATCCAGATGTGCATAAATCCTATCCCTTACAATTCTCTCTAAGACTTTGCCCACAACAGAAGTGAGACTCACCGGCCTATAGTTACTAGGGCTATCCCTACTCCCCTTTTTGAACAAGGGAACCACATTTGCTATCCTCCAGTCTTCTGGGACTACTCCTGTAGACAAAGAGGACATAAAAATCAAGGCCAATGGCTCTGCAATCTCCTCCCTTGCTTCCCAGAGAATCCTAGGATAAATGCCATCAGGCCCAGGGGACTTATCTATTTTCACCTTTTCCAGGATTTCCAACACCTCTTCTCTACATACCTCAAAGCCATCCATTCTACTTATTTGTGCCTCAGTATTCTCATCGACAACAATGCCCTGTTCCTGAGTGAATACTGAAGAAAAGTATTCATTCAGTGTCTCCCCAATCTCTTCCGCCTCCACACGCAACTTCCCCCTACTATCCTTGACTGGACCTATTCCTACCCTAGTCATTCTTTTATTCCTAACATACCTATAGAAAGCCTTAGGGTTTTCCCTAATCCTATCTACTAAGGACCTTTCATGTCCCCTCCTTGCTGCTTTTAGCTCTCTCTTCAGGTCCTTCCTGGCTACCCTATAACTCTCAATCGCCCCAATTGAACCTTCACGTCTCATCTTGAGATAGGCCGCCCTCTTCCATTTAACAAGGGATTCCAATTCCTTATTAAACCACGGCTCCCTCGCACGACCCTTTCCTTCCTGCCTGACAGGTACATAATTGTCAAGGACACTCAATAGTTGCCCCTTGAACAAGTTCCACATATCATTTACACTCTTGCCTTGGAGTCTACTTTTCCAAGCCACACATCCTAAGTCATGCCTCACCGCATCATAATTTCCCTTACCCCAGCTATAATTCTTGCCCTGTAGTACACACTTATCCCTCTCCATCACGAGTGTAAAAATCACCGAATTATGGTCACTATCCCCAAAGTGCTCACCTACCTCTAATTCTAACACCTGGCCTGGTTCATTACCCAGAACCAAATCCAGTATGGCCTCACCTCTTGTTGGCCTGTCTACATATTGTGTCAGGAAACTCTCCTGCACACATTGAACGAACACTGACCCATCTAACGAACTTGAGCTATAGCTTTCCCAATCAATATCAGGAAAGTTAAAGTCCCCCATAACAACCACCCTATTACTGTCACTCATCTCCTGAATCACCTTCCCAATCCTTTCTTCAATGATTCTAGGACTATTAGGAGGCCTGTAAAAGACTCCTACCAGGGTGACCTCACCTTTCCTATTCCTAACCTCAGCCCAAACTACCTCAGATGGCAAGTCCTCATCCATCGTCCTTTCCACCGCTGTAATACTATCTTTGACAAGCAATGCCACACCTCCCCCTCTTTTACCCCCACCTCTGACCCTACTAAAACATTTAAATCCCGGAACCTGCAACAGCCAATCCTGTCCCTGTTCTAGCCATGTCTCCGTAATAGCCACAACATCGAAGTCCCAGGTACCAACCAACGCTGCAAGTTCACCTACCTTATTTCGTATACTTCTTGCATTGAAGTATACACACTTCAAGCCACTTCCCTGTTTACAGGCACCCTCCTTGGAAATTGATGCCATGTTCCTCACCTCCCTACACTCCAGGCCCTGCACCCTGAAGCTACAATCTGGGTTCCCATGCCCCTGCCGAGTTAGTTTAAACCCCCCCCAAGAGCACTAGCAAACCTCCCCCCAAGGATACTGGTTCCCCTCAGGTTCAGGTGTAGACCATCCTGTTTATAGAGGTCCCACCGTCCCCAGAAAGAACCCCAGTTATCCAAAAACTGGAACCCCTCCCTCCTGCACCATCCCTGAAGCCACGCATTTAATTGTTCTCTCTCCCTATTCCTCGAATCTCTATCACGTGGCACGGGTAACAAACCAGAGACAACAACTCTGTTTGTTCTAACTCCAAGCTTACAACCTAGCTCCCTGAAAGCCTGTCTAACATCCTCAGCACTCCTCCTACCTATGTCGTTGGTGCCAATGTGGACCACGACTTCGGGTTGCTCCCCCTCCCCCTCCAGGACCCGGAAAACACGATCAGAGACATCACGTACCCTTGCACCTGGGAGGCAACATACCAAACGTGAGTCTCTCTCGTTCCCACAAAACCGCCTATCTGTGCCACGAACTATCGAGTCCCCAATTACTACTGCTCTGCTCTTCTTCACCCTTCCCTTCTGAGTAACGGGGACAGGCTCCGTGCCAGAGACCTGAGCCCCGTTACTTACCCCTGGTAAGTCATCCCCCCCACAAGTATCCAAAACGGTATACTTGTTCTTGAGGGGAATGGCCGCAGGAGGTCCCTGCACTGGCTGCTTCCTCCCAGTCCCCCTCACTGTAACCCATCTATCTGCCATTAAAATATATTTAGACTAGTGGCTCATGCTTATCATCGCAATGGAAAGACAATGAATCATGGAATAATGAATTCACTTATACCCTTGAGGGAAGCACCTTTCCTGGTCTAGCCTACTCAAGACCCATAGCAATCTGATGAACTTTTAACTGCCCTCTGAAATAGCTAAGCATATCATTTAGTCCAAGAATAAATAGGATGGACAGCAAAAGTTCTCTCCTTGTCGGTGACATCCACAATCCGTGAAAGAATAATCTTTGAAAATTTGATGAGAAAGTTACAGCTGTGTGTTTCTGTCTGTTTTGTCAATCAACATAGCTCCATAAGAAATAGGAGTAGGCCATTTGGCCTTGAGCCTGCTCTGCCATTCAATAGGATCATGGCCGATTTAATACTCCTCATATCCACTTCCCTGCCATTTCCCCTTAACCCTTGATTCCTCAACTCAACACGAATCTATCTCAGCCTTAAATATAAGCAAGGACTCTGCCCCACAGTTCTCTGTGGCAGGGGGTTGCAAAGACTCTCAACACCCTAAGAGAAAAAAATTCTCCTCATCTCAGTCTTAAATTTGTGTCCCTTAATTCTGAGACAATGTCCTCTTGTCCTTTACTCTCACACAAGGGGAAACATCCTCCTGTCGAGCCAAGTGAGAATCCTCTATGTTTCAATAAGATCACCACTCATTCTTCTAAATTGCTATGAGCAGAGTTGTCAACCTACTTAACCTTTTGCCACGAGACAATCCTTCTTTAACAGGGATCTTCCTAGTGAACTTTCATGATCTGCTTCTAATGAAATAACATCTTTCTGAGATAAGGGGACCAAAATTGCTGAGCATACTCCAGATGTGGTCTCACCAGAACCTTGCACAATTTCAATAGACTCCCCGACTGCAGTTTCTTTTGTTTTGCCTTTCAAAATTAACAACTTCACATTTTCTCACATTACACTCTAAATACCAAACTTTGGCCCACTTACTTGTCTTGTCAATATCTCCCTGCAAATTGTTTGTGTCTCTCTTACAACCTGCCTTTCCACCTATTTTTGTGTCATTTGCAAATCTGCTCAGTACAGTTGGTTCTGCTATAACGCTGTAGTTCTGTTCTTGTGCAACCTCATGTTATAAAAAAAATCACGTAATAGCAGCACCATTTAAACTAATGGGGCCAGAATAATGTTATACACAACACACACTTTAAAAGTTGGCACTTTAGAAACAGTGTCCCCAATTCATCAATCGTATTATAGAGAATTTGCATTAACGAAACGTGCGTTGATATAGAACGATCTGTACATTTACTTCCTTCCTCCAAGTCATTAATATATATTGTTGACCCAGCACTGATCCATGTGGATCCCAATGGTCACAGGTTGCCAACCTGAACAAGAATCCCTTCTTCCCACTCGCTGTTTCCTGCCTGTTAGCCAATTCTCCATCTATGCCATTAGACTACAGCAAACCTTGTTTTAATTGGTACAAATTGGGAGTGCAGCGTAGATTCACGAGGTCAATTCCTGGAATGGCGGGACTACCTTACGCTGAAAGACTGGAGCGACTGGGCTTGTATACCCTTGAGTTTAGAAGACTGAGAGGGTATCTGATTGAGACATATAAGATTATTAAAGGATTGGACACTCTGGAGACAGGAAACATGTTTCCGCTGATGGGTATGTGCCGAACCAGAGGACACAGCTTAAAAATACGGGGTAGACCATTTAGGACAGAGATGAGGAGAAACTTCTTCACCCAGAGAGTGGTGGCTGTGTGGAATGCTCTGCCCCAGAGGGCAGTGAAGGCCCAGTCTCTGGATTCATTTAAGAAAGTGTTGGATAGAGCTCTCAAGGATAGTGGAATCAAGGGTTATGGAGATAAGGCAGGAACAGGATACTGATTAAGGATGATCAGCCATGATCATATTGAATGGTGGTGCAGGCTCGAAGGGCAGAATGGCCTACTCCTGCACCTATTGTCTATTGTATATCTGTACTGTACTATTCTGTCTAATTATTAAAGTTATTAATTTATACTTGTTCAATCAAATGGCCACACAAAATAATAACAGTTGTTTCAATTTCGAGTCAATTTCTTCACAAATGCCACGATCTATCGTGATATGTGGGCCACCACTGGCTGACTGTGTGAGTTTGTGCATTCTCCCAATGTCTGCGTGGATTTCCTCTGGGTGCTCCGGTTTCCTCCCACAGTCCAAAAGTGTACAGGTTTGGTGTATTGGCCATGCTAAATTGCCCTGTACTGTCTAGGGATGTGCAAGTTAGGTGGATTAGCCATGGGAAATGTGGAGTTACAGAGATTGGGTAGGAGGCTGTTCAGAGGGTCAGTGCAGCCTTGATGGGTTGAATGGCCTCTTTCCACATGGTGGGGATTCTATGATCCTTCTATGTTATGTAAAGTTTATATGTTGAGGGTGCAAGTATGAAGACTCTCTACCAGCAAGTTCAATTTAAGGCAAAGGTGCATTACTGTTTAAGTGATTTATGCTGTCAATAAAGTATAGAACATAGACATAGAACAGCACAGCACAGAACAGGCCCTTCAGCCCACGATGTTGTGCCGACCATTGATCCTCATGTATGCACCCTCAAATTTCTGTGACCATATGCATGTCCAGCAGTCTCTTAAATGTCCCCAGTGACCTTGCTTCCACAAGTGCTGCTGGCAATGCATTCCATGCTCTCACAACTCTCTGTGTAAAGAACCCGCCTCTAACATCCTCTCTATACTTTCCTCCAACCAGCTTAAAACTATGACCCCTCGTGTTAGCTATTTCTGCCCTGGGAAATAGTCTCTGGCTATCGACTCTATCTATGCCTCTCGTTATCTTGTATACCTCAATTAGATCCCCTCTCCTCCTCCTTTTCTCCAATGAAAAAAGTCCGAGCTCAGTCAAACTCTCTTCATAAGATAAGCCCTCCAGTCCAGGCAGCATCCTGGTAAACCTCCTCTGAACCCTCCTCCAAAGCATCCACATCTTTCCTATAATAGGGTGACCAGAACTGGACGCAGTATTCCAAGTGCGGTCTAACAAAAGTTTTATAGAGCTGCAACAAGATCTCACAACTCTTAAACTCAATCCCCCTGTTAATGAAAGCCAAAACACCATATGCTTTCTTAACAACTCTTGTCCACTTGGGTGGCCATTTTAAGGGATCTATGTACCTGCACACCAAGATCCCACTGTTCCTCCACATGGCCAAGAATCCTATCCTTAATCCTGTACTCAGCTTTCAAATTCGACCTTCCAAAATGCATCACCTCGCATTTACCCAGGTTGAACTCCATCTGCCACCTCTCAGCCCATCTCTGCATCCTGTCAATGTCCCTCTGCAGCCTACAACAGCCCTCCTGTTGTAGGCTGCAGAGGGAATCTCCTGTTCCCTGGATGCTGCCTGACCTGCTGTGCTGTTCCAGCAATAAAGTTTCAACTTTGATCTCCAGCATCTGCAGACCTCACTTTCTCCTCTATACTGTCAACAACACCTCCAACCTTTGTGTCGTCTGCAAACTTGCTGACCCATCCTTCAATCCCTTCATCCAAGTCATTAATAAAAACTACAAACAGTAGAGGCCCAAGGATACAATATAACAGTGATGTGTGTACATTTCTATTACTTATGTGTGTTTTTACATTGATTCAGTGGACCTCTTGATTATCTGCAAAATTTGATGAACTGGCACGTTCCTGGTCCCAAATGTGCTGAATAATGAAAAGATTACTGTATCTCCAACAACATGGGGTCCTATGACTTAACCTTTTGTGAAGTGCCTGTTGAACATCTTCTGGAGATCTAAATGCAAACATCTACTGGTTCCCCTGCATCCACTCTGCTTGAGACTTCCTCAAAAAACTCTAATAAATTAGTCAGATATGATTATTTTTAAGAAGCCATGCTGACTCTGCTTGATTAGATTATGATTTTCCAAACATTCTGATAAACATCCTTTACAATTGATTTCAATGTCTGCATATTCATGACTGACTGTTTGTTAGTTGTGTCTTATCATTGTGCATTTGTTTTGCATGGATAGGTGACTAGTGGTGGATTGCATAGCAACTGATTGTACAGTCTATTAAGAGAGACACTGACCAGTCTGCAGTGTGATAACAGCTTCAGGAAAATGCAAGAGTGTTTGAGCCTTCTCAAGTGCTGAAATGGCATATTCTGCACCTGCATAATTTTAATCAATGTTACATTCCTTTAAAGGAATTTTTTCCAAGAATACTCATTGGCACTGTGGATTGGCACTGCTGCTTTATTGCACCAGGGACCCCGGTTTGATTCTATCCTGTCTGTGTGGAATTTGCACATTCTCCCCGTGTCTGCGTGAGTTTCCTCTGGGTGCTCCGGTTTCCTCCCACGGTCCAAAGATGTGCAGGGTGGGTGGATTCCCATGCCGGAAGTTGCTCCGTAGTGTCCAAGGATTTGCAGGTTAGGTGGGTTAGCCATGGGAAAAAAAATCCACGTGGGGCTACGGTGATGAGGTGTGGGTCTGGGTAGAATGATCTTCGGAGGGTCAGTGCAGACTCAAAGGGCTGAATGGTCTCTTCCTGCACTGTAGGGATTCTGTGATTCCACAATCCACCTCAGAATCAATCCTTACATTTCTTTTCAACTTCTGGTTTGTCATGTAATTGCTTTGGGCAGCCTATTTTTCAAAAGTGTATTCAGAGAATTCGAACTAAGTTGGGTAAATGAGGTTAAGGAGCAGATTAGGCAACTAAGTGTTGGAAAAGGCAGAAGAGGTTGAATGACTTCCTCCTGTTCTGACACCTTCTTTCAAAATGCAAGATTCCTTCACAAACAGTCCCTCAGGGACAGCAAAGATCCTTAACCCCAATACAAGATCAGAGAAGTACTCCCGGTTTTATAAAATTCCCATGAAGTAACGTACAAATTCTCATTACAGTAAAGTCACATAAACATAGGTCGTTGTATATTTATCGCTCAGCTATCAATGCTGAAACAGATTCTCTGGTCATTTATGCATTGCTGTTTTCAATGTGGTAATGGCTTGTCACATTTCCATCCCATTGGCACAAAGCAGTGACCAAAACAGGTCATAATGACAGCTTAATTTGATGTTGAACTGGTTTAAACACTCTCTTTAGCATTTGCTTAAAAGCTGAAGAATTTCTCCACAGGGCATTGTTTTATACTCCTGTCAGAGCATACCTAATTTGGGAGGGCTAGGTGAGGAGAAAGCTTTTAATGAAAAGATCATGTACTGATTGAAAGACAAAAAGTGAAAGTCATTATCTAGTTTACTGTAACTGGAATCCATTTGCATTCACTGGTGATGGATGTGAGATTCCCCATTACCTCCTCATTATACTCTTCTTTTCAGCTAATGAAATAATTTTCAAGTGTAGACATAGAGTCAAATAACATGGAAACAGACCCTTCGGTTCAACCAGTCCATGTTGAACATAATCCCAGACTAAACTAGTCCCGCCTGCCTGTTCCTGCCCCATATCCCTTTCCTATTCGTGTCCTTATCCAAATGTCTTTTAAACATTGTAATTGGACCCACATCTATCACTTCCTCAAGAAGTTCATTCCACACACGAACCACCTTCTGTGCAAAAAATCTACCGCCCATGTCTTTTTAAATCTCTTTCCTCTCATCTTAAAAATGTGCCTTGCAGCCTTGAAATCCACAATCGTTGGGAAAAGACTACCATTAACTCCATCTATACTACTTATTATTTTATTAACTTCTATCAGGTCACCTTTTAACCTCCAATGCTCTAGTGAAACAGTCCCAGTCTATCCAGCATATCTTTAGAATTCAAACCATTCATACCTGGCAACATCTTGGTAAATCTCTTCTGAACCATCTCCAGCTTAATATCTCTCCTTTAACTGGGTGACCAGAACTCACCAATGTCCTGTTCTACCTCAACATGACTTCCCAACTCCTAGACTCAAAGGACGAGCAATGAAGACAAGTGTGCCAAACACCTATATAACTACCCCGTCAATATCTGACGCAAATTTCAAAGAATTATGTATCTGCACCCTTAGATCTCTCTTCATTGATGTATTGTAGTTAACTGGTTATTTATAATGTGCACAGCAATCTCCCAGAAACATTAATGAATTAAACAAAGATAAAGTGTTGATGTTGATTATCATGTTGATTCAGCAATAAATGTGTACTGACACAAAGGAAAACTTTTATTCTCTGTAAATAATTCCTCGGGATCACTTATGTATATCCAAGACAGCTGAAAAGTCATCAATTTAACTTTCATCTAAACAGATAATTTTGAAGGAGAAACTGAGGCATTTGAAGGTTCTTAAATTTGATCACTGCTGCAGGAGGTGATCTTGGAGTTCAGCAAGAATCAGGATTGTAAGTAAGAGTGATTTCATTTGCAGTAGAATGCTGATTAGTTGGAGTTTGAGATTGAAAGTGGTCAAGGTGTTGATGAGAGTTTTAGTGAATAGTGGGAATTATGGTGGTTGTGGTCTCCATGCTTTGATGAAGGTTTCAGTGGGTAATGGGAGTATATTCTTTGTCCTGGGAATTTGTACAAGATACTTTTTATACCTTAGCTGGAGTATTGTGTACAAATGTGGCAAGTTTTGAGATTTGTAGCTCAGGTTGAGGTTCTGGTTATAGGTTTGTTTGCTGAGTTGGAAGGTTCATTTCCAAATGTTTTGTCACCCTACTAGGTAACATCTTCAGTGGGTCTCCAGGCAAAGCACTGTTGATAATTCCTGCTTTTAATTTATATGTTTGGGTGTCTTTGGGTTGGTGATATCATTTCCTGTGGTGACATCATTTTCTGTTGTTTCAGGGGGTGGTAGATGGGGTCTAACTCGATTTGTTTGTTGATAGAGTTCTGGTTGGTCCACCACAGGAAATGATGGACTTCAACAATTTCCTCATTTCCCCTTCCCCCACCTCACCCTAGTTCCAAACTTCCAGCTCAGCACTGTCCCATGACCTGTCCTACCTGCCCATCTTCTTTTCCACCTATCCACTCCACCCTCCTCCCGCCCCCGACCTATCACCTCATCCCCTGCCCCACTCACCCATTGTACTCCATGCTACTTTCTCCCCACTCCACCCTCCTCTAGCTTATCTCTCCACGCTTCAGGCTCTCTGCCTTTATTGCTGATGAAGGGCTTTTGCCCGAAATGTCGGTTTTGCTGCTCCTCGGATGCTGCCTGAAATGATGTGCTCTTCCAGCACCACTAATCCAAAACCATCCAGTACAAAGCAACCAGCTAACATTCATCGCAGTGTGTACCATCTACATAATACATTGTAGAGATTCCTTAGACAGCACTTTCCACACCCAAGACCTCTATCATCCAGAAGAACAAGGGTAGCAGATGCAGGGGAACACCACAATCTGCAAATTGCTCCATTCTGTTTTGGAAATGTATCACTGTTTGTTCAGTATAACTGGGTCAAAGGTCTGGTACTCCCTCCTTAAGAGTGCTGAATGTCTATCTCCACCAAATATCTACCACCTTCTCAAGGGCAATTAGGGTAGGGCAATAAATACCAGCATAGTCAATGGAGACCACATGTTTGAATGAATTAAAGAAAGTGTATTTTATGTCCCAAAGTGTTAAACATTTTTTATAAAATCAGAAAGATCTGTGGATGCTGGAAATTGGAAGCAATAACAGAATGACCAGGTGTGTCTTACCACGGCCAATGTGAGGAAATCTGTATGTAGAGTCAACCCATGCAAAGCTGCTGGACCAGGTAACATCCCTGGCAGAGTGCTGAGAGGATGCTCTGATGTACTGGTGGATGTTCTCACATCTTCAACATCTCCCTGAGCTGCGCCATAGTTCCAAAGTGTTTCAGGGCCGCTACCATCGTCCCCATGCCAAAGACGTCTTCAGAGTCCTGTCTCAACAACTATTTCCATGCTGCGCTGACACCCACCATCATGAAGTGCTTTGAGAGACTCGTGATGAGGCATATTAAGACCCTGTTGCTGCCCCCCCCTCACTGGACACCCTGCAGTTCGACCCAACCGCTCAACAGATGATGCCATTTCAGCCACCCTCCATCTGGCCCTCACCCACCTGGAGGAGAAGGACAGCTATGTCAGACTTCAGTTCTGCACTTAACACCATCATTCCTCAACACATGATTAGAAAGCTGAGTCTGCTGGGTCTAAATACTTCCCTGTGTAACTGGACCCTGGACTTTCTGACAGCAGAGGCTAACAGACTGATGCAGATCCAACAACTGTCTCTGAACATGGATAAGACGAAAGGGAAGGTTGTTGACTTCAGGAAGGCACAGAGCAACCACTCTCCCCTGGACACCGATGGCTCTCCTGTGGAGATTGTGAAGAACACCATATTTATTGGTGTACACCTGGTGGAGAATCTCACCTGGTCCCTCAACACCAGCTCCATAGCCAAGAAAGCCCAGCAGCATCTCTACTTCCTGCGCAGGCTGAGGAAAGCCCATGTCCCCCCCATCCTCACCACATTCTACAGAGAGTTCATTGAGAATACCCTGAGCTGCTGCCTGGTTCGGGAATTGCACTGTCTCAGGTTGTAAGACCCTACAACAGATATTGAGGACAGCAGAGAGGATCATCTGAGAGCATTGTGGAAGACCCCACACACCCTTCACTCAAATTCTTCTCCCTCCTGCCATCTGGCAGAAGATACCAGAGCATTCGGTCTCTCACAGTCAGACTGTGTAAGTTTCTTCCCCCAAGCCATCAGGCTCCTTAATCCAGTATGATTGGATTCTTTCCCATCTGACATTTTTTCGTATTGCTGCTAGAAAAATGTCTATTACTCATCATTCTTCTGTTACACTATAACTTATTTTGCACTTCTTACGCACTTTATCTCATGTATAAAGTTAAAAATCACACAACACCAGGTTAAGTCCAACAGGTTTAATTGGAAGCACACTAGCTTTCGGAGTGACGCTCCTTCATCAGGTGAAGGCTGAGCAGAGGCTGATAGCTAAGTTCGGTACCCATAGGGAGGGCCTCAACCGGGACCTTGGGTTCATGTCACATTACAGGTAATCACCATTGCACTATACACACACACAGATATTCCTACACACACACACTCTCACATACACACGGACACAGGTACACACAGACGCGCACACAGACACCCACACACCCCCTTATAGACACACACACTCCCACACTCACACATGCACCCCCTCACAGACTTAAGACACTCTGCACTCACTACACACACACACACTTTCTCACACTCACAATTCCCACCCCAGACAGATACACACACACAGACAGACAAAGGCCCACATGCACACATATATTTTGTGGGGTGAATGTGTACTTGCAGAGTTACATTGCACTTTGCTCAAAAACTGCATACATTCACATAGAACTCTGAGCTCAAAAACTGCATGAATTTATATAAAACTCTGTTATCTCACTTTTTAGGTTAGAATCAATCTAAACATCAGGTCATAGACAGAGAACACAGGGGGCTAACACCTTCAACATATTGAGGTAAAAACAATGACTGCAGATGCTGGAAACCAGATTCTGGATTAGTGGTGCTGGAAGAGCACAGCAGTTCAGGCAGCATCCAAGGAGCAGTAAAATCGACGTTTCGGGCAAAGGCCCTTCATCAGGAATAAAGGCAGAGAGCCTGAAGCGTGGAGAGATCAGCTAGAGGAGGGTGGGGGTGAGGAGAAAGTAGCATAGAGTACAATGGGTGAGTGGAGGAGGGGATGAAGGTGATAGGTCAGGGAGGAGAGAGTGGAGTGGATAGGTGGAAAAGGACATAGGCAGGTAGGATGAGTCCGGACAAGTCATGGGGACAGTGCTGAGCTGGAAGTTTGGAACTAGGGTGAGGTGGGGGAAGGGGAAATGAGGAAACTGTTGAAGTCCACATTGATGCCCTGGGGTTGAAGTGTTCTGAGGCGGAAGATGAGACGTTCTTTCTCCAGGCGTCTGGTGGTGAGGGAGCGGTGGTGAAGGAAGCCCAGGACCTCCATGTCCTCGGCAGAGTGGGAGGGGGAGTTGAAATATTGGGCCACGGGGCGGTGTGGTTGATTGGTGCGGGTATCCCGGAGATGTTCCCTAAAGCACTCTGCTATGAGGCGCCCAGTCTCCCCAATGTAGAGGAGACCGCATCGGGAGCAACGGATACAATAAATGATATTAGTGGATGTGCAAGTAAAACTTTGATGGATGTGGAAGGCTCCTTTAGGGCCTTGGATAGAGGTGAGGGAGGAGGCGTGGGGCGCAGGTTTTACAGTTCCTGCGGTGGCAGGGGAAAGTGCCAGGATGGGAGGGTGGGTTGTTGGGGGGCGTGGACCTGACCAAGTAGTCACGGAGGGAACGGTCTTTGCGGAAGGCGGAAAGGGGTGGGGAGGGAAATATATCCCTGGTGGTGGTGTCTTTTTGGAGGTGGCAGAAATGTCGGTGGATGATTTGGGTTATGCGAAGGTTGGTAGGGTAGAAGGTGAGCACCAGGGGTGTTCTGTCCTTGTTACGGTTGGAGGGGTGGGGTCTAAGGGCGGAGATGCGGGATATGGACGAGATGCGTTGGAGATCATCTTTAACCACGTGGGAAGGGAAATTGTGGTCTCTAAAGAAGGAGGCCATCTGGTGTGTTCTGTGGTGGAACTGGTCCTCCTGGGAGCCCAGTTCGGTACTGGAGGAACGCTATTGTTTTTACTGTATCCGTTGTATATGGTAGAAATTATAAATTAAAACCACTGTCTCTCTCTCTCTCTCAAATTGTTAGAAAAGCTCAGCAGGTCTGGCAGCGCCTGTAGAGAGAAATCAGAGTGAACATTTTGGGTCAAGTGATCCTTCTGCAGATCACTTTTACAGAACACAGTACTTTTATCCCATGGTAACCATTATCATGCAGAAGAGATGGCAGTTAATTACACATAGAAAGTTCTACAAATAAAGAGACAATGACTAGATATTGGATTAGCATTGTTCGTTAAAGGATAAATATTGGCTGAGACATGAGGGATAATTCTCTGATCTTCAAAATAGCACTACAGATTTTTTTTTGTCACCACATAATTGAAAATGTAGAGCTCGGGTTAATAACCCATCTAAAATATGCCACCTCTATAAGCAGCTTTCAGGAAAGTGGTCAGATGAGAAATGTCCTGGGCTGACTCCTGTGGACAGGGGGGCACTGAAAGTAAACATCAATTATTTTCTGGTTTGGAGAGTTAGCGGGTTAGTGTCAAGGGAGCTTTTGCTCTGCATAAATTATCGTTATCAAACTTGGAACATCTCAAAGGTTACATATAACATGAAGAGGAAACATTCCAAAGCACATTTTTGAAGGAATTGTGATGTTAAAGTAATACTTTCATTTTTTAACTTTTTAAATCTGTTGCTCTCAACATTCACAGTTAACTGAGGTTGTGCTGCCACCTGCTGGATACAGATATTATTAACTGCTTCCACTGTGTATACTTGCTATACACTTCTATCAAATGTTCTCCAGCTATATATTTGACCTCAAAATCATCACCTTGCTGATTTTATATTAACTACCAATATACTATTTTAAAGCATGTGAAATTTACTTTTGTTCACCAGTGAATTCTCAAGTTTGGATAAATTGGGTGGCTCCTCAATTGGGTGGCTTTCAGCAGGGAGTGACTCCATTCTGAGTACAGTGCTGAGTATGGAGGAGCAAGTTTAAAAAGAGCATGGACAGTAGTGAGTGGCTTAATTCAGAACATGATGTAGAGATGTTGGTGTTGGACTGGGGTGGGAAAAATCAAAAATCACATGACACCGGGTTATAGTCCAACAGGTTTATTTAAAATCACAAACTTTCATCGGGTGAAAAGAGGCACTCAGGCGCAGAATATATAGGTGGAGAGATAATGGCAAGGTAATTTCAGGTAATTAAGAGTATCAACAGTTAAGTATAAATAGTGTGAGTAGAGTGTTGACAGGCTGAATAACAAGTTTTTGCAGGTAATCAAGAATGTCAACAGATTAAACAAATTGTACGAGTACAGTGTTGACAGCTGACTAACAAGTGAAAGGATGACCTATGAACCAATTAAGTAAGGCAGAGAGATAATCACAAATAATCAAAAGTAAACTGGTGCTAGATCAAAACAAATGGTTGGAATAACATGACTAAGTGTCAGAGTCACATAACAAGGGTCGAACAAAAGGAACAAATAATCAAAAACTGTACAAACTAATTAAGGCAGAGAGATGATTGCAAGTGATCAAGGTAATGGTGTCAAAACAGGACAGTTAGGAAGGTTTTAGAAACACAGAACAGTATGGTAAAGTTACACATAGCACAACATGAACTCAAGATCACAGTTGAAGCCATCCCCATGACTGTAGAACTTGCCTATCAGTTTCTGCTCGGCAATTCTAAGTTGTTGTGTATGTTGTTATTTGAAAGCGAGTAGTGAAGGTGTAGGGATGTCTTGGCGAGATGTTCGTTATCATCAATGACATGCTGAAAGCTGTTGAAAATATGGCATGGTTTCTCTGCTCTGGTGAGGTACTGGATGATGAAGGGCACTCTGCTGGTTGTATCCCGTGCCTGTCTTTTGAGGAGATTGTTGTGGTTTTTCACTGTGGCACATCATAGCTGTCAATTGATCAGTTGAGCGTCGTATCCCTTGCTTGTGAGGGCATCTTTCAGCATCTGTAGGTCCGGCGTGTTTCTCCTTGTCTGAGCAGATCCCATGTATATGTACGGCTTGTCCGGAGGGGATGATTTCTTTAACATGTCTTGGGTGGAAGCTGGAAAAGTGAAGGTTATCTGTGGGCTTGCAGTAGAGTGAGGTGCTGAAGTGTCTGTCCTTGACAGAGATGTGTATGTCTAAGAATGAACCCGATTCTGAAGAGTAGTCCATGGTGAGTCTGATGCTGGGATGGAACTTGTTGATATTGTCATGTAATTGTTCCAGTGATTCTACACTGTGAGTACAAAGGAAGAAGAAGTTGTTGATGCAGCTGGTGTGTAGCATTGATTGTGCAGCGAAGAAGTCTTGATCAAACTAGTGCATGAAAATGTTGGTGTATTAGAGTGTGGATTTGATCCACATGGCTGTTCTGTATGTCTGGATGAAGAGCCCGTAGTTGAAGATGAAGATGTTGTGGTCGAGGATGAAGCAGATGAGGTGTAGGATGGAGTCTAGAGATTGGCAGCTGCTGGTGTTGAAAACTGAGGCTGTTACAGCAATGATATCATCATCAGGGATGCTGGTGCAGAGTGCCGAATGTTCATTGTGATGAGGAATGTTTTTGGTTCAACTGGTCTGTGGGTGCTGAATTTCTGTAAGATGCCTGTGGTGTTGTGACAGAAGTGGGGGTGGGGGAGAGGTTCCTTGTATGATGGGTTTTAGGATTTCTTTCAAGTAGCCAGAGAGGTTCTCACATAGGGTTCTGTTACCTGATGCTATAGGACATCAGAGTGTTGGTTTTGTGTATTTTCAGGAAGTCTCCTACATGGGATGAGTGCATAGGATGCTCTGGATCAAATGTCTTCATCAGTCTCCTAAGTCGACAGGTATGTTCTTTAGTCAGATTGGCGGGTAACTATAGTTTTCCTGGTTGTTCAGTTGTCAGTACACTTCTTTGCAGTAGTCTGTTCAGTTCTGTTCTGTATGACAATGGCTCCTCCTTTGCTGTTTTGATGATGATGATGGATGATGATGCTGTGGCTAGTCTTGAGAGTGTGATGACATTGTGTTGTACTTGGGTGACATTCTGGGCTATCTTGTGAGTGTGGCTGATGAAACTGGCAATGGCGCATCTCCTGATGGCTTGAGCATATATGTCAAGCCTAGAGGAACTAGGCCTTGGATTATTTGTAGTTATCTTTCTGTCTTATTTAATCATTTCATAGGTCATCCCTTCACTTGTTAGTCAGCTGTAGACATTTTACTCACACCATTTGTATTAATCTGTTGACACTCTTGATTACCTGCAAAGACACATTTATTCAGCCTGTCAGCACACTACTCACACTACTTGTACTTACCTGTTGATATTCTTAGTTACTTGGAATTATCTTGCCATTATCTCTCCACCTATATATTCTGTGCCCGAGTGCCTCTCTCTACTTCACCCGACAAAGGAGCAGCGCTCCAAAAGCTTGTGATTTTAAATAAACTTGTTGGATTTTAACCTGGTATTGTGTGACTTTTGACTTAAATCTGAACACAGATCCAACAAAGGAGGCAGCAAATTTTAAAAGGTCAGAGGTGGCATAAGATGGTTGCCTGTGATTTTTAGTTCACATAAATATGGCAGAGAAGATCTTTAGCTGCAGTAACAAAATTATCTCCTCTGTGGGCTGTAGTTAAAAGTTGAAGAGATAGGGGCATCAACAGGAAAGAAAGGAAGTTAATGTCCAAATGGTTAAAACTAGGTGGGTTCCCATATACCCACCTCACTTTGGAGGTCTAATTCTAGAGCGAGCTATACTGTAAACGGAAGAGTCTTGGGGAAAGTTGATGAGCAGAGAGATCTGGGAGTTCAGGTCCATTGTACCCTGAAGGTTGCTGCACAGGTGGATAGAGTGGTCAAGAAGGCATATGGTATGCTTGCCTTAATCGGACGGGGTTTTGAGTATAAGAGCTGGCAGGTCATATTAAAATTGTACAAGATGTTGGTTCTGCAGCATTTAGAATATTGTGTACAGTTCTGGTCGCCACGTTACCAAAAGGATGTGGACGCTTTGGAGAGGGTGCAGAGAAGGTTTACGAGGATGTTGTCTGGTATGGAAGGTGCTAGCTATAAAGAGAGGTTGAGTAGGTTAGGATTGCTTTCATTAGAAAAAAGGAGATTGACGGGGGACCTGATTGAGGTTTACAAAATTATGAAGGGTATAGACAGGATGGATAGAGATAAGCTTTTTCCCAGGGTGAAGGATTCAATAACGAGTGGTCACGTGTTCAAGGTGAGAGGTGAAAAGTTTAAGAGGGATACACGTGGAAAGTACTTTACACAGCGGGTGGTAGGTGCCTGGAACGCGTTGCCAGCAGAGGTGGTAGAAGCAGGCATGGTAGATTCATTTAAGATGCATCTGGACAGATGCACGAATAGGTAGGGAGCAGAGGGATACAGATTCTTAGGAATTGGGCGATAGGTTTAGACAGTGGATTTGGATTGGCTCAGGCTTGGAGGGCCGAAGGGCCTGTTCCTGGGCTGTAAATTTTCTTTGCTCTTTGTTTTTTGTTTGCAAAGAGAGTGGTAAAAAAAACAAGAAACAAATAAGCTATGGTCTTTAAAAAAAATTCGCACTTTCAGCTCATGTGGAATTAAAAGAGAAATTCTTTGGTCAGTGGATATTTATCCCAGCCAAGATTTATGGAGGTAAACTCCCTTATTGTGACTGAGATTGGAAAAAAGAAAGGAAATGTTCCTAAGTGTGAGAGAGGGAGAGAGAGAGAGAGAGAGCAGGTTTTTTGTGCTGTGGTCCCTGAACTAAGTGTTAACCTTTTGTGGTCTGGTTTGTATGCACCTTCATTCATTCGTTGTTAAGTGTCGTCTTGCATAATATGTGTGTTTTCATTCTTTGGAGGTCGGGATCTGGGAATACTTTGACTTTAGTTTGTATTTTTGGAATGTATAGTGATTTGAAAGTGTGACGTGTGCCTGTTTCAGTGTGGAACATGTGTGGTTAATGTAATGTCTCTTGGAAGAACTAGCACTGGTCATGTAAAAGAGAAACCTGCTATGAAATGTTGATTTAGAGTTTCTTTCTTAAAGCAAGGAAAAAAGAAGTTACCACTTGTAATTAAAGTTGATTAAAGTTAATCATAGAAGAAAACATAAAGTCAAAAGACATAACTTATTTCCTCCTTCCACAAAATAATGTAATATGTTATATTTAGTTTGATGAAGGAGCCTTGGGTAAATATTTAATTTCAGAATCTTTATCTTTAGATTATCATGTTTGAAATTTCATTTTCTGACCAGAGTAAACTTCCAATAACTATTTTAACACATGGGTGAATCTTTAAGTCCGGCTGATAAGATGTGCTCATCTTAAATGTTCATTGATGTGAACGTATCTAAATATTTGGAAAACTAGAATTTTAGAAATGCAGTTTTCTGTGAACAAAAGTATGTTCTAAAATCTGAGAAAACTGATACCAAGGGGTTTAAAGAAGAGTAGACTCTAACAAAGGAGATAGGCTTTTCCTTCATTCAGAAATGAATTATAACATACAGTCAGTTATAACACACAGCACAGAAACAGAACCTTGGGGTCCAACTCGTCCATGCTGACCAGATATCTTAAATTAATCTTGTCCCATTTGCCAGGATTTGGCCCATATCCCTCTAAACCCTTCCTATTCATATACCCATCCAGATTCCTTTTAAATTTGTAATTGTACCAGCCTTCACCACTTCCTTGGGCAGCTCATTCCATACACGCACCACCCTCTGCGCAAAAAAGTTGCCCCTTAGCCCCTTTTAAATCTTTCCCCTCTCACCCCAAAGCTATGCACTCTAATTTTTGACTCTCCCTCCCAGGGAAAAGACCTTATCTATTTACCCTATCCATGCCTCTCATGAATTTATAAACCTCTATAAGGTCAACCCTCAGCCTCCAACACACCAGGGAAAACAGCTGCAGCCTGTTCGGCCTCTCCTTATAGTTCAAACCTTCCAACCTTGACAACATGAATTGCAATTTTTTTTTGAACCCTTTCAAATTTAACAATATCCTTACTATAGGAAGGAGACCAAAATTGCACACAATACTCCAAAAGTGGCCTAACCAATGTCCTGTACAGCAGCAACATGACCTCCCAACAAACAAGCGGCTCTTATTTCTGTACAGGAGGAAGAAACAATGTTGATATAATTACGTCCAGGAGTTTTCACCCTCCCCCTTTTACAGCAGCAATAAACTAATTGGCCCATTCTGCTTGAAGTGGATTAGATGAATATTGTTTTGTTTTTCAGATAATTGAAGGTGCTGAGGTCTTTCATCAATGGCTATGAACTTCTGAACCTGTCTGCAGACTTTCAACATCTCAACACAGTGATGGACAAGGCATTCTCCACCCATCACGCCATTTCTTAACAATGCATCTCGGCATTGGAGAACTACTGTGAAAAATATATTGAGTATCAGGAATCTCAAACCACTAAGCCTGGATACACTTAAATATATCATGATAAAAAACATTATATTAAGCCTGAAATGGCATGCCAATCTAATACATTTCAAGGGAATAGCTATCTGAAAATTTAAAAATGTTCTGGAAAAAGATAAAATGCATGCATAAAGTCTCAGTGGTTTCAATGCATCAAAAAAAATTAGTGACATTGAGGAAGTAATCAAAATATTGAATTTGGACAAATTTACCAAAAGATATATCAAATATCATCATTTTTATAAATGATTTGGATGTGAACATAGGAGGTATAGTTTGTACGTTTGCAGATGAAATCAAAATTGGAGGTGTACTGGACAGCGAAAGTGGTTACCTTAGGGATCTTGAGCAGATGGGTCAATGGTCCAAGGAGGGACAGATGGAGTTTAATTTAGATAAATGTGAGGTGCAGCATTTTGGAAAGGCAAATCTGAGTAGGACTTATATATATTTAATGGTAAGGTCCTGGGGAGTGTTGCTGAACAAGGAGACTTTGGAGTGCAGATTCACAGTTCCTTGAAAGTGGACTCTCACGTAGATAGAATAATGAAGAATGTTGGATGTAGGCTTGCTCGCTGAGCTGGAAGGTTCATTTTCAGATGTTTCGTCACCATACTAGGTAACATATTCAGTGAGCCTCCAGACGAAGCACTGCTGGTGTTTCCTGCTTTCCATTTATATGTTTGGTTTCCTTGGGTTGTTGATGCCATTTCTGGTGGTGATGTCATTGCCTATGGTGATGTCACTTCCTGTTCTTTTTCTCAGGAGGTGGTAAATGGTGTCCAAGTCAATGTGTTTGTTGATAGACTTCTAGTTGGAATGCCATGCTTCTAGGAATTCTTGTGCATGTTTCTGTTTGGCTTGTCCTAGGATGGATGTGTTGTCCCAGTCGAAGTGGTGTCCTTCCTGTTTTCTGCCTATTTGTCCAACCAATGTAGTGTTTGTTACAGTTCTTGCAAGGTTTTTTTTTGACAAGCAAAACAAATGTCATTTACAAAATACCTTGCAAGAACTGTAACAAACACTACAATGGATGAACAGGCAGAAAATAGCCACAGGATACATGAACATCAACTAGACACAAAAAGACATGACCCACTCTCACTAGTATCCTTACATACAGATGAGGAAGGACACCACTTCAACTGGGAAAAATCCATCCTGGGACAAGCCAAACAGAGACATGCATGAGGTTTCCTAGAAGAATGACTTACCACAGGAAATGACATCACCAACCCAAGGAAGCACATAAATAGAACGCAGGTCACTAACACCAGTGCTCCACGGGAGGCTCACTGATGATGTTACCTAGTATGGTGACAAAACATCTGAAAATGAACCTTGCAGCTCAGCAAGCAAACTTACATCCAGAACCTCAACCTGAGCTACAAATCTTCTCAAAACTTACTAATAATAAAGTAAAACTGCAGGAAAATAAAGTTAACCAAAGAGAAGTAAATGCACACTTTCTTTTTGTAGTAAATCTTTATTTATCCTAAGGGAAACAAATAGTTTTCAGGGTTACAGGATAATAGGACAGTGGGACAAGTGGAGTGTACATCCTGTGTGCAGTCATCGACAAGCCATGTGTCCCAGATAAAACATTTCCAGAAGGAGTTACCATCTGCACAAGCTTGAGCTCCAGCATAATATGAGTTCTATGTTATGATCCCAGCTTGGTACAGATAATTACTGCTTCTACTCTATACAATTGCTGCACATGTTTATCAGGTATGCTTCAGCTATATATCTTTTCCCAAAATAAATCAATATTCCTTTGTTTTGTAATAGCTACCAATTTACTGTATTTTAAAGAATATAAAATTGACATTTGTTCATGAATGAATTCTCAATTTTGGATAGAAACTTGGGTGGCTAATGTTATTACCAGACAAGTCAGATCCCTGACTTGATAGATCATAGTTTGATTTATTTTGATTTCAAGGAAGAGATTTCTCACCAAAAGATTGCTATTAAATGCCACTGATTTTGCTTTAACCATAAACAGAAGGTTATTAACAAAATAACCACCTACTATAGTATATATTCAAAGATTTTTAAACACACAGTACAGATATAGAAGTACCATCCCATTAATCTGTACGTTCTGGGTCCTCACAAACTTCATTGTATTGTTTTAAAAGAAATTGCGAGTAAAATAGTTGATGTGTTAATTTTAAATATCCAAAATTTGAGAAAGACTCACTATTTTTCAAAGGAATTGAATCTAACTCCTTCATTTGAAAAGGAAATAAGACAGAAACTGGAAACTATAAGCCAGTCAGCTTTACAGCTGTGGCAGGGAAAATGTTAGATGCTATTATTAAAGGCATTATAGTAGGCACTTAGAAACATTTAAATGATTTTGTAAAAGGGAAGTCATGTCTGACCAATCTGTTTGAGTTCTTTGCAAAAGTAACATGTGCATTTGATAAGGTGGTACAAGACAGAAAACATTCTTCATCTTAGACAGTTCCTTGAGACTAAGGATAATTTTCCTCTATTCCTGGATTGTATCTTGAACAACATTCCCTCTGAGTTGTGTGTCTATGTGCACTCATAACCACTCGGAAGGTCTGCACTTGGTGACCGGTGTGCCGATGCCATTCACAACATTGTCATTTGGTTCTACGCATGGACCTCAGAGAAGGTGATATTTACTAGGGATTTGAGTTATCTACAACATGTTGTCCATATCTCAGATTCATACAGAGGAGCAGGTAACACAATTGCCCTGTACATCATGATCTTGGTGCCAGGATTGAGGTCTTTGCCATCAAACGTTCTGTTCTTTAGATGACCAAGTGCTGTGGTAGCACACTGGAGAAGATGATATTGAATTACATTGCTGATGCCTGCCCTCACTACACAGAGGCACCTGAGGTTTGGGAATTAATTCTATTGTCTAGTGGCTTTGTGTGGATCTTGATAGTCATGCAGAAACAGGCTGGTAGAGGGCTTTCAGATAGTTAGCCTTAAGCCGGTTCTCTCATATGCATCCATGAATGTGTTGTAGTGACTCAGAGCTTGATCTTTGAGTGTGTGTACACACAAGCTTTATGAGTATACTGCAGCTCAGTTACAAAGGTTGGGATTGTCTTGGTTATAGACTGGCAGTTATGAAGAGAAGCTCCACTTTAGCAGGATGCTTCATGGATATGAAATGAAGTGTCACAGCAGGAGGATGGATTAGGGAATCGGTGTGATGACACAGCCTTGTTTGTCCCTAGTTTGTACATATATTGGCTCTGTGGTGAATCCATTAATGAGAATTACAATTTACATGTCACTATGCAGGAGGTGGAAAATGGATGAATTTCTATAGGCAGCCATATTTATTTTTAATCATTCACATGATGTGGGTATCACTGGCTAGGCCAGTATTTGTTGCCCATCCTTAATTGTCTTTGTGAAATTAAAGCAGGCCATGTGTAAAGATCATTGCCATTCACTGCATTCTTCTTGGACTTGTTTGCTGCAAAAATCATTTTCACTGTGCTTTTTGATACAGAAAATAAAAGCTCGTAGTGGGTAATATATTGATATGATTGGCTAGCCAACAGGAAACACAATAATTATAAATGGGTAATTTTCTGATGGGCAAGATATAGAATTGCAGAGCATCAGTGCTGAGGTCTGAACTTTTAATCATTGATATGTATGACTTGAATGAAAGGTATGGTTGGTAGACTTTTTGATGACAAAGATAGGTAGCAAAATAAATTGTCAAGCAGACATAAAGATGCTACAAATGGACATATATAGGTTAAGTAAGCATGTAAATATGTGGTAAAAATGAGTTTTATTTGGGAAAATGTGAAATAGTCCATTTTGGCAGACGAGCTCTGAGATGCAGAGGGATCTTGGTGTCCCCATGCATGAACTGCAGAAGGTTAATATAGTTATTAGGAAAGGTTGGACAGGCTAGACTTGCATCTGCTGGAGTTTAGAAGAGCAAGATCTGACTTGATAAAAGCATAAGAGTCTGAGCGGTCTTGACAGGGGGAATGTGGGAAGGCATTTTCTTTAGACTGAGAATTTAGAAATAAACACTGAAATAAATCATGGATCACCAATTTAAGACGAAAATGAAGAGAATTTTTTTTCTCACCGAGGGTTGGGTGGAGGGAGCAGGGTCCCTGCATAGTTTCGATGGCTGAGGTAGATAGATTCTTGATAAACAAGGGGGTGAAAAGTTATGGGGGTGGGGGAAGGGGGAATGTGGAAGTAGAGATAGTCAGATCTGCCAATATCTCACTGAATGATGCAGAAGGCCTTAGGGGCTGAGTGACCTCCCAACTTATAGTCCTAGCAGGTTACCTAATCATATCTTACTAAAGTCACCTCATTAACTACCTACACCTCCCCAGTGACATCCCTCACTATCCAATTCTGGCTCCATTTTACCGTGTGCCACTTAACAGATATCCAGTGAAAGACTGGCACCCCTTGTGCCCACACCATCTTTGAAAGGCTGTTGTGCACCTGGCCAAGTGTTGACAATCTGATGATCCCGCTCACTGGCAGCATAATGGCACAGCAGCCACTAAGCCACAGTGCTAATGACATAATGGTACATATGGCTGACACTCCCGTACACATCCAACCCCATTCTCTCACCCGAGTCACTGATTAAGTACCATGTCACACCCTTTGCCTATCTGTAGCTACATACCATCTGAGCCCCCTTTAAGTAGGCACTATCCTATTCCTAATGTCCACTCTAGACCTACAGCTTGTTGTTGTCCAGTAGGCAAACATCACACACGGGCAAGCAATGGGATAAATCCAAACATGAGCTTTCACTTACAGACAGCAAAAGCAAACACAACAAAACCAATGGATGCTGAAGTTACTCCACAATGCAACCAGATTTTGTCTTCATGACCATTTTACAGCCCACGATTGACTCCACCACTTAGCTCTCATTGATTACAAGTGAATGTCAATGAAGTTCTGTATGGTTTTTAGTCCCTGACAAAACTAATTTCTGTCAAAGGCAATGACATCTTCCTCCTCAGAAGACTGCTCCCACTCCCCTAGTTCTTCAGCATCCATTGCCTGCTCCAATTTTGCTAAGTACTACATGCCAGAATAATGTGGCACACTCTGTCTGGACTTGGCAGACCAGTCTAAATAGCAGAACCACAACTTCACAGCCCTATACTCTGCTCTACCACGCCTCTTGCCAAAACATGGGTGGCTTTAAACCTACAGTCTTCATCAGTCAGGTATTGCACAATGGTTTCATGAGCTGTGGTCACAGTGGGTATCCCTTAATGTGCTTTTGAAATCTTCTGGACCCTCAACCACACCAGGTATATGAGAATGCTCCAGGATGTAGGAATTGAGGCAGCTGCAGTTACACACCTCAAGGAAGCAGTAACAGTGACCTAGGTCACCTGAGCAAATGGAATTCCTTCCTGTTTATGAATTTCATAGCATTGTGAAACAGCGGTCTCAATACCAGGTGTGTATAGTTGATGGTGCCCCGCTATGTCTTTTGAAAACATTGTAGGACATAGATAGATCTGGGCAGAGAAATGGCAGATGAAGTTTAATCTGGGCAAATTGTGCAAGGTGATGTATTTTGGAAGACCAAATTCACATGAAAATTATACGATAAATGGCAGAAACCTTAGGAAGGGTCTGAGCATACAGGTCCATAGATCACTGAAAATGGCAACAAGGTGCTCAAGAAGGCATATGGCACACTGCCTTCATTGGCTGAGGCATCGAATATGAAAGTTGATACGTTATGTTGCAACTGTACAAAACTTTAGATAGGAAACATTTTGAATATTGTGTGGAGTCTGGTCGCCTCATGACAAGCTTACCTAAACGGTGCCTAGTTTAGAGGGTTTTATTTATGAGGAGAGGTTAGATTAGATTACTTACAGTGTGGAGACAGGCCCTTTGGCCCAACAAGTCCACACTGACCCTCCAAAGAGCAACCCAGACCCATTTCTCTACATTTACCCCTTCACCTAACAGTACGAGCAATTATCATGGCCAATTCATCTAACCTGCACATTTTTGGATTGTGGGAGGAAACCAGAGCACCCAGAGGAAACCCACGCAGACACGGGGAGAATGTGCAAACTCCACACAGACAGTTGCCTGAGGCGGGAATTGAACCCAGGTCTCTGGCGCTGTGAGGCAGCAGTGCTAACCACTGTGCCACCATGCCGAGGTAGGATAAACTTAGATTGTTTTCACTGGAAAGACGGAGGCTGAGGGGTGACTTCATAGCAGTCTCCAAAATTGAGGCATTGATAAGGTGGATTGTCAGAGGCTTTTTCCCAGAGTAGAAAGGTCAACTACAAGAGGGCACAGATTCAAAGTGAGAGGGGGAACATTTAGGGGAGCAGAGCGGCAAATGTTTTCACACAGAGGATGGTGGGTGCCTGGAACGCATTGCCAGTGGAGTTGGTGGAAACAGGCATGTTAGCATAATTTAAGACATATTTTGATAGACACATGAAGGGGAGGTGAACAGAGGCATAGAAAGTGCAAATGGGCAATAAGTAGTGGGTCTAAATAAGGATTAGGAATCTGGCGCAGGCTTGGTGGGCCAAAGGGCCTGTTCCTATGCTGTATTGTATTGTATAAATCCTACTGCCTAGGCATTTGAACTTTCCTTGTCATCAGTTAACAAAATGAACCGGTGTGACCTTGCATGGATGGCAGCATTTATTCTCCTGATACATCTGTGAATACACGACTGAGCGATCCCACACAGGTCACTGTTACTCAATAAGATAATAGACCAGGGGGATCTAAGACAGTGGTGATCTGAATGGACTGCTTTGCTGGACTCTGCATCACAGCACAAGCAAAGCAGTGCTTTAACCCACCCCAGTCAAACCATTTCTCTAAATTTCAATGCTGGAATAGTTATAGAATCTCTTATATATTCATCCCTTTTCTTCTGAATGGAAATGACAAAACATGGAAAAGGATCGAGTAAGTCCAAACCCATGATGCACCTAGTTTGACTGTAGCTGGGACTGCGGTCACCCCCTACCAAAGCGATGGATCCGATTACACACCAGGCCCTTGTTGTGGAGCTCACCGAAATTGTGCGAAAAACTTGAACACAAGATCGAAGGAAAGTTTAACAGTAAGTTGGCCTGCTCCCTGCCATATTCAAAGACATGATCAGCACCTTGAAAACCTCGGGAAGTGAGCGGATGAAGTCGAGCGCTGTACCACAATGGCAGAGACCGCGATTGATGCATCCAAAGATCGGATCCAAGCCCTTGAAAAGCAGGTCCGTAATTTAATTGGTCAAGCTGACGATCTCGAGAATAAGGGCAGGAGGAAAAATGTCCGTTCGTTGGTCTGCCAGAGGGGATGGAAGGCAGTCAGCTCGCTGCCGAGATTCCCCAGCTGAGACATCGAAATGGGGTGGGTGAAAATTGGGATAGCTCACTGGGTTGTGGCGTGTAGGTCAAATTTGGACCAACGCCCTTGTCCTCTCCTTGTGCAGTTTCACAGCTACAGGGACAGAGAAAGAATTATGGAAGCTTCCAAAACCCAGGGGAAAGATCCGAAGGCCTTCGTTCACAAAGGGTCCAGGCTCATGTTTCTTCAGGACTTCTCAGTGATGGTGATCCGGAAAAGGAAGTCTTTTGATGATATCAAGTAAAGATTAAGGGATCTCGGGATCTAGCAGTGCTTTGGTTTGCTTTCAATGGATCCACACACTCATTTGACTCTCCAGACAAAGCAAAAACCTTTGTGGACACTTTAAATTAGAGTGGACGATTTAATAGATACAGATAATAGTGTTTTTTCTTTTTAAAGAAAATGTTGTTGGGTTTATTTCTGGTAGTAACGAGCATTAAATTATACTTGGGGACAGGCAGAGTACTCAATTTTAACTCCTTCATTAACGCTGCTATTTTTTCTCTTTTTGCTTGTGTCTGTGGTATGGCTCTAGCTCGAAGGAGTTCAGAAGGTGTTTGCAATGGCTAGATGCCTATCTATGGGTGGTTCAAGCCTAGCTTTTTGTATTCAATTGCCCTGATTACCATATTGGTAATGGGGCAGAAGGTAAGGTTTTGAGATGTGTAGGTGTTCCCTTTGGGCAGGGGCTAAGATCCCCTATTCAGCACCATTGCAGTTTTGCATTTGTTTTTTGGTTCTTGTTGTACATAGTTTTTAAAACTTTTGAAGATTTGTTAGTTGTAGGAGTTTTAGTCTGTATAATTTTTATGTTTTGTGGATTTGCTTTCATCGACATCTGTGATTTGTGATTCAGATTCTTCCTCTCTGGAGTCCAAATGTTGCTACAGATTGTTATGGCTAATTACATGCTTAAATGGTACACCTGGAACATCAAGGGGAGCCACTCGCCAGTCAAGAGGAAAAAGGTACTTTCCAGTCTTAAAAGGGATATTGCCCTACTGCAGGAGGTGCACCCAGATGATAGGGAACATTTGAAGTTACAACAAAGTGGGTTTGATCAGGTTTACTTCTTATCTTTTAATACTAGGAGTAGGGGAGTGTCCACACTTGTTAGGAAGAACCTCTCATTTATGTTACGGGATTGTATTAAAGACATGTACGGGAGGTTCATAATCCTTAAAGCCACGATATATGGAGGAGAATACAGTATGTTAAATGGTTGCTGTCCCTTGGCCCACCCCCTTAAATTTCTGGTAGATGCATTTTCTTCAAACTGATGAACCTTATGTCGTGGCACATTATTATTGGGGGAGATTTCAACTGTTTTATGGATCCTACGGTAGACAGAATGCCCAATGCCCCCCCCCCCCCAAATACCTTTTTTACAAACCAAACAATTAATGGATTTATGTGCAGAACTAGGACTGGTTGATGTCTGGAGGCATCTCCACCCCACAGGCAGGGATTTTACATTCTTCTCCAACACACACAGGTGCCACACCAGGATTGATCTCTTTTTAACCCCCGCAGCACTCCTGGATTCAGTGGTGCCCTGTACAATTGGGAATGTTACCATTTCTGATCATGTAGCAGTATACTTTTTAGGTAAAATTAAGGATAATATAACAGCTCTGGGACACTGACAAATGGATTCCTTCATTCTTAAGGATAGTAAGTGCATTGAGTATTTCTCCAATGAATTCAGAGCTTTCCTAGCCATTAATTCAGACTCGGCCAGTAATTCATCCATCCTCTGGGAAACTGCTAAAGCTTATGCCAGCGGGATAATTATTTCCTACTCTTGCCAATAAGAAGAGACAGAAGGGAGAGCAGCAACGCTTGCTTGAAACATGGTTGAAGGCAGCTGAGGAGGCATACTTTAATAGACCCTTGGAGGCTAAGCTACAGAGGGTCACAGCACTTCGATCTACACAGAACTCCATGGTCACACAGACAGCCAAGAAGGAGCTCACTTTTGCGAAACAAAGATTGTTTGTGCATGATGATAAACCGGGTAAGTACTGAGCATATCTCGCCAGGAAAAAGGGTGCCCCCCCCCCCAAGCCATTACCTCAATCAGGGAAGGGACTGGAACCCTTACCTGCGATTCTAAAAAGACTAATGCAGCATTTCAGAGGTTTTACTCTGAATTATATCAATCTGAATATTGTGAGGATAGGTGGGTTAGGACGGTGTCTTTCTTCAAGAACCTGGATCTTCCAGGTGTATACCTGAGCAAGAGTCTTTCCTGAGTGCCCCATTATCAATATGGGAAGTGCAGGAGGCTGTGAAGTAGCTTCAGAGTGGAAAGAAGCCCGGTCCTGACCGTCTTCCTAGTGAATTTTATAAAGAATCTATACTTTCAGGGTTAACGCTTAACATGTTCAATCACTCGTACAATCACGACTGCCTCCCACCATCCTGAAGAGAAGCTAACATCTCTCTTATTCTTAAGAAAGGGAAGACCCCAGAGGACTGTGTCTCCTATAGGCCCATATCACTTTTAAATGTTAATTTCAAAATCCTGTCTACGACCCTTGCACTAGGGCTGGAAACTGTACTGCCTTCCATCATCAAAGAGGACCAGACGTGCTTTATAAAGGGCCGCAGATCTTCCAACAATATTAGGAGATTTCTCAACATAATCCAAGTGTGCCAACAACCAGCTGTACAGGGATTAGTGATCTCTCTAGTTGCAGAAAAGGCATTCGATTGGGTTGTGTGGCCGTAGATGCGTAAAGGTCCTTTATAGCAACCCTCTGGCCACTGTTCTCACTAATGGTGTGCGATCAAGTAATTTTAGTATCCACAGGGGCAGTCGACAAGGCTGTGCCCTCTCGCCTTTGCTTTTCACATTGGCAATTGAGCTGCTGGCAGAGGCCATTCATAGTGACCCCAACATATCTGCCCAGAAGTGGGATTAAAATCACACAAGATTACATTGTGTGTGGATGATGTTCTTATCTTTCTGTCAAACCCAACAGTTTCAGTATCTGATCTGATACAACATATTCATTCAGTTGGCGCTTTTTTGGGCTATAAGGTCAATTTTACAAACTCGGAGGCCATGCCTTTGGAGGGTCTCCAAAAAATACTTGACTTCGAGAGCGAACCTTGATTTCCTTTTATGTGGTCACAGGGGGGTTTCCTTTATTTAGGTATATTTATCACTCCTGTCTTTGACCAACTATTTAAGGCTAACTTTGCTCACTTATTTGACAAAATCAAACAGGCGCTTCCAATATCCTGGTTAGGCCAGATAGCCCTTATTAAAATGAATATCCTCTCTCGCCTATTATACCTGATGCAAATGCTTCCTTTGATCTTCCCTCGACAAACATTCAGGAGACTGAATGGCTGATTCAGCTCTTGCATTTTGCACTATAAACGACCCCTTATCAAATTGCAACTGCCCCACAGACTGGGGAGTGTGGACCTCCCAGATAATAAAAACCACCAATTAAACTCTGCCTTATCTCATGAGTGTGACTGGGGCTGCAGGGATTCTGCTTCAATATGGTTAGACATTGAAACTTCGCCAGCAAAGTGCCCTCTCCTTAGTCTGCTGTTCCTAGATAAAATGAAGACAGTTAAGAAATATTGCCATAATCCAATAATTACCAATACCATTAAAGCATGGAGGGCAATGTGACAGAGCGAGGGCAACATAGCCAAAACATCATTTCTTACCCGTATAATCGGCATACTGAGTTTCCAACCAGGTATAATGGATTCTGGGTTTACACCCTGGGCAGCTAGGGGCTCATTCTAGGGAAGGTGGGACTTGTACAAACAGGACGGTCTTCGCTTGAACCAGGAGGGTACTAATATCCTGGGTGGGAAATTTGCTGGTGTTATTCGGGTGGGTTTAAACTAGTTCAGCAGGGGGGATGGGAACTGGAGGTGTAATTGCAGTGCACAGGAGGATGAGAGTAGGGAGGACAGGGACAGGATTTCAGGGTCACAGGAATGTGCCGGCAGACAGCAAACTGGTTTGAAGTGTGTTTACTTCAACGCCAGAAGCATGCAAAATAAGGTGGTGAGCTTGCAGCATGGATAGATACCTGGGACTTCGATGTTGTGGCCATTTCAGAGACATGGATAGAGCAGGGTGAGGAATGGATGTTGCAGGTTCCAGGGTTTAGGTCTTTCATTAAAAACAGGCAAGGCAGTAAAAGAGGGGGAGGCGTGGCCTTGTTAGTCAAAGATAGTATAACGGTGGCTGAGAGAATTTTTGATGAGGTAGTGTGGGCTGAGGTTAGAAACAGGAGAGGAGAGGTCACACTGCTTGGAGTTTTTTTTATAGGCCTCCGCAGAGTTCCAGGGAGGTGGAAGAGAGGATTAGCAAAATATTCTAAGTTGGAGTGAAAGGAACAGGGTGGTCATTATGGGGGACTTTAACTTCCCCAACATTGACTGGAAATGTTATAGCTCTAGTACGTCGGATGCATCAGTTTTTATCCAATGTGTACAGGAGGGTTTCCTGACACAGTATGTCGAAGGGCTGACAAGAGGGGAGGCCACACTGGACCTGGTGCTTGGTAATGAACTAGGCCAGGTGTTTGATTTAGTTGTAGGTGAACACTTTGGAGAGAGTGACCATAATTCAGTTACGTTTAGTTTAGCGATGGAAAGGGATAGGTACATGCCACAGGTCAAGAGTTATCGATGGAGCAAGGGCAATTATAATGCAATTAGGCAAGAATTAGGATGCATAGAATGGGGTAGGCTGATGGAGAAAATGCAGAGGCATGGAATTGAGGGTGATTTAGCAGTTTGGATTAGAAACTGGCTTTCTGAAAGAAGGCAGCGAGTGGTGGTTGATGGAAAATATTCAGTCTGGAGTCCAGTTACTAGTGGTGTGCCACAAGGATCTGTTTTGGGACCACTGCCGTTTGTCATTTTTATAAATGATTTAGACGCAGGCATAGGTGGATGGATTAGTAAATTTGCAGATGACACTAAAGTTGGTGGAGTAGTGGACAGTTTGGAAGAATGTTACAGGTTGCAGGGGGACTTGGATAAACTGCAGAATTGGGCTGAGAGGTGGCAAATGGAGTTCAATGCAGCTAAATGTGAGGTGATGCACTTTGGGAAGAATAACAGGAAGGCAGAGTACTGGGTCAATGGACAGATTCTTGGTAGTGTGGAGGTGCAGAGGGATCCTGGAGTCCATGTGCATAGATCCCTGAAAGTTGCCACCTAGGTGGATAGTGCTATTAAGAAGGCATACAGTGTGTTAGGTTTCATTGGTAGAGGGATTGAGTTCCGGAACCGCAATATCATGCTGCAACTATACAAAACGCTGGTGCGGCCACACTTGGAATATTGTGTACAGTTCTGGTCGCCCCATTACAGAAAGGATGTGGAAGCATTGGAAAAGGTGCAGAGGAGATTTACCAGGATGTTGCCTAGTCTGGAGGGAAGGTCTTATGAGAAAAGGCTGAAAGACTTGGGTCTGTTCTCATTGGAAAGAAGAAGGCAAAGGGGGGATTTGATAGAGTTGAAACTTTATTGCTGGAACAGCACAGCAGGTCAGGCAGCATCCAGGGAACAGGAGATTCGACGTTTCGGGCACAGGCCCTTCTTCAGGAATCATTTGATAGAGACATACAAGATGATCAGAGGATTAGATAGGGTAGATAGTGAAAGTCTTTTTTTTAGGATGATGACGTCAGCTTGTACGAGAGGGCATAACTACAAATTGAGGGGTGATAGATTTAAGGCAGATGTCAGAGGCAGGTTCTTTACACAGAGAGTGGTAAGGGCGTAGAATGCCCTACCTGCTAATGTAATCAACACAGCCACATTTAGGGAGATTTAAACGATCCTTAGATAACCGCAGTAGGGGGACGAGCTGAGAATAATTCACAACATCAAGGGCCAAAGGGCCTGTTCTGCGCTGTATTGTTCTATGTTCTATGTTCTACACTTCTAACCAATCCTTATAGATCTGACACAGGGAAGAGGGTATTTAGCGCTAAGAACACACTTTCTGTCAGTACTGTTTATCACATGTTGGGGGGTGGCCCTTCAGACGAGGTCATGTGGCTTTGTAAGGTCTGGGGGAGAGAGCTGGGAGTTGAGATCTCTTCTGAGACATGGGAGGATATTTTGGAAAATGCAAGAAAGGTTTCTACTTGTAACAGGACCCATGTCCTACAGTTGAAGATTCTCCACAGGGCCCATCTGGCCCCAGATCACCTCTCAAATTTCAAAATGGGAGTATCCTCGACATGTCCCAAATGCAAAACGAGTATGGACTCTCTCACTCATTGCCTTTGGTCCTGCTGCAGGGTCCTGCTCCAGACATACTGGAGCGCTGTGGTAAGTGCAATAGGGAGGATGCTGGATTTGGAGATGCTCAGTGGGCCTGCTCAGTGTACTTCCTTTAGACGCACATAGGAAAAAAAAATTCAATATCCTACTTGTTGTGCAAGGAAAAACATTTTGCTATGTTGGGTGTCTGAAACCCCGCCCCAGGTCTGCCAGGTTGGTGTAAGTAAGTCGTGGAGCATATCCCTTTGGATTTTCTTACAAGTATGGTACACCAAAAAACTGAGAATTTTTATAAGATATGGTAGTCCTTTTTGGATTACCTGGACACAGATTTATTTGCCACGCTAATAAGGGCTTTTATATAGCCATGACGGTTATGTCTAGAGAATCTAAGATCGTGACAGGAAGAATTATAAATATATAAATATGTGCAAGTTCGTGCTCTTGATGGTTGAGAGCTATTGTTTTGTCATGCTGAGCGATATTATTTATTAGTTATTGATGTATCTCATTGTTTCCATATATATATATTATATATATATATATATTATATATATATATATATAATATATATATATATATATGAACTTGAATGTAAATTCTGTTCTTCTTGTATTGTTGTAATTTGCATTGTGTTTGGTTTTGTTACAAAATGGGGTAAACCACCCCCCCCCCCATGCTAATTTAAACCAGTAACACAGAAATGATTTATCCTATGTGGTAATCCGTGAAAACCCAAGAGGCCAAGAAGTATTTAAAGTAACAATTAACAATTTTATTTCTTAAAGTATAACAGAGAATAATTAACTAACTAACAACTATTTACAGCTCCTTCCTCTAACCTATCTTTTACTTTCCCTTCTATAATACTAGTCCGATCAAATCCGAGTAAGATTTACCAAAAACTTAAGTTTCAAAACCAGGCAGCTGTCGAATCTTCCCTTTGTATCTTCCTCTGTAGATTTTCTTCTTCTTCGGGATTTCTGTTTCACAGGTCATTTACCAATAAAGGTACCTTTAAGAAAGTTGTGTATTGGGCATTTGGTACATTCTGGTTGCTTGGCAGTTCTCCTCCAACTGTTCATTTTTTTCCAGTTTTCTACCACAAAGCATTGACCATTTCATTGGCTTTTAATATTGTCAAAATACTAAATTCAAACTTGATTGGAGTTTGGTATTTTGGGGCATAATTTAAATTGATTGGCCAAATTTGAATTTGTTTTGTCATCTCCAGGCAACCCAGCTAATCTGGCTGTTTGACCAAATGTTACATTGTTACCTTATTCAGAACACTTGCTGCTGTGACAGGTAGTTATGCTAGCTTTTAACTCTCTTAAAGGTACAGTACCCCCTACACCTTCATAGCACCTTCCCCATTAAGAGAAAATGAAAAGAATGCTTCATTTTTTTTCTCTATTCTTTAAACGCATTACCATAACATACAGATAACTTTCATCTAAGTTCACATTAATGTCTTCCCATGTACATTGGATAGATGCATCTTGTCTATATTTTATCAGTTAAAACCACAATAACGCATCTGCGATTACATTCTTACGACCCGCTACAATTTTTAAATTAAAAGTCTGTAACATAAGACTCCAACAAAATAGTCTCATATTCTTGTCTTTAAAACGTTCTAAGAATGTAAGAGGATTGTGATCAGTGTATACAACTGTCTCCGACACATTGTTGTGATATACACATTAAAATGTTGTAAGGCCAGTACCAAACTTAATAGTTCTTTGTCGATTGTGGAATATTTTTTCTGGTGGATGTTGAGTTTCTTCAAAAAGTAACCAACTGGCAGTTCAATCCCATCCTCATCTTCCTGTAGCAATACAGCTCCAACTTCTATATCACTAGCATTGATGGTAACCTTAATCCCATCCTCATCTTCCTGTAGCAATACAGCTCCAACTTCTATATCACTAGCATTGATGGTAACCTTTGAAAAGTTTAGTGTAACTAAAACTGGTTTGGTGGTTAATATTGCTTTCAAATGATTGAATGCCTCCTGGCTTTGTTCTGTCCACCAAAACTTTGTGTTATACTTCAGCAAATCGGTTAACAGTGCCATTACACTGCTGAAGTTTGGAAAGAACTTCCAATCAAATCCGCTGAGTCCTAAGAATCGAAGCACATCTTTTTTTGAGGTTGGTCGTGGAAATTATTCAATGGCCTTCGTCTTTGTGTTCCATGAGGTCAACCTTCCATGACCAATGTTATCTCCTAAGAACGTCACCTCTGTTTTCACAAATTCAGTTTTATTTAAGTTTGTCACCAGTTTTGTTTCTCATAGTTGTTCAAAGAGCTCTGCCAACTATACCATGTGATCTTTCCAGGACTTACTAAAGATCACTACATCATCCAAACAGACTGTGCAGTTTGTTAACCCAGCCACAACTCTGTTCATGAGTCTTTGGAATGTGGCGGGTGCGTTCTTCATTCCAAAGGACATCAGTTTAAACTAATATTGCCCACAGGGGATTACAAATGCAGGAATTTCTTTCACCGTCTCTGATAAAGGTACCTGCCAGTAACCACGCATTAAGTCCAACTTGGTGATGTAACTGGCTTGTCCGACTTTCTCAATACAGTCCTCCAATCTAGTAATTGGATATGAGTTTGATTTTGTAACAGTATTGACCTTCCGATAATCCACGCAGAATAGTTGAGTTCCATCTGGTTTGGGAAAGAAGCTGATCGGCGAACTCCACTCACTCTGGCTTGGTTTGATGATGTCCTCATTGAGCATGGCCTCCACCTCCATTTGGACCTGTCTGGCTTTGAAAGGATTAAGCCGATAGGGGTGTTGTTTTATTGGAGCAGTATTTCCTACGTCTACTTCTTGTGCTATAGCATTAGTCCTCCCCATCTGATTCTTCCACATGTCCTTATACTGCAGTAACAAATCTTTCAACTGCGTTCTATGTTCATGAGACAGATAGCTTACTAACCTATTCCACTCCTCAAGGACTTCTTCATTTTTTAATCTATTTTGAGGCACATCAAAATCTACATCACCTGGATTTGATTCCTTATTCTGTGGGACAGTAACTAACACCTGTTTCTCCAGTTCTTTCTCTCAAGTTTAATACGGTTTCAACATGTTTACATGACATACCCAATACCTTTTTTTGCTATCTGGCATCTTTACTAAATAGTTCACCTGACTCAACTTTTTCTCAATTGAAAAAGTAAACCTGGTTTTGAAGGCATCTCCGATCATTGGTAACAGTACTAACATGTTATCCTCTTGGAAAAACTTCTGACTCTCAGAGTTTTTATCTGCCACCTGCTTCATTCTATACTGTACCCTCTTTAGGTGCTGTTTAGCTAACTCACCTGCTCAATTTAATCTCTCCCTCACCTCTGATACATAATCTAAGTATGAGATCTCCGACTTCGGTCCTGTCAATTTTTCTTTAATTAATTTCAAAGGGCATCTCACTTCATGCCCGAATATTAACTCAAAGGGAATAACCTGAGTAGATTCGTTTGGGGCATCTGAAATGGCAAACAATGTGAATGGGGTGCCTTTATCCCAATCAGTCGGGTAATCCTGACAGCATGCTCTCAACATTGTTTTCAAGGTCTGATGCTACCTCTCTAAAGGGCCCTGGGATTCAGGTTGATTTAATGTGCTGTATACCTAAGCTACCCATAATCTCCTTAAACAGCCTAGCAGTAAAATTTGACCCTTGTTCTGACTGAATCTCACTGGGTAGCCCATACTGCATGAAGAAAGCTATTAACTCCTCTACTACCTTCTTTTTTGCCTTGATACCCTGTAATGGAATTGCCATCGGAAATCTAGTAGACACATCCATTGTGGTTAACAAGTACTGGTTCCCACTTTTAGTTCTCAGGAGGGGACCTACACAATCAATTATAACCCACATGAAAGGTTCTTCAAATGTGGGAATTGGCAACAAAGGTGCTGGTTTTATTACCGCCTGTGGCTTACCTACCATTTGGCATGTATGACACATTTGGCAGAATTTAACCATATCCTTGTACATTCCACGCCGATAAAAATGTTTTTGTACCTTAGCCTGAATCTTTCGTAGCCCTAGGTGAACTCCTAAGATAGTTCATGTACTACCCGTAACATTTCCTGTCTGTATGCTACCAGCAACACAAACTGGTGCACTGCGGTCCATTTCTCCTCTGCACTAACCTGCCGTTGTCTCCATTTCCATCTTAGGATTCTGTCTTTCAAATAATAACCCTCCAGAATATTCTCTGCTTCATTTTCAGAGTACACATCCACATATATATCTTTAATCATCTTGTTTTGCTGTTGCAAGTCTCTTATCCTTTCAGGACTAAACACTTCTGTCTGACTCTCTGCCTGTTCAGGTTTTTCCTGCACCATTATGTCAAACAGGATTAAAAATCACACAACACCAGGTTATAGTCCAACAGGTTTAATTGGAAGCACACTAGCTTTTGGAGTGACGCTCCTTCATCAGGTGATGAAGGTGACTTCTCCAAGTCAAACAGCATGTCTGCTAACTGAACCTCATTTCCTTCATCTTTCTCTTTACTTGTCTCTTCGTGCTATGACTTATGGTAGTGGGATCTGGTGACTACACAATCTGGGAAAATACCAGTATATTTCTGTTTTAACTCTTCAGTTTCTTGGTCTTCCTTGGCTTCTCCACAATAAGGGGTGTCACTCACACCTTGGATCCTGCCAAATCATTTCTAAGAACAAACTAAATTCCTGGAACTGACAGTCTGTCAATCACTCCCAATGTAACTTCCCCAGTCTTGAGCTGGCACTCCAACCTGATCTTACATAGGGGAATGCTAAATTTCAGTCCATTTATCCCACAAATTACCACACTGTTGGGTAACAGATCAGAAAGAGTTTTGGATGTAGGTTTGCTCGCTGAGCTGCAAGGTTCATTTCCAGATGTTTTGTTACCCTACGAGGTAACATCATCAGTGGGCCTCAGGCAAAGCAATGCTGAAAATTCCTGCTTTCTGTTTGGGTTGATGATGTCATTTCCTGTGGTGATGTTATTTTCTGTGGTGAAGTCACTTCCTGTTCCTATTCTCAGGGGATGGTAGATGGGATTTAACTCGATGTGTTTGTTGATAGATTTCTGGTTGTGACTAGCCACAAAAAGACATGACCCTCTCTCACTAGCATCCTCACATATGGATGTGGAAGGACACCACTTCGACTGGGACAACACATCCATCCTAGGACAAGCCAAACAAAGACGCGCATGAGAATTCCTAGACGCATGGCATTCCAACCCAGGCAGCTGTCAAAATCTTCCCTTTGTCTCTTCCTCTGTAGATTTTCTTCTTCTTAGGGATTTCTGTTTCACAGGTTATTTACCAATAAAGGTACCTTTAAGAGAGCAGTCGGTACATGCTTAGTGGCTTAGCAGTTCTCCTCCAGCTGTTCAAATATTTTCCAGTTTTATATTCCATTGGTGTTAACATTGTCAAAATACTAAATTCAAACTTGATTGGAGTTTGGTATTTTGGGGCATAATTTAAACTGATCGGCCAAATTTGAATGTGTCATCTCCAGGCAACCCAGCTAATCTAGCTGTTCATCCAAATGTTACATTGTTATCATATTCAGAACATTTGGTGCTGTGACAGGCAGTTCTGCTAGCTTTTAACTCTTTTAAGGATACAGTACTCCTTACACCTTCATTACATTTGTATTGTGTTTGGTTTAATGTAATAAAAAAAGCTCTTTAAATGAAAATATTTAAAGAAAACATAAGATAACAGCCCATGGTATTGGACATAGTAAGCTAGCATGGATAGAGGATTAGCTACCTCATAGAAGACAAAGAGTTGGGATAATGGGGGCATTTTCAGGATGGCAATCCGGAATTAATGGAGTTCTACAGAGATCAGTGCTGGGGCCACAATTAATTACCACATATATTCGTGACTTGAGGAAAGTGAATATATTATTGCTATATTTGTGTGTGACACAAAAATAGTTGGGAAGGCAAGTAGTAAGAATGATGTAACTAGTCTGAAAAGGGACATGTATATATACAGGTTAAGCACGTGGGCAAAACTTGACAGGCAGAATATAATGTGTGAAAATGGGACAATTCTTTTCCTTTGCTGGAGAGTTTAGGACCCAAGGGCATAATATTAGGAGAAGGGATTGTCCATTTAAGACAGAAATTGGGAGGAATTGTCTCTGAATTAGAATATGAACACAACTATAGAGTTATAGAGTGGCTCATTAAATAACATTTGCATCTTTAAATCACAAGGCTGTGGAGTCAACTTGGGCACAAAAAACTAGGATGACATTCCCAGGAAAAGTGTTATACTGTCAGCGGAGTTGATAACTCATAGGTGGGCATACAAAATCCTAAGGCATTATACCAAAAAAGTGAAGGGAAATTCTGGGCAAGATCTATCATTCCACTAGCATCATGTGAAAGAAAATGCTCATTATCAGAATACTCTTTGTAGGACCTTTCTGTGTGCAAGTTGATTACTATGTTTCCCACATTATGATAGCACTTCAACTTAAGTACTTAGTTAGCTCTAAGGTGCTTTAATTTATCTTAAGGTTGTGAAAGACATTGTGAAATATAATTTATTTTATTCCCTCCACGTAGGTACTAACGCATGTTTGTGTGATCCTTTCTACTTTCATCACATCGGTAAACATTTGGGGGTGGGGCTCTGTTGTTGAGCCTCCTAAGAGAATTCCAAGCTACATTCAGATCTGGGATTTTCACTGCTGTGCAATGATCAGGCCTTAGCTGATTATTACATCCATCTAAGTCTGCACAAAACTCCCCCCCTTCCAGTCTGCTGTCAATAACAAAGTCCACAAACAATGTAACTTGGTACCACACACCTATTTACCGACTCCTGATTCAGAGCTATTCTATGCTGATATTTAATGTATATTTGGAGCTGGAAGCTCAGATATCTTAAGAGTTTTGTTACATAATTGGTTTAGAAATCCTGAGGCTAGGATTAAGTTCAAATTGAACCACAGTAGCTGGTGAGTCAAGTTCAATCAATGAAATAAATCTGGAATAAAAAGCTGAATTCAAAATTAGCATTAAACATGCCGGACTGTCATAAAAACCCATTTGGTTCACTGATATATTTTAAGGAAGCAACAATAAGTACATAACTCTAGATCCTAAGCAATGTGGTTGATTCTTAACTGTCCTCTGGAGTGGTCAAGTATGCAATTCAGTTGTATTCAAGATGTGGCTCACCTCCACATTTACAGGGGAAATAAATACCAGTCTTTGCTAGTGACACCCACATCCTGTCATTGGATTAAAATAATCCACATTGATTTTGTTTCATGGATAGTGTGATCTATTGCTTTAAATATTGATCAACATTTTGAAATAGCCTCTACATAATATTTGAATTTTGATTTAACCACAGTAATTTGTTCACTATTTCAGGATTCCTCCTGTTCATATTTTTGTAATGTCATCAGTATAGAGCAAACCTGACATTTATTTTCATGTGATATTTGTCATATCTTTCAAATGTATAACTCCTCAAGATGTTGAAAAATGATATTTTACGTGTAAATGCTGTTGAATAATTGGTTTAGTTAGACACACAAAGTCACAGATCTCATAAAATTCACATTTAGACCTGTTTTCCAGCTTTTGAAACTGTGTTGTAAAAGAAAAAGGTTAAGCTTGCAAAGGTAATCCATCTTTTCCCAGTCAGATGTGGACTACTGTATTTACCATTTCCAACACTTCTTTCTGTGCTTATCTCAAGTGCCACAAGGTGTCAGCATTAGCCCACTAAAGTATGTACATGGGTTTCTGCCAGAGACTTGAGTAGGTCATCAAGACTGACATCTCCAAAAAAAGGCTGGAAATGCTGATAGCAGATTCAGAATTCTTTCCATACTTTATATCAACCCAATGAAGAAATATTGTTACTCTATTAGATAGAGATTCTTTTGTACTTTTGGGGTCAATGAAAAGCTATACAGACAATGCTTATATTTTACAACATTGAAGAGATTGTTTGGAGCAGTAAAATCACCTCAATGTGTTTTATTCACCAGCAACCTCTGCTTTGTTGTATTTTCCCCTGACTGGCTGAGATATAGGTACCTTTATCCATGGCCATCTCCTTTATGCCATGTGCGATTGTGTAGTTTGTGCTGCCCATGTAGCATCCTCGGTCCTGGAGGAACACTGTCTAGTTTTTACTGTATCAGTTGTAAATGGTAGAAATTGCAAATAAAAAGCCTCTCTCTCTCTCCCTCTCTAATTTCAAAAACCCATATTAGATCCTTGTCTATAAGATGCCAATCAGCTCCTGGTCTCTTAGAAAATTATCTATCCTGACTTTGCATATATATTTCAGTGAGAATACTCAGTGAAGTTTGTTGCTGCACCTGGTGGGTTAGTGTGTGAGTGCAATGCCTGAATCTCCATTGGTACGTTAAACAACGACCATATGCATTTATTTACTGTCTTTAACATGAAAAAAAAAACACTTGAGCCAAAAAGGTTATGTGAAGCAATGACTAAAAGCTTAGTTAAAGAAAACCCTGATAGAAGGATTTTAAACATGAGAGGCTCAAGGGTTTAATCCGGGAATTCCAGCAAAATCTAGCCCTGCAGGGGTCTTTGCAGTTGCAGACATAGTCACCAGAGGGGAGAAGAAGGGATGCACATGAGGTCAACCAAATTTTTGTTCATGGAGAACCTTGTCTTCAATACTTTTAAAATTTGTAATGATGAATGATCTTTGTTTTGGTTAAGCTGCAAGAGAACTTCAAGGATAAAGAAGACAAATTCCTTTGGATTGGAATAAAGAGAAGGAAATAATACTTTGGGGTATGAAGCTTTGGTCAAGTCCCATCTAGATTTTTGCATCAGGTTCTGGACAGTGTACCTCAGGCTGGATGTATTGGCTTTGAAGGATACAGTTCCATTTGAATGATAACCGGGCTAAAAGTGTTAAATTATAAGGACAAGTCTCAATGGACCAGGCTTGTAATCTCTTAAATATAGATGCCACCTAACTGAGGTGTTCAAAATTATTAATGATTCAATTAGATAGAATTAAGGAAAATATTTCAACTGATTCAGAATCCAGGATAAAAGGGCATAAATTTGGCATTCGAGCTACAGTAATCAAGGTTCATTAATCGAGTCAGTCACTGGATCAGCCACTGAATGGGGCACATACTCAAGGGGCTGAATGGCCTCATCTCTTTCTTAAATTGGAGGTGTCACCTGTCACAATTGGTGGAGAAACTGAAAAGAAACTTTGTTTTTGTTTTGAACAAGCAAATCTTCCCATAGTTGTAAATCTTGTGATAAAGGACCCACTATGTTTGGGAAATGGCTGACATACAAGGGAATGGAGAAGATGGAACTGTATGTAGGATTCCTGGCTGAAGTGTTTTTTTAGAAACATACACAGTCAAATAGATTGAGGTTTTGCTATTGTTGTTAAAATGGTTTTTGCTCAGATTTGAACATAACAATGTGTGTGAAATGTCAGTGAGGAAATGCTGGAAATCTGGAGCAGAAGGAGGAAACACCTCCATGATCCAAACTTTACTTGTCTTTTCTCTCAATCCCTTTTGAAGCAACTGGAGGAAGAGATGTCTTTTGGAGTATTGTTTATTGTTTAAAGGACGCTATCTTCACGTGAATGTGTTTGCCAAAACTTTTCTTATTTTGTCAAAAGATTCAAGCTGCAAATTGATTAAATTTGACTGTAAACTATCAATTTACTGTCTTGCTCAGATCTGAAGAGAAAAATGTACTAGTTACTTGGATTATTCTCCTTTGGCAAAAGACTTAAAATTTTGATTTATTATCAATGGATAACTATCATGGGCCTCACAGGTAAGTTCCTCTCCAAGTTGAGAGCAGGATTTAAATGTACAAATAGTTTTCTACATATATGTGTATATCCCCCAACATGCATGCAGTCACTATGATTCACCTTTTTAATTTTAGTTTGTAAATCCTTGGCATTGAAAACTGCAGTATCTATTGTAGGGATTTGTTTATGATGCTGTTTGTGGTAAGTCAGCTGGTTTTCCTATTGCTAAGATGTATGTCCATTTAAGCAGCTAAGTGAATATATCTCGTGACAGTCTTGACTTATACTTTGTGTCAAGAGATTGTGACAGGTACATTCAAAGTAATGGTCAGGAAGTATTTCATGTGAAACTCTAATGGAGTAGTAGAATAGATAACTGTGACTCATCATCAATTAAGTTAATTATCTACTATATCGTTACCTGGTAATTTTCTGTAACTGTGCAATTTATTTATTAGTCACACTGTGCCACCTTGCACACGGAACTATTTTATGTACGAATGTTGATAATGAGTTCTGCACTATTCAACCACAGAAGCAACACAGTTAACTCCATCCCATGTGTGTCCAGTGTCCACTATGACATTTCAGTGAAAGTCATTGGATGGTTTTTGGGATTTTAACCAGTTTCCTTCCTCTCTAACACAAAAAGTTGTAGCTGGCAAGTGGGAAGAGGCCATTCAGTCCCTTGAGCCTGTCATTGACTTACGTGTGGCCGATCTGTGCCTCAATGCCATATACCCAACCTTTTTATATACTCTGTGAAACCCTTACCTGATAATAAGTTATCAGTCAGTTGATAAATTTCAATTGACCCATACTCGTAGACTGGACTTAAAATATGCTTTGGGTGAAGGAAGTGCTCCCAATTACACTTCTAAATGGCCTAGATCTAATTTGAAGTCCCTATCCCTTATTTCTAATTCCCCAATACAGGCAACTGTGTGCTTGATTCTCTCAGGCACCTGTGGAACATGAACACTGTTATAAAACACTGAATATTATGATCTGATGGGGTGAAAGGCCGATTACTCTGCTGTAAATAGTTTTAAATCCTTTTATCATTTGAAAAATCTGGATTACCTAACAACATTCTAAATTCAAGACAATACATGCCTAGTCTATGAAATTTGTCATCATAACTTGTTGCTCGAAGGACTGGCACACCACTCTTAAGGCTACTACGTTCCAGCTTAGATCAGCTGACTTGGTACAGATCAGAGAATGAAACACAATTACAGTACATCCTTGGTCTGAGTGGTTCAGCTATGAATGGATATGGGACATTCAAGTTGAAGCTATACCCTAGGTCTGTTACCCTTGGTGCACCCTGTCGGGACAACCTGCAGTTATTTTGCTTTGAATGTGTTACTTCACTGCTTTGATTTGGTGTACTGCCATACCAAAAGGTGTCATGCAGATTGAACAGATTGCATTTAAACAACCTTGAATGTAGGTGAATAAAAAAGCCAGTGAGTTCCAACCTTTCTATAACAAACAATCATTTGGTAGTATAGAACTTCATCATTGCTTTTGTTGAAGCTTTTCATCTCCCGCTCATCTAGGAGTGAAACAATGTTTATACCGGTCAAGAGAAGAGTGCTGATTGATTGGCAAGTGGATTTTGATTGATAGAAGTATAGGAGGAGGCCTTTAGGCCCATTGAGTCTGTATCACCAAAACTATACTGCTACCTGCACAGTCCCACTTCCCTGCACTCGGTGTACAGCCTTGAATATTATGATATTTCAAGTGCTCATCCATATACTTTTTAAAAGTGGTGCCTCAACTGCCCTTCCAGATTCCCACCACATTCTGGGTAAAAACATTTTTTCTCAAATGCCTTGTAAAACTCCTGCCTTTCACTTTAAAATTATGCCCCCTTGTTTCCTTTTGACTAAGGGGAACAGCTGCTTTCTAGTCACATTGTCCATACTCTCATAATCTTATACACCCCTATCAGGTTCCCTTTCAACCTTCTCTGCTCCAAACCTGAGCTTATCCAACTTACCCTGAATCCTATGAGCTTTTACCTTCTTTATCAATTTCCCATGTGGGACCTTGTCAAAGGCCTTAATGTAATCCATATAAACTACATACGCAAAGGATGGTACGTATATGGAATGAGCTGCCAGAGGAAGTGGTGGAGGCTCGTACAATTGCAGTATTTAAAAGGCATTTGGATGGGTATATGAATGGGAAGGGTTTGGAGGGATATGGTCGGCATGGACATGTTGGACTGAAGGGTTTGTTTCCATGCTGTACATCTCTATGACTCTATGACTCTACATCAACTGCTCAACCCTCATCCAAAAATTTGATCACCTCCTTCACTAGGTTTGTTAGGCATGACCTTCCTCTAACCAAGCAATACTGATTATCCCTTACCAAACTTCACCATTCTAAATGGAAATTAATTTACTTCTTGACTAGTTTCTCCAATAGTTTCCTCTACCACTGATGATAAATTCAATGTTCCCTGGTCTATCTCTATCACTCCTCTTGTAAAGTAGAACTGCATTAGCTATCTTCCAGTCCTCTGGCACCTCCCATGTGGCCAGAAACAATTTGAAAATTTTGGTCTAGGCCCCTGAATTTCCTCCCTCGTCTCTGCAGCAGCCTGGTCTACAACTCATCTGGACCTAGGATTTGTTCACTAAATACCTCCTCACTCTTATATCAATCTGCTCAAGAACTTCACAATCTATCTTCTCGATTTTTTTAACTTTCCCAAGTGAACTATTCATTTAATACTTTACCAATGTCCTCCAGCAGTCCCTTGTTCCCCAACAAGCTCTACTCTTCCCCGATTATTCTCTTCCCTATAATATCCTTAGTGAATATCTTAGGATTCTCCTTAATCTTGTTGACCAGTATTTTGCTCTCCTCATGGAAAATGCACTTATTAATACTGATTGGCAGTTAACCTCCAAGGTTAACTGAGAGATTGACTCTGATTTGTCGGGATATTCTCTCTAGAAATTAACCAATGATTAATATGCATTTATGTAGCACCTTTCATGTGCTGAGGATGCCCCAAGCACTTTCAACCAATGAAGAACTCTTTGAAATGTAGTCACTGTTATAGGTAATGCAGTCCCAATTATCATACAGCAAGCTCCCACAAACAGTAATGTCTTCACTTATTTATTCTGGTTCATACTTTGTAAGAAAATCTAAAAGGTCTAGTGTTCACTTGTAAATATGTCTGATTTTAAACACATTATGCTGTGCTGAACAAGCTAGCTTTACAAAATCAGTGAAATTCTGAGTATTTCAGCTGTGTTGAAAGAAATGGTGTGTGTCAACTAGCTTCCAATCACAATTATTAAGTTGTCCTCCCAGCCTCTGTAATCTGTTTGACTGGAAATTCCTGAGGAATATATTTATTTTTCATTCCAGTAAAGAGCATTACTTTTTAATTAACTAGCCTTTAATTCCTGGAAACCTCAGGACAATTCAGAAGGGTTTGCAAACCTAATGCATTATCAAATGCAGGATAACAGTTTGGACTCTTACATCCAATAAAGAGGAGAGTCCATACCCTTTGAGTGTGGAGCAGTGGCAAACAGTTAACCACCTTTTAAAGCAGATTAACAACTGATATATTCCTCCTTTCAATTCACTAGAAACCAATCTTATATGAATAATTAATGGTTTACATTCTTTGAATAGTACGGAAATAAATAATATGCTTCATTTATTAAGCTCTGAAATTCCTCCCCTAAAGCCCTACTCCTCTCCTTGTCTTTCTCCCTCCCTAGAAGGACAAAAGAGGAAGTTATGCATGGAACCACAGGACATGGGAGAGATTCTTAATGAGTACTTTGTACCAGTATTCATCAAGGAGAAGGACATGACTGATGTTGAGGTCAGGGATGAGTGTGTGAATACTCGAGACAATGTCAATATATTGAAGGAGGAAGTTTTGGGTATCCAAAATTACGTTAAGGTAGACAGGTCCACAGGGCCAGATAGGATCTATCTCAGGTTACTGCGAGAGGCAATGCAAGAAATAGCTGGGGCAGTAGCAGAAATCTTCACATCCTCTTTGACCACAGGCTAGGTTCCAGAGGACTGGAGATTAGCAAATGTTCTTCCATTGTTTGCAAAAGGAAGCAGGGATAATCCAGGAAATTATAGGCTGGTAAACCTGATGTCTGTCGTGGGGAAGCTCTTGAAGAAGATATATGCATGTTTGGAAGAAAATGGACTCGTTCGTGACAGGCAGCATGGTGTTGCATGGGAAATGTCATGTCTAACCAACCTGATTGAATTTTTTGAAGAGGTTACCAAGATATTTGATGAGGGAAGGGCTGCAGATGTAATTTATATGGTCTTTAGTAAGGCATTTGATAAAGTCCCACATGGCAGATTGGCACAAAAACTGAAATCACAAGGTATTGGGGATGGGCTGGCGAGATGGATACAAAACTGGCTTGGTCAGAGAAGACAGAGGCTAACGGTGGAATGGTGTTTTTCAGAATGGAGACCAGTAACTAGTGGCGTTCCACAGGGGTCAGTATGACTCAGCGAGAATTATCACCATATCTTCCCAAACCCATTTCATGAGCTATAACACCAACACCAATGCCACAAACCCAGCATACCCTCTAAGCTACCTACTTACTGAAGGCAACTTACCACTTTTACCACCCTGCACCATCACTTGTGCCAACCACTTTCATTTCAGTCAACCCCTCCCCTTCTCTCATTGCAAGCAAAAACAGCCTTCAATATGACAGAAAGAGCCATGACAGGTGGTGAGCTGGCTGATGTTTGGATCCTCAACCCTTACAAGGAGATCCTAACTCTGACCAACCTCAGTGGCTGGCTGACCACTTAACATAGCAGCAGCCCTGGCTGAAGGCTGTCTCCCTTGACATATCTGAGGACTGCTGATAATCAAGACAAGCTTCCTAGCTTTAATGTCTGCAAGGCAAAACAGAGGTACTGTGAACCTTTGACTGAGGGGACATAACACAAAAACAGGGATGTTCAAAGTGAATGTGTGGTAATAGAGCGAGCAACCAGGCCTGATATGTAGTATCAGTTTATGAGCAGGGGCTCTGATCCTGTGCAAAAAGTGACCTTACAGCAGCATTTCACTGCTAGTTACTGGTATGCCCTGAGGTACAGCATTGAAGTAGATGAGACAGACTGGCAAGTTTTGAGAGACTGTATCCATGGGTGATTGTGCATATGGCTGGTGCCCTGGGCCATGCTCCAACACATTGTTGCCAGCTCTGCAAGATGACAGCATGGATCAGTAAGCAGTGAGCTGGAGTTGCCATGTATTTCCTTAAACTTTGGTGCCGGGAATTATGATGTTGAAGCAAGAGTTTCTTTAAATGCATAAAAAGGAAGGGAGAATCCAAAATTAACATAGGTCCATGAGAAAATGAGTGGAGGAATAATAATGGGGACCCAATGGTAGAGGATTTAAATAAGTATTTCGCATTACTTGTCACTGTGGAAGATACCAACCCCATTTCAAAATTCCTAAATATTCAATGGGCAAAAGGAGAACTATAGAGTCATAGAAATGTACAGCATGGAAACAGACCCTTCGGTCTAACTCGTCTGTGCCAATCAGATATCCTAACCTAATCTTGTCCCATTTGGTAGCACCTGGCCCATATCCCTCTAAACCCTTTCTATTCATATATCCATCCAGATCACTGTTAAATGCTGTAATTGTACCAGCCTCCACCACTTCCTCTGACAGCTCATTCCATACAAGCACCACACTCTGTGTGAAAAAGTTGCCCCTTTGGTCCCTTTTATATCTTTCCCCCTCACCCTAAACCTATGCCTTCTAGTTTTGGACTCCCCCACCCCAGGGAAAAGACTTTGTTTATTTATCATAATCATGCCCCTCAGGATTTAATAAGCCTCTATAGGTCACCCCTCAGCCTTTCAGGGAAAACAGCCCCATCCAACTCAGCATCTCCCTATACCTTCCTATATCTCCAATCCTAGAGACGTCCTTGTGAATCCTTTCTGAACCCTTTCAAGTTTCACAACATCCTTCCGATGGGAAGGAGACTAGAATTGTACACAATATTCCAACAGTGGCCTAATTAATCTCCTGTACAGCTGCAACATGATCTCCCAACTCTGATACTCAATGCACTGACCAATAAAGGAAAGTATACCAAACTCCTTCCTCACTATCCTATCTACCCAGGACTCTACTTTCAAGGAGGTATGAACCTGCACTCCAAGGTCTCTTTGTTCAGCAATACTCCCCAGGACCTTACCATTAAGTGTATAAGTCCTGCTCTGATTTGCTTTTCCAAAATGCAGCACCTTGCATTTATCTAAATTAAACTCCATCTGCCACTCCTCAGCCCATTGGCTCATCTGATGAAGATCCCATTGTATTCTGAGTTAACCTTCTTTGCTGTCCTCTACACCTCCAATTTTGTCTGCAAACTTATTAACTATACCTCCTATGTTCACATCCAAATCATTTATATAACTGATGAAAAACAGTTGATCCAGCACCCATCATTGTGGCCTCCAGTCTGGAAAGCAACCCTCCACCATCACCCTTTGTCTTCTACCTTCGAGCTTATATCCAAATGGCTAGTTTTCCCTGTATTCCATGAGATCTAACCTTGCTAACCAGTGTCCCACAAAGAACCTTGTCAAACGCCTTACTGAAGTCCATATAGATCATGTCTACCACTCTGCCCTCATCAATCTACTTTGCTACTTCTTCAATAAACTCAATCAAGTTCATGAGACATGATTCCCCACGCACAAAGCTATGCTGACTTTCCCTAATCAGTCCTTGCCTTTCCAAATACATGTAAATCCTGTCCCTCAGGATTTCCTCCAACAACTTGCCCAACACCGATGTCAGGCTCACTGGTCTATAGTTCCCTGGCTTGTCCTTATCACCTTTCTTAAATAGTGGTACCACATTAGCCAACCTCAAGTCTTCTGGCACCTCACCTGTGACTATTGATGATACGAATATCTCATAAAGGAATCCAGCAATCACTTCTCTAGCTTCCCAAAGAGTTCAAGGGTACACCTAATCAAATCCTGGGGATTTATCCACTTTTGTGCATTTGAAGACATCCAGCACCTCCTCCTCTGTAAAATGGCCATTTTTCAAGATGTCACCATCTATTTCCCTACATTCTATATCTTCCATGTCCTTCTCCACAGTAAACACTGTTGTTTAATATCTCCCCCATCTCCTGCGGCTCCACACATTGGCTGCCTTGCTGATCTTTGAGGGGCGCTATTCTCTCATGAGTTACTCTTTTGTCCTTATTATATTTATAAAATCTCTTTGGATTCTCCTTAACCCTATTTGCCAAAGCTATCTCATGTCCTCTTTTTGCCCGCCTGATTTCCCTCTTAAGTATACTTCTACTGCCTTTATACTCTTCCAAGGATTCATTCGATCCATCCTGTCAAACCTGACATATGCTTTTCTTTCTCTTAACCAAAACCTCAATTTCTCTAGATACCCAGCTTTCCCTACAGCTACAAGCCTTTCCTTTCACCTTCACAGGAATATACTGTCTCTGGACTCTCGTTATCTCATTTTTGAAGGCTTCCTATTTTCCAGCCGTCCCTTTACCTGTGAACATTTGCCCCCAATCAGCCTTTGAAAGTGCTTGCCTAATACCGTCAAAATTAGCCTTCCTTCAATTTAGAACTGTAACTTTTAGATCCAGCCTATCCTTTTCTATCACTATTTTAAAAAATATATACTAATTATTACTAGAGAAAAAGAACTAGGAAAACTAATGGTACTAAAAGCTGATAAGTTCCCTGGACCTGAAGGGATGCATCTTAGGACATTACGGAAGTAACTACAAAGATATGGATGCACCGGTAGTCATCTTCCAGGAAGTCATAGATTTTAAAAAGTCCCAAAAGATTGAAAAACTGCAATGTAACACTTTTATGTAAAAGGGAAAGGCGACAAAAAACAGGTAACTATGTAAGTTAGCCTTATGTCCGTTATTGGGAAAATGTTAAGAGTCTATTATAAAGAATGTAATATTGGAGAATTTAGAAATACATAACATGATCCAGCAGAGTCAACACGGCTTCTTGAAGGGGAACTCATGCTGAAAAGAATTTCTAGAAGTCTTTGAGGATGTCACAAGCAAGATGGAAAAAAAAGCATAGATGGAATATATTTGGATTTTCAGAAGATGTTTGGGGTAAGATACCACACGTTAGGCTGCATACTAAGATAAAAGAACCCCTGGTGTTGGAGGCAGAATATTAGCATGGAAATAGGCAAAAACCAAAATTGCTGGAGAAACTCAGCAGGTCAGGTAGCAGCTGTGGAGAGAAAGCAGAATTAACATTTCGGGTCCAGTTCTGAAGAAAGATCACCGAACCTGAAATGTTAACTCTGCTTTCTCTCCAAAGATGCTGCCAGGCCTATTGAGTTTATCCAGCAATTTCTGTTTTAGTTTCAGATTTCCAGCATAAGTTTTTTGTTTTTTGTTTGTGTTGCATGGATAGAGAATTGGACAAATAGAAGTTAGACAATTGGGATTAGGGGGGCATTTTCAGGATGGTAACCTGTAATTAGTGTAGTGCCACAAGGATCAGTGTTAGGCCCACAATTATTTACAATATATATTAATGTCTTGGATGACAGAAGTGAATGTACCGATGTCAAGTTTGAGGATGACACAAAAATAGCTGCAAAGGCAAATAATTTGGGAACATAAAAACTCTACAAGGAAATGTAGACATTTAAGCAAGTTGGCAAAAATTTAGCAAACAAAATATATGTGGGAAATATGAGGTTATGTGCTTTGGCAGGAACAATAGAGGAGCTGAATATTAATTAAATGGGGAAAAACTGTAGAAAGCTACAGAGCAGAGGGATATGGGCATTCTCATCCATGAATCAAAAAAAGCAAGCATCCAAATCCAGCAGATATTATGGAAGGCAAATGGAATGTTGGCCTTTATTTCAAAGGAATGGAATAAAGAAGTAGGGAGTTTTATTAAAACTATATAAGGTACTAGTCAGACCACAGCTGAAGTTTAGTTTTAAGCCCTTTATCAAAGAAAAGATATGATGGCATTATATATTATCCAGAGAAGGTAAACCGGCATGATCCTTAGTTTGGAGGGATTGTATTATGAGGAGAGGTTGAGTAGGTTGGATCTAAGAAGTGATCTCATTCAAACATACAAGATTTTTGGGGGACAAAAGAAGGTAGAGGTGGAATAGTTGTTCCCCTGTTGGAGACGCTAGGACCAGATGGCATAATTGTACATTTAAAACAGTTGAAGAGGAATTTCTTTCAAATGACTCTGTGGATTTTTTGCTGCAGTGGGCTGTTGAAACTGCATCATTAAGTACATTCAAGGATGAGATAAATAGATTTTTAATCAGTAAGAAAATTAACAGTTATGGGAGAAAGGTTAGGAAGTGGAGTTGAGGGTTACCAGAGTAACCATGATCTCATTCAACAGACTGAATAGCCTGTTTCTGCTCTTATGTAATATGGTCTTATTATGGTCTTATAGTTTCCTTGTGGTAGGTAGTAGGATAGGAATCTGCATATGAATGAGGTGAGATTCAGTGATAGTGAGGCTGTGAACAAGTGGGAATCTTGCCTCAATACTGGAACATAGTTGGAAAATGCAGCTATACAGAAGTGTTGAAGATGGGAACAAGAGTAGACCATTTGACCCTCTAGCCTGCTCCACCATTCAATATGATCATGGTTGGTCAGCAAGGTCAATACCCTAATCCTGCCCTCCTCCCATTTCTCTTGATCGCTTTAACCACAAGAGCTATACATACACCTTTCTCGAAAGTACATAATATTTTGAATTCAGCCATGTTCTGTGGTAGTGAATTTCACAGGCTTAAGGCATCCTGGGTGAAGAAATATCTCCTCATCTCAGTCCTAAAATGTTCACCCCTTATCCTTAAAGTATGACCCTTGGTTCTAGACTCACCATCAGGAACATCCTTCCTGCATTTCACCTGTCTATTCCCATTAGAATTTTATAGGTTTCTATGAGATCCACCCTCAATCTTTTAAATTCCAGTGATTACAATCCTAACCAACTTAATCACTCCTCATAAGTCAATCCGCCATTTGGTAAACCTAACAAGTTGATCCTGATATTGAGATAGGCCTTGCTGGAATTCTCAGATGTTTCTCTCAGATTTCTCACAATATCCCATGTTATTCAGATCCTCATAAGATTCTACCCCTTGTCTTCAACCAAGCTTTTGGTCACCTGTCCTAATACCTTTCTATTTTGTCTAGTTTTTGTCTGACAATGAACTTACAAAGCACCTTAGGACATTTTTATTATCTCTGCCTTTCTAAAATATATTGTTATGGTATTCACGAACAGGATTTAGGCATTGCTGGCCGGGCCAGCATTTATTGCAAATTCCTAGTTGTCTTTGAGAAGGAGGCAGTGAGCTGTCTTCTTAAACTGTTGTAATCCATTTGGTTTATGCATATAAGCCTTTTGGGAGTTCCAGTAATTTGACACTGTGACACTGAAGGAATGGCAAGTCAGGATTGTGTGGCTTTGAGGGGAACTTGCATGTGGTGGTGTTCCCATGTATTTGCAGTCCTGTCCTTCTAGCTGGCAGTGATCATGTGCTTGGAAGGTGCTGACTAAGGAGCCTTGATGAATTGCTACAGTATATCTACAGTATTGCTATGGGCGGCATGGTGGCTCAGTGGTTAGCACTGCTGCCTCACACCGCCAGGGACTCAGGTTCAATTCCAGCCTCGGGTGACTGTCTGTGTGGAGTTTGCACATTCTCCCCATGTCTGCATGGGTTTGCTCCGGGTGCTCCAGTTTCCTCCCACAGTCCAAAGATGTGCAGGTTAGGTGAATTGGCCATGCTAAATTGCTCATAGTGTTAGGTGCATTAGTCAGAGTGAAATAGGTCTGGGTGGGTTACTCTTGGGAGTGTTGGGCTGAAAGACCTGTTTCCACACTGTAGGGGAATCTAATCAATCTTGTGGATGGTACTCACTGCTACTGAACATTGATTTTGGAGGGAGTGGATGCTTGTGGATATGGTGCCCATCAAGCAGTCTGCTTTATCTTCAAGAAGCTTGACACCATCCAAGACAACTAATAGTTTATCTCCTTCAAATACATTCATAACTAAAAATACAACTCTTTTAATGGACCAGTAAGTGATCATTTACTTATTTTACATTCACTAATAAACATAGTTTGCCTTCTTTAAATTCAACTAACAGCTTCCTTTAATTAAAATATTTTACTTTATCGATAACTTTAAGCTAATGGCAAAACATTATGTTTGTGTTTTAATAAGCTAGTTTAAAATAGACTCAATTTTTTGAGTTTAATCCTTGTAACTATACTTGATCTTATTCTGTATTGCAATCCTACTTTTGCTTTCAAATTCAGTCAGTCTATATTAGGATGGAGGATGGATAATTATTTGTCCAATCCAATATTCTGAAGTTGATTTTGTTTTAAGAGGTCATTATTGGATTCAATATGTACATAGAACTGATGCAGTAATCACCTATTAGTTGACATCTTTAGCATGGTGCCATACTAGATCATAATTATTTGACATAATTGTATGATACCTTAATCTTGACACCTTAGATACTTCTCTTTAATATCTAGTGGCATTACCTGATGTCTGATGGATATGGTAGACATTCAGTGCGACTTGCAGATGTCTGCTGTACAGGTCTACAGTCACTAATGAATGCATTATTTATTTGTTCATGTGTTGTGGGTATCCTGATTAGTTAATCATCCCTAAATGCCTTGGGAAGGTGGTGGCGAACTGCCTTCTTGATTTGGCTCAGTCCTTGGGATGTTAGGACACTCCAGTGCAGTTTAGAAGGGAGTTCCAGGATTTCAACTCTTCACTTATGCAAAATCTAGGATCAAGTGCTGTAAAAGGATTTTTATTTTAATCTGTAGGAAGTAGCAATCCCTCTGCATTAGACTATCGCTGCTGTAGCTCCAAAGATTCATGATTTGCAGTTTGATTCCTTGTGTTCTTCTATCAAATGAGCTTCCTGGTCCTTTGTTCTTTAGACAAGAAGTGAAATGAATGGAAAGTCAAGTTCTCTTGATACCACCCCAACCAACACTCCCAAGACAGGGACAGCACGGGGCTGATTACAGAGTAAAGCTTCCTCTATGCCTCAAAGTAAAAGTAAACTGGAAATAACGTTCCCTCGACTCTTTTGAATAGAAAGCAAGGTTACCTTGACTCCAGGGTCAGGGACAACATAGGGTTAAAAACGGTGATCCCCCTCCCACTCTCTGATTGCACACCAATCAACCTTTGTAATAAAATTCAGTATGTTGATTTCTATTATTGTACATGCATACTAACTTTGTGTTTCTAATATAATTACAGGTAGTAGACTCTGAACACCAAAACTTACAATATTCACATCCTTTAAAAATATTCTGATTTTGAATTCTTGATTCCAAATGAATAACAGCATCCCTGCCCATATTAGACTTCATCGACCACTTACTTATGTCTCTTTGCAGCCTCTTTGTGTTGAACTAACAGCTTACATTTCTATCTAGACTTTTATTGTCAACAAACTTGGATACATTACTCTTGGTCTCTTCATCAAGTTATTCATAAAGATTATAAACAGTTGAGACCCCGGTACTGATCCTTTCTGGACTATGCTAGTCACATCTTGAAAAGGCCCCATTTATTCCTGGACTTTGTCTTTTATTTGTTAACCAATTCTCTATCCACATTAATATATTATCTCTAGCACCATGAACCCTTTATCTTGATTGTAAACGTTTTGTATGGTACCTTATTAAAGCTCTTTGGAAATCCAAGTATGTCGCATCTGCTGGTTGTCTACTCCACTAGCATTCTCAAAATGTATAATGAATTAAAATTAATTAATTATAGGAAATGAAATCAAGTTGTTGATTTTGTCTGATGATGGCTGTGATTTTCTCAGTGTATTGTTAAGACTACCTTTCATAGAAGATTTCAATGTTTTCCTGATGACTGGTGTCTGGCTAACTGGCCTGTACTCTGTTTTCTAGCCTCTCCTTTCTGAAATAGGAGTGGTATATTTGCTAACTTTCAACACAGTGGGATGTTCTACAATCAATGGGATTTTGAAAAGTCAGAGCTACTTATCTCCACAGCCACCTCTTTTAGAATCCTAGGACATAGGCCAAAAGGTTCTGGGAATCTGTCAGATTTAAATTTCTTAAGTTTCTCCAGTACAATTTAAATGCTGATATTATTAGCTTATGTTCATCACTCTTGTTAGTGTATAGCTTACCCTTTATTTCTGATATGTATTCTGTCTTTTACAGCAGGGCTTACCGAACTGAGGGTCACAACTGCCATGAGAATGGATTTTGGGTTCACAAACTCTGGGGCAGCAATGGCTGCCATGGAACTCATACTGAATGCTAACTTTTGTGAGGGTCCAGTCCACCCAAAGCTTACGAATAATAACTTTAGAATTGACATTTATATAAAATTTTGACAGCACTGGAAATGCACAATAATCAGTTTCTCAGATATTTTCAGTGTAACCGTCCTTCCCAGATGGCTGCTGTCATATAGTGGGCATATATAGCAAACTGCAACTTCAGACTTAGTCTTAATCATCATTGACGGTCTCTTGCAGACAAGAGTGACTATTTTCCACTTTCAGGGTGAGACTGTAGGTGGATGTATAAACCAATGCGGCTATTGCAGGTTCTGTTACACATGGGGGAGGAGGTGGTAATGGGAAGGGGTGGGTGAAGTGTTGGTGTGGCAGCGCGCTTCCTTCATCGTTTTTATCTGGCTTCCACTTTTTCCCAGCAGCAAATCTTGAGGTGTTCAACACCTTCCCAGATGATCTACTCCCCAATTTGGACAGTTTTGGGCCAGTGGTTCCCTGGTGTCTGTTGGAATGCTGCACTTGAGGGTCTTAATGTATTTGTCACTGCAATGTAAGTTGAAAGCAATTAGTGTTGAACATAAAAAGTGAAGGAAGTTCTAATTAAATAATTGGTGTAATCATCTGCTGAGAATCCAAGGAAATTAATTTTTACTTCCTGTTGTTCACCCTTTCCAAACTAAATCTCTGCTCCCCAAGCTGAGACAGTGAGAATATTACTGGAGTCTAATTTCACCGTGATCCAAGAGCAAAGCGTGAGAACACAGCTGGAACTGGTTCTGTCATAGCAACTGATATTAATTCATCCCTGGTTTAAATACTGAATCTCTCTCACATCCTGAGTACCTTTTAAAGTTTCCTAATGAAGATATTCTGGGTTGGTAAAAACTTTATGTTCAGAGTGCTCTGGGCACAGTGAAAAGTTGCTCATATTATTTTAAAGCTCTGTGAGGTTTCACTTCAGCTTTTTGCCATAGTATCAATGTGCATCTCCACAAAATCTTGTTGCCCTCGATGACTGTCTAGTGGTTGTACCAGTACTGAATAGAAGGATTGAGTACAAGATGCAGATGTTCATAAAGCTCTGGTTAGGTCACAACTGGAATAGTCCATCTAGTTCTGGTCAACACATTATGAAAAGGGTGGGACATAGAAGGAGGCGGTTATCTGGAATACTTCCAGGGATGAGATTTTAGCGACATGATTAGGTTGGAGAAGCTAGTCTCATTCTTGTTGGAACAAATGAGATTCAAGAAAGATTTTATAAAGGCGTGCATGCTGTAGTTCACCTTTCCAAACTAAATCTCTGCTCTCAGGGCAGATTCAGATCAGCCATGATCTTACTTAATGGTGGAGCAGGATCAAAGGGCCTATGGCTGTTGCAAGCCAGATCTACCAGAATGTTGGATGGATCTCTGGCCATTTGCTGTTTGATGTTGAACATTATATCATCCTAAAATTACTCAAGAGTCACCTCCTGGATTGAAGATGTAACTGAAATCAGCTGGGCAGCCATCAAGCAGACTTGAGGGCTAACGTGGATCTCAGGTAGATAGGATAGTGAAGAAGACATTTAGTATGCTTTCCTTTATTGGTCAGAGCATTGAGTGTAGGAGTCTAGATTAGAATGGTGCTGGAAAAGCACAGTAGGTCAGGCAGCATCCGGAGGAGCAGGAAAATCGACGTTTCGGGCAAAAGGCCTTCATCAGGAATGAAGGCAATGAGCCTCCAGGGTGGAGAGATAAATGGTAGGGGGATGGGGCTGGGGAGAAGGTAGCCAAGTGTACAATAGGTGGGTGGAGGTGGGGATGAATGTGATAGGTCAGCGAGGAGGGTGGAGCGGATAAGTGGGAAGGAAGATTGGCAGGTAGGACAGGTTATGAGGATGGTGCTGAGCTGGAACTGGGGTAAGATGGGGGGAGGGGAAATGAGGAAACTGGTGAAGTCCACACTGATGTCCTGGGGTTGAAGTGTTCCGAGGCGGCAGATCAGGCATTCTTCCTCCAGACGTCGGGTGGTGAGGGAATGGCGGCGGAGGAGGCCCAGAACCTGTATGTCCTCAGCAGGGTGGGAGGGGGAGTTGAAATCTTGGATCATGGGGCTGTGGGGTTGATTGTTGCGGGTGTCCCAGAAATATTCCCTAAAGCGCTCTGTGAGAAGGCGTCCAGTCTCCCCATTGTAGAGGAGACCGCATCGGGAGCAACGGATACAACAAATGACGCTGGTGGATGTGCAGTGCAGGAGTTGGGAGGTCATGTTGTGGCTGTATAGGACATTGATTAGGCCACTTTTGGAATATTGTGTGCAATTGTGGTCCCCCTCCTCTAGGAAGGATGTTGTGAAACTTGAAAGAGTTCAGAAAAGATTTACAAGGATGTTGTCAGGGTTGGAGGGTCTGACCTATAGAGAGAGTCTGAATAGGCTAGGGCTAATTTCCCTGGAGTGTTGGAGGGATGAGGGTTGACCTGATAGAGTTTTATAAAATCATGAGGGGCACGGATAGGGTAAATAGACAAGGTCTTTTCCCTGGGTTGGGGGAGTGCAGAACTCGAGGGCATAGGTTTAGGGTGAGAGGGACAAGATTTAAAAGAGATCTAAAGGGCAACCTTTTCACACAAAGCGTGGTGCATACATGAATTGCTAGAGGAAGTGGTGGGGGCTGGTACAATTACAACATTTAAAAGGCATCTGAATGTGTACATGCATAGGAATGGTTCAGAGGGAAATGGGCTAAGTGCTGGCAAATGGGACTAGATTAGTTTTGGATATCTGGTCAGCATGGACAAGTTGGACCGAAGGGTCTGTTTCTGTGCTGTACACCTCTATGACTCCAGTTCTTTAGATTTGTATCTCTGTAAATTGATGTTTTGAGGAATCAGTTGAAAACTTTGTTTTGCTGCATGTTTTAAGATTCTTCTAAACAATAGTCTTAAAAAAGCTTGTTTTTTTTACTTTGGTCCTTTGTGTTAAAAATTTATGTTGTATTATTAATGAAACTTCGCAGTCTCATTGTGAATATGTTTCAGTCACTGAACACCACAATTCTAAAATAAAAAAAAGTCTTCTATCAAGCCAAATTTCATTGAGTTTTCCAGTAATACTATCAGCTGGAATTATAATAGGTGATAGAAGAAGTAACGCTTTTAACTAGGTTTCTAGGGAAGTTCATTAAAGTGAATTGTAGAATTGTTTGGGAAAAATGAAAGGTGAAGGGAGTGGATCCTTTAGTATTTCAAGAAGCAACATTGGACTTAATGGGTTTCACCTGTTGTTTTCAATTATTTCCATTATCTAAATATTAAATTGCTTCATGTATCTCTGTATTCCCAGGATAGTGGTTAATGCAGCAGAATGATGAACATGGAAACAGTAAAAGGCCATTCAGCTTATTGAGTCTGCTCCACTATTGAAAATGATCATGGTTGATTGAATATTTCAATGCCTTTTACCCACACCATTGCCATAACACTTTACACCAATGATAATCAAATAATTATCAACCTCTCCCTTAAATATACTCAAAAGACTGAGCTGTCTGGGGTAGAGATTTAAAAGATTCACCATGTGAGTAAAAACAAAATTTCCACAGCTCTTTCCTAAATAGCATCCCCCTTATTTCTACATTGTGCTCTCTGGTTCTAGACCTCCACAACTGGGGAGAACATCTCACCTGTGTATCCCTTTAAGTGTTTTGTAGGTTTCAATGAGATCATCTCTTATTCTTAGTATACTCCTTATAAACTCACCACTGTGTGGCCTAATTTGGCTCTAACTCCATTTACAAGTTTGCAAATGACACCACCATAACGGGTTGGATCCTAAACAACGATGAGACGGAGTACAGATAAGAGATAGAGAGCAAATTGCCATGGTGTAAAGAAAACACTCTCTCCCTCAATGTCAGCAAAATGAAGGGGCTGGTCATCAACTTCAGGAAGTGTAGTGGAGGACATGCCGCTGTCTGTATCAATGGTGCTGAGGAGAGATGGTTGAGAGCATCAAGTTCCAAAGAGTAAATATCACCAACAATCTGTCCTGGTCCATCCATGTTGACGCTATGGTGAAGAAAGCACATCAATGCTCCTACTTCCTCAGATGGCTAAGGAAATTCAGCATGTCTGCAATGGCTCTTAGCAATGTTTACAGATGCACCATAGAAAGCATCCTATCTGATTGCATCACAGCTAGGTATGGCAACTGTTCTACCCAAGACTGCAAGAAATCACAGCGCTTTGTGAACTCGGCCTGGTCCAGACTTCCATCCTTCTATATTTCGCACTACCTGGGGAAAGCAGCCAACATAACCAAAGACACTTCCACCCTGGTTATACTCTCTTTCACCCTCTTCCATCGGACATAAGATATAAAAGTTTGAAAACATGTACCAAAAGTCCTCACTTCCCATATGGAAAACTGTTTAAGAAGGTTAAAGCACATGGAATTGAGGGAAACATGGCAAGATAGATCAGAAACTAGCTTAGTAATAGAACACAAAGAGTAGTGATAGAAGGCAGTCTGAGTGATTGGAGAGCGATGTCTAGCAGTATACCACAGAGATCCGTAATGGAACCCTTATTATTACACACATAAATTATATAAATGAAAATGTCAGAGGAATGTTAAGCAAGTTTGCACATGATACCAAGATTGCTTGAGTGGTTAATATTGAAGATAGCTGTAGGGTACGAAGATACAGAACGATTGATCAGATGGACAGACTGCTGGTAGATACTACTTAATTCTTGTAAGTGCGAGGTGATGCACTTTGGAAGTAGAAACAAGATGAGGAAGTATATAATGAATAGCAGGATACTAGATAGCTTAGAGGAACAGTGGGATCTTGGGGTAATTATTTGCAGATCCCCGAGCATGTGACTAGGATAGTTAAGAAGGCATATGGGATATTGCCTTTCATCAGTCGTGGCATAGGGTATAAAAGCAAAGAGGTAATGTTGGATTTGCACAAGAGTGTTAGTCAAATCTCACTTGAAGTAGTATGTGCAATTCTGGTCACCGCACTACAGGAAGGATGTGATAGCACTGCAGAGGATGCAGCAGAGTTTCACCAGGATGTTGCCTGGGATGGAGAAATTGAGCTATAAGAAGAGATTAGATAGGCTTGGAATGTTTTCTTTAGAGCAAAGAAGACTGAGGGCAGACATGATTGAGGTGTATAAGATTATGAGGGGTATGGACAGGGTGAAGAGAAAGCAGCTGAAAATGTGTTGCTGGAAAAGTGCAGCAGGTCAGGCAGCATCCAGGGAACAGGAGAATCGACGTTTCAGAAGGGCTTATGCCCGAAACGTCGATTCTCCTGTTCCATGGATGCTGCCTGACCTGCTGCGCTTTTCCAGCAACACATTTTCAGCTCTGATCTCCAGCATCTGCAGACCTCACTTTCTCCTGAATAGAAAGCAGCTGTTCCCCTTGTTTGAGGGGTCAGTCACAAGAGGGCATAGTTTTAGGGTAAGGGCAAGGGATTCAGAGAAGATTTGGGAAAAAACCCTTTTCACTCAGCCTGTCGTGGGAATCTGAAATGCATTGCCAGGGAAGGTAGTGGAGGCTGGAAATCTTACAAAAAAATTGGATGAGTACTTTAAATAGAACACCCAGTACAGAAGGACAGTGAAAAGTTTTTACAATAGTTGCCTTCTAATGGTGCCATCTTAGGTACATGTACCTAGATACAAATCTTGGATACAAAAGAGGAGTAAAAGGAAAAGTAGTAGTATTACTTACTGTAAGGTTTGTGAAGGTTTGTAGTTCAGGTTGAGGTTTAGGGTGTAGGTTTGCTCGCCGAGCTGTAGGTTTGATATCCAGACGTTTCATTACCTGGCTAGGTAACATCATCAGTAGCGACCTCCAAGTGAAGCGAAGCTGTTGTCTCCTGCTTTCTATTTATATCTTTCTCCTGGATGGGGTTCCTGGGGTTTGTGGGGATATCATTTCCTGTTCGTTTTCTGAGGGGTTGATAGATGGCATCTAGATCTATGTGTTTGTTTATGGCGTTGTGGTTGGAGTGCCAGGCCTCTAGGAATTCTCTGGCATGTCTTTGCTTAGCCTGTCCCAGGATAAATGTGTTGTCCCAGTCGAAATGGTGTTTTTTTTTTCATCCGTGTGTAGAGCTATGAGGGAGAGAGGGTCGTTTCTTTTTGTGGCTAGCTGGTGTTCATGTTCATGAAAGTGGCTAACTTTCTTCCTGTTTGTCCTATATAGTGTTTGTGGCAGTCCTTGCATGGAATTTTGTGGTTGACGTTGGTTTTGTCCATGGGTTGTACTGGGTCTTTTAAGTTTGTTAGTTTTTGTTTGAGAGTGTTGGTGGGTTTGTGTGCTACTAGGATTCCGAGGGGTCTTAGTAGTCTGGCTGTCATTTCTGAATCTTCTTTGATGTATGGTAAGGTGGTTAGGGTTTCTGGCTGTGTTTGGTCTGCTTGTCGTGGTTTGTTCTTGAGGAATCTGCGCACTGTATTTTTTGAGTATCCGTTCTTCAGGAAGAAAGTTAGCCACCAGGATACACGAACACCGAGATCCGGGGTGAGCGAGCTAGCTGGATACAAAACTGGGTTGGTCATAGAAGACAGAGAGTAACGGTGGAAGGGTGCTTTTTGAAACAGAGATCATAACTAGTGGTGTTCTGCAGGGATCAGTGCTGTTTGTTGTTTGTAACATGTATAAATGGTTTGGAGTAAAATGTAGGTGATCTGATTAGTAAGTTTGCAGATGGCACCAAAGTTGGCAGAGTGGCAGATATTGACGAGGATTATCAAAGGATACAATGGGATACAGAGAGATTGCAGATATGGGTAGAGAAATGGTAGATGGAGTTGAATGACAGAACCCTTAGGAACATTAACATATAGAGAGATCTAGGCATACAGGTCAACACAAGTGCATGAGGTGGTCAAGAAGGTATATAGCATCCTTACATTCATTGGCTGGGGCACTGAATATGAAAGTTAGCAAATTATGTTACAGCCATATAAAACGTTAGGCCACACTTGGAATATTGCGTGCAGTTCTGGTTGTCACACTACTGGAATGACGTGGATGTTTTGGAGAGAGAACATTGACTCGGATGTTGCCTGGTCTAGAAGTTTTAGTTATGAGGCGAGGTTCAATGTGAGAGAGGGAAAGTTTATGGGAGAAGTGCAAAAAGGTTTTCACACAAAGTGTGGGAGGTGCCAAGAACACAATGCCAGCAAAGTGAAGGAAGCAGCCATGTTTTGATAGACACATGAACAGGATGGGAACATAGGGGTAGAAGCCACAAATGGGCAATAAGTTGTGGGTCTAAATATGGATTAAGAATTGGCACAGGACTGTTTCTGTGCTAAATTGTAATGTATTGTGCATTGCATAACTACATAATACTAGATAGAAAATAGCCTGTCCTTTAATTGGCTCAACATGCTGCTATGGAAAACCATCCCTAAGACAATTTCAAAACTTGTCATCTATACGTTTAACACTCAATTGGTTTACCCAATCTATATGCAAATTAAAATCACTCATCATTATTATGTTGCAAATACTACAAACTTTTCTCATCTTCTGGCTTTACCATGTTCTACATTACCACTACTTTTTGGTGGCCTATAAATAAATCCAATATCTGCATTCCCTTGCTTTTTTTTAGTGGCAACGAAACAGATTCTACACAACTGCTCTTCCTCTCTGATAAACTGATCTTATCTTTTATTATCAGTGAAATTCCACCTTCTTGTCTCTTGCTAAACATCAAATGTCCTTGAAAATTCAGTTCCGAGTCCTAGTCACCATGCAGCCATGTTTCTGTGATGGCAAATATATCATTATCATTTATATCTATTTATGCCTTTAGATTTATCTATCTCAATGCTTGGCTTTGTATTTCCTGTCTTTTTTCCCCTCCCTCACAGCTTTTCTATTTCCTGTTACCAGCTTAATTCTATTCTAAGTTGGGTTACCCTTGAGATTCTCATTTCTTCTGACAAGCTATCTTAAACTAATCTTGCAGCATATCTTCCTGTGAGACATGAGTCCCACTAGAATATCATCCCAGAAGGATTTAATTTAGTGGACAATACTATTTATATTGTTACAGTTTCTCAGAATATTGTACTTAGCTGTTTACTTCTGGTCTTTTAGCTGAGGGTTGTATTGTGGAACACTTTTTTTACTTAAATTATTTGAATAATGCTTAGCTGAAGAGCTCCTCAAGGAGTGGAAGTTTGAGGTCTGATTGACCTCTGGTGAAAGAGATGCATTTCCAATTGTCAGAATAGGAAGAAGGATTGCTGTTTCTGTTAACAGTCATTTTAATTTTGGCTACATTTCCACAATAATTGGAGAACTTGGACAATCTTTATATTTTAAAGAATGGATAAAGTTATTTCTTAATTACCTTTCTCTGTTTCATTACTGTTCTCTTAAATACTTTTCCAATGGATGGTGAGTGTGAAATCAGGAACACATTTTCCTTATCTGGCTCTCAAATATTGTCCTCTGACTGCAGGGAGCGGCCCATAAACTAATTACATTTCTACAGTGGGGACATGTGAATGGAGGGACAGTAAGTATTTTGTGGTAACAGCATTCTCTTAAATCCCATCTTGTTAAAATTAAGATCTGTGGCTCTCCAATCCAGCTGTGGCACATAAACACTAAACAATAAAGATGATAACAATAGTGAGGCCCTTTTTTCTGCCAACGATGCTAATGGTACAATTACAAAGTGTGGAGACAAAAGAGAGAGGGGGGTGGTGGAAAATTTATTTTGTGTGTGCAGCATTCATCTAAGCCAATACTGCTGAACTGATTTTGCATGGGAGACTTTTCTTCAGTAATTGGAACCAAGTGGACCTCATTAACTACTAGGTTCTTGATTGGGGTTTTTAACCCAGGCCAATCAGGAAAGCCTTGGCTGACCAATGCATAACAGTTTCTGCACTCGTTGATTATTCATTGTGTACTACACTGACACACACATGATGTGGGTGCTGGGGGAAAATAAGAACTGCCACTGTTTGGCGGTAGTTTGGGGGTTTATAAAAAGAAAAAATATATATAAATAAGGGATTCAGAATCTCCTCAGTTCATAGGACCGACTAAAAAAAGGAAAAATATATATAAACAGAAGCTTTAGAATCCTCTCAGTTCATGGGACTGACTCCAAGCAGGCTGGCCACAGCCAGTATACTGTAGGGAAAAGTTGTTTTTTGCCTTCCTTTTTTGTGTTTTTGTTTTGTCCTATTTCTCAGAGCTGTGTTCAGCTGCACCTATCATCAACTAGGCAAAAGTGAGGACTGCAGATACTGGAAATCAGAGTCTACATTAGAGTGGTACTGGAAAAGCACAGCAGGTCAGGCAGCATCTGAGGAGCAGGAAACGACGTTTCAGGCAAAAGCCCTTCATCAGCCCTTCATCTGCACCTATCATCAACACTACTACTGCTGCTGCTGCCTGATCCTACAAAAAAATATAACCAGGGGATTAGAATCTACTCAGTCATGGACTAAGTCTGAGCTGGCTGGCCACAGTCAGTGTGCTGATGTACTAATGAAAGGTGACGGGGCCCTGCCTCTGTGCCATTATTTCAGCTTGTAGGCCTCAGATCGGGCCACTGTGTATGTGGGCCAACAGTGCTGTATGTAGGCCAGACATGTTCCATGTGCAGGCCGAAGATGTCCCATGTGTGCGGGCCGAAGATGTTCTGTGTGTATGGATCACAGATGTTCTGTATGTAGGCTGCAGATGTAAAGTGTGCATAGACCAAAAATGCTCTGTGTAGGTAGAAAATGCTCCATGTGAAAGAAAAAACAAACAGGAGATTAGAATCTCCTCAGTTGAGGACTAATCCTAAACTGTGTACTGTGCATTAATAAACAAAGGATGATTTGATGACGGGATATCAGCTTCTGTGCAGTTATTTCAGTGGTGACGGGAGAACACAGGACATGCCTAAAGAACTTTCGCTTGCAACTGTCATCTTGGAGTTCGGGTAGGCATTTCTGGCATCATGCCTTTATTTGGGAAGCTTGACTCATTTGACTCTGCTGTCAAAGTCTGGCCCCAGCATATGGAAACTATGCAATACTTTTTCAGGGCAAATGACATTGGGGCAGATGAAAAGCAATGAGTAATCCTTTTGACTGCGTGTGGGTCTGCAGCATTTTTGGTAATAAGGGGCTTAACTTTCCTAGAGGCAATAGTCCCAGTCTATTCTCTCTGTAGCTCAAATGCTCCAACCATGTCAACATCCTTGTAAATCTCTTCTGAACCCTTTCAAGTTTCACATCATTCTTTCAGCAGGGAGACCTGAATTGAATGCAGTGTTCCAAAAGTGACCTTACCAATGTCCTGCAGGTATAGTAAGGAATTAGGAAAGCTCATAAAATACTATCCTTTATTACAAGATGAGTAAATCAAATTGGCTGAGGACTGGTATATGTGACGTTGGGGACCTCAAAGAAGCTAAGGTAGATCATCCATTCAGCTTAAGGTTCCTCAGAAAGCAGTAGGGTATTGAATATTATAAGGTGGAGATAAATTCTTTTAAGGGAAGGGGCATCAAAGATTGTCAAATGTAGATAGAAATACAGAACACAAAACACAAATAGATCAACAATGGCATTATTGATTTGTGGGGCAGGCTTGAGGAGCCAAATAATCTATACAGGCTCCTAATTTGTATGTTCATCAGTATTTTTGTTGTGTTTGCTTGCCAAAAATCAGATCTGGGGTTATCATGTATACTGATGTCTAGGCCTTGTTAACAGTGGGAAAGAAAATAATTTATTTTCTAAGGAGAACTGTGTCTTTTTTGTGTCCTGCTGAACTTGCTACGTATGACCTCAAATGAAAATATTTCATCCTTCATTGCTCAGGTAGTAGTTCTTTTGTCTCTGTACCAGAGATTGTGGGTTCAGTCCAGAGACTTAAGCACAAACTTTATTCCAATTCAGTACTGTAGAAATGCTGCACTGTCACGGGTACAAATTTTTAGGTAAGATGTTCATTGAATAATGTCTGTCCTCTCAAGTGAATTAAAAAGATCCCATTGTATAATTTTGAAGAAGAGCAAGGGAGTTTATGTTGGTTCCTAGACCAGTATTCATTTATCAATCAGTAACACTTAAAAAAAAACATAATTATAAACATTTTGTTGTTTGCAGCAGCATGCTGTGCATAAATTGGCTCCCAAATTCCCTACAAGATTAACCATATTTCAGAGAGGAGAGAATTCAACTGAAGCTCAGCTGTACTGTGAATGTGAACTGGATGGGTGTAAATTGATTGAGTCAGTCAGGTTTAGTGTCCCTTACCTAATTTTTGTTGATTGGAGTGGGAAAACTGTCTTTATTCTGCAACATGACATTCTGGCAATTATTCTGAAGATTTATTTTTATCCCTATCCAAGCTATTTTAGCACAGTTACTAAGTGCCAATGTGGAAAAATGTTCAGATATGTCATGTCCACAAACTGTAAGACAAATCCAATCTGGGCAATTAACCCTTCATCAATTTCCTCTTGATTATGAGCAACAAGGGTGGAAGGGACAGTGCTATTGACAATGTAGGTACTCAGGAATAACCTGATCACTGATGTTCAGCTTGGATTCTTCCAGGGTCACTCAGCTTCTGACTTTATTGCAGCCTTGGACCAAATACAGACAAAACAACTGAATTCCTTAGGCAAGGTGAGAGGGGCTGCCCTTGATATCAAGGCTGTATTTGGCCAAGTATGACATCAAGGAGCCCGAGGAAAATTCGAGTAAATAGAAATCAGATGGAAAACTCAACACAGGTTGGAGTCATAACTGACACAATGGAAGATAATTATGGTTGATGGAGGCCACTCAGCCTCAGGACATCTTTGCAGGAATTCCTCAAGATAATGTACTAGGTCCAACCATCTTCACCTGCTTCATCAATGACCTCCCCTCCGTTATAAAGTTAGAAGGGAGGATATTTGCTGATATTTGTTTAATGTTCAATTGTGATTCTTCAGATACTGTCGCAGCCTAGGTTCATAATCAGCAAAAGCTGGACATTTAGCCTTGGTGTAATAAATGGCAAATAACATTTGCATTGTGCAAATGCCAGGCAATGACCATCTCAAACAAGAGAGAATCCAACCAGCTTGCCTTTGACAGTCAAAGGTATTAGAATTTCTGAATCATCCACTATCAACATCTTGGGATTACCATTGATCAGCAATTAACCTGGACTAGCCATATAATATTGTGGTTTCAGAAACAGGTCAGAAGCAAGGAATTCTGTAGCATGTAATCCACCACTTGCCTCCCTAAAGCCTGTTGACTATCAAAAAGGCTCAATTTGGGTGTGTGATTGAATACACTCCATTTGTTTGGATAAGTACTGCTCCAAAAACACTCAAGACACTCAACACCATCCAGGACAAAGAGCTCTATTAGACTGGCACCCCATCTACCATCTTCATCATTCACTTCCTTCACCACTCACTCACAGCAGCAGCAGGAATATGTACCCTCTACATGATAGACTGTAACAACTCCCCAAGGCTCCTTCATTAGTATCTTCCAAACCAATGACCAATACCATTGAGAAGTACAAGGGAAGAGGATGCAGGGGAGGATCACCACTTCCAAGTTCTCCTCCTAGTGATGCTCAAAGCTGTGCATCAGGTCATTGCAATGAATGGAAGGTCAATCTATAATAGGATCTGAGTACGAGATGCAGAATGGTTAAAATGACAGGCTCAAAGTTATTGATTGTAAAAAACACACATGACATCAGTTAGAGCATAACACCTTTTAATACATGTCTTGAAACAATAGACGTTAGACAGAGAAACATCTTTTTCAAAGGAAACATTTTATAAATGCATCCCCACTTTCAGCATAGCCAGAAGGTGGAAGGCTGGAGAGTCACAGCCACTGTTAATTGTTTTGCAGCCTGCTAGTCTGTCTTCATGATTTGATTATGTGACATGAAGCTAATGGAAAAAGAAGAATATGTTGCTAGCCTTTTCGTTCAGCAGTTTTTTACTATCATAAAGCTCTCTCATTAGTTTTGAGCAATAATTTCTTCCTCCCTTTCTCATACCACTCAGTATTGAAGGCAGTTAAAGAAGTGGCTGCTATAATAGTGAGTTCACAAGGATGGAAAGATGATTGAGTGATTAGAAATTTATTAATTGCTTAAGCAGACAGAGGAATATTACAGATCAGGATATTAATGCTCTGTTGGCTATGAACTTCACATTTAACATCTGGGCATGAGTCCAGTTCAGATTAATGGAATTAATAAGAAAGAAGCTGATTATTGTTTAGCGGCCTTACCATCACTAAGTCCCCAACTATTAACATCTTGGGTGGGGTTACCATTAGCTGGGCTTGCATATGCGTACTGTGGCTACAAGAACAGGGCAGATATTGGGAATTTTGCAGGGAATCAAACACCTCCTGTGTCTCTAGTACCTGTCTGCCACCAACAAGGCACAAGTCAATGTAATGGAATACTTCTCACTTGCTTGGTTGAGTGCAGCTCCAACAACACTCAGGAAATTTGAAAGCAATAAGGACAAAGCAGCCCACTTGATTCACACCCATTTCACCACCCTCAACATTCACTCCCTTCTCCACCAATGTACAGTGGAAGAAACTGATTATCATCCATAAGACCCAGGTGCCTTTGTCAGCACCTTCCGAACTCATGACCACCTAGAAGGACAAGTTGCATGGGAGCACCACACCATACTCCAGTTGGACTTGTTGCCACTTCAAATTTCTAGGCCCTGGGTGATGTTGCACAATTTATTATGGTTTCAGATGGGATATCCCAAAGGGAGAAGTTCCTGGATGAGGGGGGATGAACTAGCCCCCTTATTTTATGCATTTGTCTCCTCAGTTGGTTGTAACAAGATTAATTTAGAAGGGATTTCTTTGTGCATGCCTTTATCCTAGCCCAAATTAACTTATATTTCAAAAGGACCCAATTTAAACAGGCTTTCTTGAGTTAATGTAATATTGCATTTACTATTTATTAAATTCTAGAAGAAATTCATCAAATCCTTTTTATTCGCGGGAGATGAGGCATAGACCTCCATAGTTAACACAAAAACACAGACTGGACTATAATAGAAACACGTTATCTACCACAAAGGACTGTGCAAACTGTCGGGACATGTCAATTAGGAAAAAAGGAAATAGTGTGTGGGGCCGACCTTGTAAGTACATCTGTGAAGAGTGAATCTGCTTACAAAGAGTGAATAACATAACATAAATATGTGTTTATAAACTCGTTTACTTCAGGTGTGAAGGGACTTATTGCAGAGAATTGAGAGAGAATGGGTTTTTGGCAGCTGTAGACCTGCTCGATTCTCTTCTGATCTGACTTAGCTTTTCTCTGTCTTTCTGACAACCCGAGCTATTCAACTACCTGACAATCAATCACGTTGTTGTTAGCAGGCAGAGGGTGAACAGTTTTGGGCCCCTTATTTAAAGATAGAGATACTGGCATTGGAAACAGTCCAGAGAAGGTTCCCTAGGCTGGTGCTAGGTATGGAGATATTCCAATAACTCTACAGAAACCTGTACCCTGTCACCAAGTTACCCTCCATTTACAGATGAAGAATCCTTGACTCTAGAACTGCCTCTTCAGAGTTAGTTCTCAAAGTGCCAGAACCTCTGACACACCTCCATCATAGATGTCTGGACACTAATCTCCATGTCAATCAGCTTCACTTGTAAACAGTTTGGATCCAGTTTGTCTGCACATTGCTGTAACCCACAGCTTCACAAAACAGGGTTAATGAAAAGTATTGTATTCCTTGTTCTGAAAACATGCAGCTGTTCTTTTAAATCAAAACAATTCTTTGTCATTTTAGTCCACGGTTTTAAAAACCACTAAATAAAAAGACATGACATTTATAAAATGCTTTGTTTCATTATGTGCTGCTTTCACTCTGTAGCATGCATGTTGTATTGTTTGTTAGCTTCATCAAGTCAGTATCTCAGTTGAACAATATTGGCTTTGCATCTGGCATGGAATTCCTCCACACCACTGCTTCCATAAGCTCTTAAAAAAAATGACACTTCTACATCTTGCCAATTCTGATTTGATTGATTAATTATTGTGATGTGTACTGAGATACGGTAAAAAATTTTGTTGTGCGTGCTATCCAGGCAAATCATACCTTATGTTAAGACACGGGGTAAACTCTCTTGCTTAATTTAAAACCAGCAACACAGAAAACATTTATTCCATGCAGTAATCTGTGAAAAGTTGAGAGGCCAAGAACTATTTAAAGTAAAAATTAACAACCTTATTTCTAACAGTATAGCATGGAATAATTAACTAAGACCTATTTACAACTCTGTCCTCTAACCTATCGTTTACCTTCCCCTTTCACAATGCTAGTCTGATAAAACTCCCAATTAAGATTTACAAAACAAAACTTCTTATCTCAAAACCAGGTAGCTTTCGGTTCTTCTGTTTGGAACTTTCAGTGTCTTCTTTTCTTCTTCTTAGGGATTCTGCTTCACAGGTTACTGATTGATAAAGGTACTTTTAAGAGAACTATTTTCTAGGCAGTCTTTTTACATGCTGGTAGCTGGGCAGTTCTGCTCTCAACTGTTCAATTTTCCCTGGTTTTGTACCCCTAAAGTATTGGATTGTGTCGTTGGATTTTAAGATTGTCAATATACTAAATTCAAACTGGATTGGAGTTTGGTATTTTTCGGGATATAATTCGAATCTGTTTTGTTGTTTCCAGGCAATCAGTTAATTTAGCTTTCGACCAAGTATTACATTGTTACCTTATTGAGAACACTTGGTGCTGTCAGGTAGCTCTACCAGCTTTTAACCCTCTTAAAGGTACAGTACACCCACATCTTCAAAACACTTACATAAGTACATCAGGGTCATAGAACAGAATACATGATATAATGTTACAGCTACAGAGAAGCTACAGAGAAAGATCAATGCTAATATATCACGGGTCCATTCATAAGTCTGATTACAGTGCGGAAGAAGCTATTCTTGAATCTGTTGGTAATTCTGATCTTCTGCTTGTGGGAGATCATACAACCAGGGTGGGAGGGGTCTTTGATTATGTTGGCTACTTTTCCGAAGCAGTGGAAAGTATAGATGGTGTTCATGGACCATAAGAGTCCCTACAGCATGGGAGCAGGCCATTTTGCCCATTGAGCCCATGCTGACCTTCTGAAGAGTATCCCAACCCCTACCTAATTTCTGTCACCCCACATTTCCCATAGCTAAGCCTAGCCTGCACATCCTTGATCACTATGGGACATTTTATATTAATGGAGCTTTATAACAGCAACTTGTGATCCACTGAAGCTATCAGTTTTACACCTAAGATGTCAAAGGTTCATTATACTGTTTTCCTACAACAGCTGATATGGTCTCGATAAAATGCTGCATGTGATGCTTATCAGGACCCAAAGTCATGACCTAATACATTATCTATGTTTCTCTCTCCATCAATGCTGTCTGACCTACTGAAAATTTCTAGTGTTTCCTGTTTTCATAATTTCATAATTCCAGCATCCATGGTGTTTTCCTGATGAATAACTGCTTTTGTTAACATGTTTTTCCCCCAGATTTCTTGCAACATGTCCAGTTTCACAATCATCTGAGCCAGTTCACAATCATTAGTGACTCAGTTAACCTGAAATAAGTCTGTACAGGTAATCTGTAGTGACTCACTTCAGAGGCAGAGGCTGGTTCCCACCCAAACTGTTAAACTGTATTGCAGGTGTTGACTCATCTGGTTAAGCATATGTACATAAGTTTTTCTGCCAGGTTCTTCAGCATCATCTGCCTTTTCTTGCCGACATTTCTTTGTCACTATTCAAATTTTCCTCCAAAGGCCACATTTTGACATGTGACCTTGCTGTTTGATTAGTTGCCACTGTGATCTAGCTTTGTGTAAGTGATTTTTGAAAAATGGAATGGAAGGAAATTGCCTCATTAAATTTTTATTCTGCCTTTGAGTTGGCTGAAATATTGAATAAATGACTTATTCTTTTAAACTTATCGTGGATATTTGAGATAAAAACTGAAAGAACTTTGAATACTGTAAATCAGAGATGAAAATAGAAACAGATCAGTTCTGAAGAAGGGTCACTAGACACAAAACTTTAACTTTTGATTTCTCTCCACAGATGCTGCCAGATCTGCTGAGCTTTTCCAGCAGTTTCTATTTTTGTTATGGATATTTGAAATATAGGCACATTGTATCGTCAAATTGCATGGAATTAGAAAGCAGTAATTTTGAGGGCAGCACAAGTTAAGGAGTGGAGATTTGGAGGACTACATCTTCTAACTTTTTCTGTAGATTCTTGCACAAACCAATTTTCCTCTAATCCTATTCCCTTCCGTATATTAGAATATCAGATGTAAAATTAATCTTCAATTTAAGTGCAAAATAGGTGCCAATGGAGTGACACCCAATTATTTTCATTCATTGAAGTCAACCAACTATATCTTTAAACTCTTCCTCTTTACCCATTTAATGTCTATTTTCAATTGCAAGTACAACTATTAGAAGATCTTGTTTCCCAATGCCTCAAACTTAAAAGTCCCACTCTCTGTGTTTAAATTCCTACAAGGCCCTGCATACCTCTGTAACCTTCATTTTCCCTACAAGCCTTCAAGAACTGTCTTTTCTTCTATCTTGCTTATCTATTCAGATCATCTGACCACCAGAGGCCATGCCTTCAGGTATCTAAACGCTGAAATTGTTCTCACCCAAAATTCTGTCATTTAATTTTCCCTTTAAGATTCTCATTAAAACCCATTTCTGACTTTGTTTTTAATCACCCATTTGTCCTGGCATTGATTTTTGTCTGATTTGTTTTTGCCAAAGTGAGCGAGGATGGTTTTCTGCTTAAAGGTGTTATTTAACTAAAAATTACTACTGGAATCTGGCAGGTGTGACATCTGGCATATTGGTAATTATGTTAATGTTTTCATTTAATACTCTGTTGCATTGTTTCTCCTACTCCTGCACTGCTTTCATTCCATAACCCTCATTCATCTCACAGCTCCTGTTACTTGGACACTGACCCTACTCTACTTACCTTGAAGACCTTTACAGTGGGCGAAACAAAGGTTCAATCACCAGACTGATTCCTAGAATGGGAAGGCTGTCCTACAAAGCGAGGTTGAGCCTACATTCTGTTATTTAGAAGATTTGGAAGTAATCTTATCTAGTCTAGGCGTCTTAGTCTGAAATAATAGATTTCTTAGTTAGGAACAAGGAAGGGGAGAAATTCCATTCCTCAGAGGATTGAGGATCTTTGGAATATTTTACCTGAGAGAGGGATCACATTCAAAACTAAGATCAATAGATTTTAGTAAACTAAGAGAATGATAAGATATGAAGATAAAGTGGTAGATGGAATTAAGGCAGAGGATCACACATGAACTTGTTGAATAGTGGAGAGGTCTCAATCTGTTCTATACTCTGTACAACCTTGTATTTCTAATGTTTCCCTTTTCCCATCCTCTTTTCATTCAACTTAATGCTATCAGCTAGCAGATGACTGGCCACTGTTAGTAGATTGACTGGCTATGGGTTTGGTTGCAATCTGGTTGCTGACAAACAACTTCTGGAGATTGGTTGCTAACTTCATGCCAATATACCACCTCCAACACAGTGGGCTCTTATTCTTTGACTTAACCTTTTGTCATATACCTTGTTGAACCTGTTCTGATAGTTCAAATACAACACATCTACTGCTTCCCCTTAAACCACTCTCGTTGAGACTTCCTTAAAAAACTCTATTAGTCATAGAATCATGCAGCACGGAAACAGACCCTTCGGTCCAACCAGTCCAACCATTATCTCAAACTAAACTAGTCCCATCTGCCGGCTCCTGGCCCATATCCCTCTAAACCTTTCATATTCACGTACTTATCGTAGTATCTTTTAAACAGTGTGACTGTACCCTCATCCACCACTTCCTAAGTAAGTTCATTTCACATGCGAACCACCCTCTGTGTAAAAAAAACCCATGTCTTTTTTAAAAATCTCTCTCCTTTCACCTTAAAAATATGCCGTCTTGTCTTGAAAATCACCAACCTATGAAAAGGATACCTACCGTTAACTCTATCTATACCCCTCATGATTTTATAAACATCTACAGTCACCTCACAACTTCCTATGCTACACTGAAAGAAGTCCCAGCTTATCCAGTTTTGCTTTATAACTCAAACTTCTCATTCCTGGCAACATCCTGGTAAATCTCTTCTGAACCCTCTCTAGCTTAATAATATCCTTTCTATAATAGGGTGAACAGAACTGGACACAGTACTCCAGAAGAGACCTCATCCACACAGGAAGCAAAATTCTCAAACCTGTTAGACAAGTTCAGGGTTGAGAATTCTTCAGCACTACTTCTTCGATCCCTCTACTTGCCTTGCTCGTAGTCAAACCCTCCTGTCCCTGACCACTGATTGAATTTGAGGGAGTTTATCTAAAGTGTATGATTGCCTCCTGAAATACAGTATCTAGGTAACTCTCCCCCTGCCCTGATGTGCCACAGTGTTCAAAGCTCAGACTCCAGCTCATTAACTCTCAGCTGGTGTTCTCAAGCAACCAATCCTTGCTGCAGATGTGGCCACTATGAACCAAAATGGGATCCATCGGCTCCCACATCATGCAGATACAACACATCACTTGGCCTTGCATCTTTATTTTGTTTACTTAGTTCTTAATTTTAAAAACATTCCTACTGGTCTTATAGTATTTAATCTCTAAAATATTTTTCCATTTATCTTTAATCTGAACATAGCATATAATTAATAGTCAAATTAGCAGCCGACAAACTTACAGTTTTCCTGTGATGTCACTCTTTATTTTGTGCTGGTCACTGATCCTGGGCTTCAGTTTATCCTATTAAAAAAGACCTTACAAACTATGAACCGAGAAAAGCAAAATGTACCTCCCTGTCTCTGTACTGAATTCCCATAACGCTTCAAGATCGTAGAAATGTACATACTTGGGCTGTGCTTCACTCCAAGTGTGATCTTACCTTCCTCATTGTGTGAAGATAAAAACTCCTTCCCCTCCAAGGTCATTCCTTCCTGATTGAATTGCCCAATGTTAGATGACATACTCCAGATTGGGTGTGATCAAGTGAATTATCACTTCTTCCCTTTGTAAAGGTAGTTCTCATATAAAGCGTGTTTTGGCAGTGCAATTTGGCTATAATGTTGCTGAAGAATTAGGGAACGGTATTTTTGAGAACACTTACCTCTGTTCGCAATAGTGCGATTTCAGCAGCAATCATTTTGCACATTTCGTTCTGCACATGTGCGGATGTCAGTGTTGAAGTCTCTGCGCTGTTCTGCACATGCGCCAATTACAGCTGCCACCTGACTATGTGAGGAATACAGTACTATACGTTCAGCAGCTTTATCTCAAAATTAAATTAATGAATGTTCATTGCTCTCCCTCTGAGACTAGAATATTCTTGCATAATTCCTGTATAAGCCCTGGATAATTCCTGCAGGACTGCAAAATTCCTACACATATCATTTGCCTTTCTAATTTGTTCTTGTACCTGTATATCACACAACCTACTCCTAGATTTGAAGTGGAAAATGAGGATATTGAAGAGCTGCTTGAGTCCCACTGTGAAGATCTCTCTATAGCTGATCTACTATAGTTTGTTCCTGAAGGGGAAATGGAAGCTGGATATGAAAAAGATGCAGGCCATGAAAGCTTTCCACTTCTCTTTTGTCTTCTATCCTGAGGGAAATTGAGAGGCAGCTGCAGCTCTTAGAGGACAATGATTACAATGTAGAGTGATAGTTTGTTCAATAAGATATCATCTGGCACCCTATCAACATCCTCTTCAAGACCAAAGAAAATGGGCAAATCAGCAAAAATTGCATGTCTTTTTTAAAACCAACCGCCATGAAACAATCAGAAGACAATTGACCACAGCCATCCACTTCTGCAACCACAACTGCACCTGAAGTTGGTGATGATCATGACCCTCTGTTCCTGCATTAACAATATTTTTTTTCAATGTAATGTATTAAATTTACTTTTGTTTTGTTAACAAATATGATTTAAATCTTCATTCAGGTTGTGCTATACTTTGAGTTAGGCTCTTGGGTGATTTTTGGCCCCATTAGTTCTATTAAGCAAATTTCTGTTAAGTGAGGGTTCGCTGGAACACCAACTGTGGTGTTGTAGGAGACCTACCTGTACTTTAGTCTCCATGTAATAAAGGCTTAGAGCAGAGACGTTAAGGCAAACTTAATGAAGGCTTTCAAAAATTAGTATTTTAATGAGAATAACTAAAGAAATTTGGTTAGTAACTTGAGGACAAAGTTTCATGTAAACAACAGTCCAATTCCCAGTCCATGTAGTCAGTTTGCTCTGCAGACAGTAGTGTGTTAATGAACCAATAATTTGTATTTTCTGATGAGTGAAGGATGAATATTAGTCATGTCATTGCAGATAAGTTCCACCTGTTTGAAATGACTTTTGATTCCACTTAAAGGCGAAAATAGTGTTAACGCATATGGCATCATTTAAAAGACAGCACCTTGGACAGTGCATCACTCTCTGACCACAACGCTGGATTGTTGTGCATAAATCCTGTACATGATCACCTTTGCGCACTGATGGTATATTTGCAGATATCATCGCTGCCAGCATGGTATCTCTTCTGGTCGTGTCCATCAGAGCCATCTGAAATCCTTCTTACTGATATTAGTATGAATTATTGATATTGTGGTCGTATCCATTCGAGCCATCTGAAATGCATTGGGGTAGATATACTGCCACTAATCCTTCTTACTGATATTAGAATGAGTTATATAATATTTAATACTTAATTACTTGACATCAAAATTACGTGACAGTCCTTTTTTCGAGCTCAGGCTATATTTACCACAAATGCATCAATGTTAACTGCATAAACATAGCATTGAACTCCTCCCATGAATTGTCTATGATATCCTAGAGCGGAGCTTCTCGCCTCATCCTTGCAGGTAACTGCCTCACAAAACGTTTGATTGTTCATAATTACTCACCCAGGACAAATAAATCCCAACTGATCATTCCAAAACGGTGGTGAGCGGTTAGAAAGCGGAAGAGGGTAAAACTCATCAATCTTGAAACTCCCTCTCTGCCTCCATCAGGCACAGGTCGTTTTTTTTTGGCAATCAAAATCCTCTTTGCCCTCTCCTCGTTCGCGGCTCCACAAATGACCAATCAGAGAGCGCTGAGGCCCGTTATCCAATCAGAGAAAGAAGGCGCTCGGCACATTCGACCAATGGGATCCGAAATGGGGCAGTGAGGCGAGGCGTCGATGTTGACCTGTCAGAGGCCCCGGGCGTGCGGAACCAATGGGAGGAGTCGGTTTCGTTGGGGGTGGGGGGGGCGTCAAGGTAACGGGCGCGAGCACGCGGCTTAGGCTTGCCAGCCTTTTAAATGTTGGCTTGAAACGGCCGTTTGTTCAGCTCGAGCGGAGAGCGGCTCTTTGAATTGATACGGGCAGCGGCGGTGGAGTCCGGAAATGTCAGTGTACCAGAATCGAGGTGAATGATCGATTATGTGTGATAGATCTCCTATATGAAGTATTTATTTATTTGTATAAAACTTCCACACACCACTCCCCAGCAGCTCTGGTGTGTTTGTGTTAGCAGGTTGCACTGTGTGAGCATCGAGGACTCAGTGGGGTCCTAGTGTCCCTCCTCTCCTTCTCCACGCCAAATCTCAGTTTGCGATAAACTCCAGTCCTCCTGTTTCGGTGTCTGAAAACTTTTCTCGTGATCGCTGTCGACTTCTGTTTGGAATGTCCACCCCAGCACCTCCACATCTTTTTGGAATATAATGGTGAAGGTGCAGACAGTTCTAAGTATTTGTTCAGCTGTGCTTTTCGTGTTGTTGGATGTGGAAACTTGTTTTCCAGTTTTATTTGAACATCGCGAGGGAAGTGTGAACAAACTCTGCCTTTTCTCCATAGATGCTGCCAGAACTGTTGAGTTTACCCCAGTAATTTCTGGGTTTTTTTCTAAATCGAAATGGCACAGTATCCAGAACCGAACTAAAGCTCCAGGTTGATATGTTCTTTTTCTGAAATTTTGAATGAACAGTTAAATTTCCCCCCAAAAATGTGTTAATCACGCAAGTGACTGAGCAAGAAGCATCGTTACCAAACAAATCTTTTACGCCTTTGCTTCTATTGCTAACTCCTTTTCTTCCCCAGTTAATGTCTGGAACAATCTTCCAAAAATTTAAAAAATCTCTATGCCCTCTAAGGATTCACTATTCAACTTTTTAACAATCGATGTGACCATCTGCTGCCCTCATTGTACACCTCTAAAACTTCCTAGTCAGAAGACTTCAGGTGGAAGCTTATCAAGTACAAATAACTTGAGTAATAGGTAATGGAAAAAAAAACTTTATGACAGGCCTGTATTGGAATTTGTAAGTTTGCTGAATGAAATTAACCAAACAAAATCTGTTTGCAATACCTGTGCAGATGTTATTTTAAAGGTTTTCTGCTTTTACTATGCCGTTGACAGGCTAGTATAGCTATTTAAATCACTGGAGCCTTCGCTTTAAAGTCATCTTTCTTTGAAAAAATGTTTAATCTTGGGTTTAAAAATAACAAAACTCAAAATTAAAAGGACTAAAGCCTTATGAAAAAGAGGAAATGCAACAGATCTTCTGGAAAACTACAAAATTAGAAAAACAAGCATTTCCCAACAGTAAAATATTGCATAAATGAATCGTGCAGAAAAATTGCTGTCAACTGCTGTTAGTGAGAAGAACCCAATTTTATTTTGGTTTCTTATTTTGATGGATAATGTGAGTTGCCTGTGAGTTCCTTTTTATATTTTTAAGTGTTCAAGCCAAAAGTAAATGAGCATTTGCATAAATATGATTGAAATAGATGCACATAATAGCAATACCACAGAAGAAAACATTAAGATAAATTTCCAAAAAAAACCTTAAGAGATACTTAAGGATTATATTTGCTGTTCTTTGAATGTGAATTTAAGATATGATGTAGTTGTTAGAAAAGTAGGAAAATGCAAAATAGCAACCAAGAACGCATAAGATTAATGAAGAGTATGTCTTGGCTCTTGGAATATTATCAAAGTATTATTGTAATTCATTGTGGTCAGAAATAGTTGGTAATCATTGTGGTGGTTCAGCACATACTGTTGTGAATATTGTTGATTTAGATTTGAGGGGAAACACAGCTCATGAAAATGCACCCCTGTATTTAACATCTGCAATCTGTGGTTCCTTAGCCACAATTGCAATCTAGGTTTATGTCTTGAAGCTGCTGTAACAGAAGGGATGGATCACTTTTGTGCAGTTGGTTGGAATTGTATGGAAAATAGATTGCATTATTTTTCTGAGAACTCTTTTTGGTGTGCTTGTTGCAGAGTAAAGAAGACTATTTTCTTTTAAAACGTGGAGAACTGCACCTTCACAGTTATAAACAACTAAGGGAAGATGCAAAGTGTTCATGTATCATGTTCACAACTAAAGTTGTGTTTAACAAATATGAATTAGATTTGCGATTGGACTGGACAGGTTGCGATTCATTGAATGAAAATGCAAGAAAGATTTTACTTTTACTATTGCAATAAAACTAGCCAAATATTCCAGTGAGACATCAGAAAATAAGTGCATTCTACCCTTTCAAGCGTTTATTCAAATGCACTTTTATAGAAAGTGTAGAAAGAAAAGTGTTATCTAAATTAAGTTCTAATGATATGAAATTTTAGCTCAAATAACTTTAAATGAGGTGTTCTGAGCCACGATATCAGAAGGTTATGGAGACAAACCTGTAACCGTAGACATCTTTATTTATATTAGTTAAAGATATTGTAACAGTTGAGTATATGTCCCTTTTGAGTGTAACTCTGTTTTCTGCAAATTAAACATAGTAAACAAGTTTCTAATTATTTAAAAAAAAGACTGTAACTTAAGGAATAAAATGAGTGCAATTGAGGAATAAAAGTGTGTGCATGCAACTGACAACCAAAAAGACAAAACTGTTACCAAGTTCTGTATTCAACCCAATATAAATTGAAGGACCAGTAGCACTCACCAATTACATTGTCCTCTGTACTTCTTATCATGATCACTTCCATGTGAATCTTCAGAAGAAAGTACTTTGTTGGTTTACAGATACAATAGCTATACCCTAGCTAGTAAATTTTGAGTGTCTTTTAAAGGTGGTAAATGCTGTAGAGGTGAACATATGACATAAAATATTTTATGAATTATAATAAACTATGCCTCAAAATGTGCAGGACCTAAACTCTAAAGACATGAGAGTTTTAACCAAGAAAAAGTGAATTGTGAAGCAAGCTCTAAATAGATGAAGTCATGTATTCTATCTTTTTGACCCTGATTAGTTCTGTCACTTATCCACCACACCCTCTTGCATGTTCACTTTTTCTTTCCTGCAGAAATAGAGTGACAACAAACATTGTTTGCTTTAGTTCTGTTTAGCTCTTTCATGGCAAGCTCCTCCGATTCTATTAAGAGATAGGTCAATATGAGATTTGACTTTATTCTATTATATTACAACAGCAGCAAATTACACTTTTCCCAATGCACCCTATGTCCACACTAATAAGGCAGAATACAAAGACAGGCCTCTGTTTGCATAATCCAAAAATTATCAGCCTCATGCAGAGTGAGCAAATTTATATAACCCAGAACTAAAAATGACCTTTTCTTTGAACTACACACTGCAAAAAATACATGGATATTTGGTGTATATTCCTGGGCTATGTTTTTCAAGAAAGAATTCTAGCCATTTATGTATTTCAATTAGTTAATTTACTGCAAGTTATACATTTCTACAAATTAAAATCACTGTTAGAAACCATTTTGAAATCTCTATTTTAATTGAATCTTTTGAGGAAATCTTCTCTTAGTGCATGTTTCTGCAAAAATTCTATCTTGTTGTCATTAGCTTGAAGTAAAATTTAATTGAGTGAACTAAGGATTAGCATTATCTTAAAACATATCTCTGATCTCTGTGAAGCACTTGGAATGTTTTACAATGCTGTATAAATACAAGAACCACCAGGTGATGTTATTTGAAAGAACTATATTTCCAACAACACACCTGCCTTTTGGTGTCTGTCCATTAGTGATGAGGAGCTTTGTAGGTAAGGGGAATGCTTAGGAATACACCTCATGCTGATAAAAGCAACACAAATTTGCATTTTTAGATAGTATCTTCAGCACAGTGAAATATCCAAGGTGCTTCTTGGGAGCACACAACATGTTTTGCTGTGAGCTAAGGATTTTTTTTTTCAGCTGTACTCCTGATTTGGAGATGTGTGATATCTGTTACACCTCACTGAGTAGTGATCTGGAAATGAGTCCCCTGTTATGCCTGGAGTTATCATCATCATCGATTTTAAAAATTGCATTAAAATAGTAAATTCCTAATTCAGCTGATACACTGAGATTAACAGTAAATACAGTTCAGGTTTCTGTTCTTAATAAGAATTACTATTATTTACAAATAAATATATTCTAATTAAAGGTAAACAACTGTGAACATATAACTCATTAAAATACTAACACCTTCTAAAATTCTCTTGCATACACACATATATATATTCACAAAAAAAAATTGGCCTTATGAGTATGAGTGGAGAGGTAAAGTGATGGGGAATCAGTTCAATGATGTCAGTCCTTAGGATTGGATGGATGGGTTCCCTTGGTTTCCCAAATTCTCTCACTTTTCCACAGGAGACACAAAACAATTGGTTCACAAATTAAATTGCTTCCTTCAGGCTTTGGGTATTTTACTCGAGAGAGAGAGAGAGAGAGCGAGTGCGACATATCATCTGCTCTTTCAACAGTCCAAATATTTTTTGCCAGTATCAGGCTCAAAATACCAAATGACCTATTCCTGCTCCTATTTTCTATGTGAACACTCAGCAATCATTGTGAAAAAACACCACAAAGGTTGGTATCCCATCACCAATTCACCCGTTATTTATTTTCTGTAGTTTATAGGAGATTTAAGGGTGCCAGGATCTAGACTAGGTTACATACAAATTTTCTATAATAATTCACCAACCCAATGAAAGACCTAACCTCTGGTACAAATGTGGAGATCAAGGCACTTTTGATCACCGTCACTTTATCTTCGGCTGTGACTCAGTATTGTCGACTCTGTAGTCTAAGCAGGTCACTTGGGGTGCCTGGAACACACATTTTTCCTTCCTAAGATGTGCACTTGCCTTGGAGAAACATAGAACATAGAATAATACAGCACAGAACAGGCCCTTCGGCCCTCGAACTAATCTAAGCCTATCCCCCCACTCTATCCCATCATCATCCATGTGCTTATCCAAGGATTGTTTAAATGTCCCTAATGTGGCTGAGTTAACTAATTGGCAGGCAGGATATTCCACACCCTTATCACTCTGAGTAAAGAACCTGCCTCTGACATCTGTCTAAAATCTATCACCCTCAGTTTGTAGTTATGCCCCCTCGTACAAGCTGACGTTATCATCCTAGGAAAAAGACTTTCACAGTCTACCCTATCTAATCCTTTGAACATCTTGTATGTCTCTATCAAATCCCCTCTTGGCCTTCTTTTCTAATCAACCTGTTCAGCGATGTTATTACACACCTTATGGAGCAGATGGGACTTGAACCGAGGCATCTCAGACTAGGTGTAGGGACACCACCGCTTTGCCTCAAAAGGGCCCTCCAAACATACATGTTAGCCAGGGCTCCCTAATTGGACCAGGTTAACCACCTCAATCAGGGAACTCATACTCTGAGATCCACCTGCTGACCTTGTTCCAATTGTTACACATTGTGTGAAGACTCATGCAGCCATGCCATATATTGCTTCTTATCTCACTGCTTGCAACACAACATTGTCAACATGAGGGGTAGGGTGTAGGTTTGCTTGCTGAGCTGTAGGTTTGATATCCAGATGTTTCATTACCTGGCGAGGTAACATCATCAGTAGCAACCTCCAAGTGAAGCAAAGCTATTGTCTCCTGCTTTCTATTTATATCTTTCTCCTGGATGGGGTTCCTGGGGTTTGTGGTGATGTCATTTCCTGTTCATTTTCTAAGGGGTTGATAGATGGCATCTAGATCTATGTGCCATCTATGTGTTTATGGCGTTGTGGTTGGAGTGCCAGGCCTCTAGGAATTCTCTAGCATGTCTTTGCTTAGCCTGTCCTAGGATAGATGTGTTGTCCCAGTCGAAATGGTGTTTTCTTTCATCCGTGTGTAGGGCTATGAGGGAGAGAGGGTCGTTTCTTTTTGTGGCTAGCTGGTGTTCATGTTCATGAAAGTGGCTAACTTTCTTCCTGTTTGTCCTATATAGTGTTTGTGGCAGTCCTTGCATGGAATTTTGTGGTTGACGTTGGTTTTGTCCATGGGTTGTACTGGGTCTTTTAAGTTTGTTAGTTTTTGTTTGAGAGTGTTGGTGGGTTTGTGTGCTACTAGGATTCTGAGGGGTCTTAGTAGTATGGCTGATATTTCTGAGACTTCTTTGATGTATGGTAAGGTGGTTAGGGTTTCTGGCTGTGTTTGGTCTGCTTGTCGTGGTTTGTTCTTGAGGAATCTGCGGACTGTATTTTTTGAGTATCCGTTCTTCTTGAATACGTTGTATAGGTGGTCCTCCTCTGTTTTCTGAAGCTCGTCTGTGCTGCAGTGTAAGGTCGCTCATTGGAATTGTGTTCTACACATCCTTGTAGCATACCACTATGACATCCTGCCAACCTGGAAAAAAACATTTACTCCTATTCTCTGCTTTTTGTGAGTCACTCGATATTTGATCCATGTCAATTTGTTACTCCTACACCATAAGTTTTTATTTTCAATTTGGTCAGGTATATTTCAAAAGGTATTCTGGAAATCTAAAGACAAAATATTCACTGGTTTCTTCTCAAATCTATTGCACAAGTTACTGCTTCAAAGAACTCCAATAAGTTTGGTTCTGCCAAATTACTTTGAACTCATCCAAGAATCTTGTCATAATGTCGAATCTAAACAGCTTAATCTTTCTGAAATGGGGCGATGGACAAAAGATTGCTAAAAATCTTTGATATTGAACCCCAACACAGATACAGGAATCTGAAGGCATGTATGATATGGCGAGGGGTGCGGCGGGGCAAAACAAAACTGTTATGGGCCCAGAAGATCCTCCATGGAAGAGACTACTAGAAAGATCAATTTCTGGAATCAGGACCTGACATCAGTGTAACAAGAAATTTTAAAAGGCATTCATCTGTGGCAAGTATATGCCCAAATAGTGCCACAGAACCACTTACATTCTGTCCTCTGTTTTGCAAAACAAGATGGCACACAATAGAAGGAAGCAGAGCAACCCAACAGGGATTGGGAAACCTGTGTCCACTGAGCCCTACAGAATAGACGTTTTTCTGCACTATGAAGTGATTTCAATAAGAGCCTTAGCATTAATCACTGAGATTATCAAGGATAACAACAATTTCCTTTGTTAAGTTCCTTGTTGTGGCCTTGTACACCTTCACCTTGCTATTTACTTATGATAAAACGACCATGGACCTCTTCCTTCAAACTGAAACCTACTTTCTTCATACCAACATTCCCCTTCCATATTTCTGCTTGTCAGAGGATGTGTCACTGACAAACCCAAGTACTCAGTTATGATAACACCTCCAAAAGCATGCTTTAACACTTTGCAACAGAGAAAGAAATAGTCAAAACATTTATTTATTTTGCAATCAAAGTGACTAGCTATATAAATAACGCTATTGCAGGGCCATCTTGCAGCCTCAATTCTTTTTACAATTGTAGGCATGCAAGTATTTCCAGGAGCTCCACACCGCAAATTTGAAATCTTGGATTCATGTCAACAAAATTGAGTTAGATGTTTGGGTAGTGTCAAATTCAATGTGTTCAGATTCCTGTATTCTAGACAAACTGCATGTGTAATGAACTAGCAGAGGTTGCCTCCAGGAAAAATAGGTATGCTTTCATGTTATAACTGGCAAATGCAATCTGCGTGTGAATTTTGCATTCTAAAAGTTTCAGGAAAGCTAAGCAATGCTAATGGAAGGAATTGCAAAAATTCTGTCACTGGGGGTATTCATTTGGATCATGAATAAATAATTCAGAGATACTTTCAGCTGAATTCAAACTCTAATCACCAACCTGTTGGCGGAGGGTGGAGTGGTAAAAGATTAAGAATCCATCCATTGAGCATGGATACCATTTGTGTTAGACACATTGAACTATGCTGGCTTCTGGCCAAAGGACTAGCTTGAATAGATGAGGAGGATTGCTGGATTGTATAGTCCAGATAATTATTATCTCCAAGTGATACAGATGAGGCTGGTGAATAGTTTTGTTGATTACCAACTGTTGATCATAAAACTAATTTTCACATTATCTCACAGACAATCAAGTTTTGCTAATCCCATAGATTAAAAATCAAATTTTGATTTTAAAAAAATGACAAGATTTGTTCAGAGGACTGTGAATAGCTAACGATGTCCCATTGTTTAAGAAGGGTAACAGGGATAATTCTGGAAATTACAGGCCTCTGAGCCTCACATCTATTGTAGGGAAATTTTTGAAAACTATTCTCAGGGAAAAGATCTATATGCATTTAGAAGCAAATGGACTTATTAGTGATACAGATCGTTCTGTTATAATAACAGTTGTGTTCCTCTGCAACCTCACGCTATAAAAGATTGCACTATGGAAAGTCACGCTGTAGAGGATCGCTAATAGAAAATTGCTGTAGCCGTTCAGTAGAAAGTTTGCATTATCCAAACAGCTTCCACAATTTGTCAGTTGCATTATAGTGAAATCATGCTGACAAAATGCACATTATAGCAGAATGACCAGAAGAAGCATGGTTTTGTCTGGGGGAGGTCATGCCTCACCAACTGGATTGAGTTTTTTGAGGAGGTAACAAAGATGATTTAACAGGGAAAAGCAGTTGATGTTGTCTACGTGGACTTCAGTAAAGCTTTTGACAAGGTTCTACATGGCAGACTGGTACAAAAAGTGAAGTCACATAGTATCAGGGGTGAGCTGACAAGATGGATATAGAACTGGCTTAGTCATAGGAGACACATGGTGGTAGTGGAAAGATGCTTTTTGGAATTAAGGATTGTGACTATTGGTGTTCCACATGGATCATTGCTGGGACCTCTGCTGTTCATGATAGACATAAATAATTTGGAGGAAAACATAGCTAGTCTAATTAGTAAGTTTGCAGATGATACAAAGATTGATGGTATTAGGATAGTGAGGAGAATTGTCAGAGGAACAGCAGGAAATAGATCAGTCAGAGGCATAGGCAGAAAAATGGCAGATGGAGCTTAATCTGGACATATGTGAGGTGAAGCATTTTAGAAGATTAAGTACCGATGGAAATTATTCAGTGACAGTAACCCTCAGGACGTGGAGGTGTCGGTGTTGGTCTGGGGTGTACAAAGTTAAAAATCACACAACACCAGGCTACAGTTCAACAGGTTTATTTGGAAGCACTAGCTTTCAGAGCGTTGCTCCTTCATCAGGACAGCCACAATCACGGGTGTGACTTTTAACTTTATAACCCTCAGGAGTATTGATATGCAGAGGGATCTGGGTGTGCACATCCACAGATCACTGAAGATGGCAGCACAGGTAGATAAGGTAATAAAGGCCTGTGGCATGCTTGTCTTCATTGGAAGGGGCACTGAGTATAAAGATAGACAAGTTATGCTGTAGCTTTACAGAACTTTAGTTAGGTCACCTTTGGAATATTGTTTACAATTCTGGTCGCAATACTACCAGAGGATCATAACTAGTGGTATTCTGCAGGGATCAGTGCTGTTTGTTGTTTGTAACATGTATAAATGGTTTGGAGTAAAATGTAGGTGATCTGATTAGTAAGTTTGCAGATGGCACCAAAGTTGCAGAGTGGCAGATATTGACGATGATTATCAAAGGATACAATGGGATACAGAGAGATTGCAGATATGGGTAGAGAAATGGTAGATGGAGTTGAATGACAGAACCCTTAGGAACATTGACATATAGAGGGATCTAGGCATACAGGTCAACACAAGTGCATGAGGTGGTCAAGAAGGCATATAGCATCCTTACATTCATTGGCTGGGGCACTGAATATGAAAGTTAGCAAATTATGTTACAGCCATATAAAACGTTAGGCCACACTTGGAATATTGCGTGCAGTTCTGGTTGTCACACTACTGGAATGACGTGGATGTTTTGGAGAGAGAACATTGACTCGGATGTTGCCTGGTCTAGAAGTTTTAGTTATGAGGCGAGGTTCAATGTGAGAGAGGGAAAGTTTATGGGAGAAGTGCAAAAAGGTTTTCACACAAAGCGTGGGAGGTGCCAAGAACACAATGGCAGCAAAGTGAAGGAAGCAGCCATGTTTTGATAGACACATGAACAGGATGGGAACATAGGGGTAGAAGCCACAAATGGGCAATAAGTTGTGGGTCTTAATATGGATTAAGAATTGGCACAGGACTGTTTCTGTGCTAAATTGTAATGTATTGTGCATTGCATAACTACATAATACTAGCTAGAAAATAGCCTGTCCTTTAATTGGCTCAACATGCTGCTATGGAAAACCATCCCTAAGACAATTCCAAAACTTGATATCTATATGTTTAACACTCAATTGGTTTACCCAATCTCTATGCAAATTAAAATCACTCATCATTATTATGTTGCAAATACTACAAACTTTTCTCATCTTCTGGCTTATACCATGTTCTACATTACCACTACTTTTGGGTGGCCTATAAATAAATCCAATATCTGCATTCCCTTGCTTTTTTTTAGTGGCAACGAAACAGATTCTACACAACTGCTCTTCCTCTCTGATAAACTGATCTTATCTTTTATTATCAGTGAAATTCCACCTTCTTGTCTCTTGCTAAACATCAAATGTCCTTGAAAATTCAGTTCCGAGTCCTAGTCACCATGCAGCCATGTTTCTGTGATGGCAAATATATCATTATCATTTATATCTATTTATGCCTTTAGATTTATCTATCTCAATGCTTGGCTTTGTATTTCCTGTCTTTTTTCCCCTCCCTCACAGCTTTTCTATTTCCTGTTACCAGCTTAATTCTATTCTAATTTGGGTTACCCTTGAGATTCTCATTCCTTCTGACAAGCTATCTTAAACTAATCTTGCAGACATGAGTCCCACTAGAATAACATCCCAGAAGGATTTAATTTAGTGGACAATACTATTTATATTGTTACAGTTTCTCAGAATATTGTACTTAGCTGTTTACTTCTGGTCTTTTAGCTGAGGGTTGTATTGTGGAACACCTTTTTTACTTAAATTATTTGAATAATGCTTAGCTGAAGAGCTCCTCAAGGAGTGGAAGTTTGAGGTCTGATTGACCTCTGGTGAAAGAGATGCATTTCCAATTGTCAGAATAGGAAGAAGGATTGCTGTTTCTGTTAACAGTCATTTTAATTTTGGCTACATTTCCACAATAATTGGAGAACTTGGGCAATCTTTATATTTTAAAGAATGGATAAAGTTAATTCGTAATTACCTTTCTCTATTTCATAACTGTGCTCTTAAATACCTTTCCGATGGATGGTGAGTGTGAAATCAAGAACACATTTTCCTTATCTGGCTCTCAAATATTGTCCTCTGACTGCAGGGAGCGGCCCATAAACTAATTACATTTCTACAGTGGGAACATGTGAGTGGAGGGACAGTAAGTATTTTGTGGTAACAGCATTCTCTTAAATCCCATCTTGTTAAAATTAAGATCTGTGGCTCTCCAATCCAACTGTGGCACATAAACACTAAACAATAAAGATGATAACAATAGTGAGGCCCTTTTTTCTGCCAACGATGCTAATGGTACAATTACAAAGTGTGGAGACAAAAGAGAGAGGGGGGTGGTGGAAAATTTATTTTGTGTGTGCAGCATTCATCTAAGCCAATACTGCTGAACTGATTTTGCATGGGAGACTTTTCTTCAGTAATTGGAACCAAGTGGACCTCATTAACTACTAGGTTCTTGATTGGGGTTGTTAACCCAGGCCAATCAGGAAAGCCTTGGCTGACCAATGCATATCAGTTTCTGCACTTGTTGTTTATTCACTGTGTACTACACTGACACACACATGATGTGGGTGCTGGGGGAAAATAAGAACTGCCACTGTTTGGCGGTTTATAAAAAGAAAAAAAATACATAAATAAGGGATTCAGAATCTCCTCAGTTCATAGGACCGACTAAAAAAAGGAAAAGTATATAAAAACAGAAGCTTTAGAATCCTCTCAGTTCACGGGACTGACTCCAAGCAGGCTGGCCACAGCCAGTATACTGTAGGGAAAAGTTGTTTTTTGCCTTCCTTTTTTGTGTTTTTGTTTTGTCCTATTTCTCAGAGCTGTGTTCAGCTGCACCTATCATCAACTAGGCAAAAGTGAGGACTGCAGATACTGGAAATCAGAGTCTACATTAGAGTGGTACTGGAAAAGCACAGCAGGTCAGGCAGCATCCGAGGAGCAGGAAACGACGTTTCAGGCAAAAGCCCTTCATCAGCCCTTCATCTGCACCTATCATCAACACTACTACTGCTGCTGCTGCCTGATCCTACAAAAAAATATAACCATGGGATTAGAATCTACTCAGTCATGGACTAAGTCTGAGCTGGCTGGCCACAGTCAGTGTGCTGATGTACTAATGAAAGATGATGGGGCCCTGCCTCTGTGCCATTATTTCAGCTTGTAGGCCTCAGATCGGGCCACTGTGTATGTGGGCCAACAGTGCTGTATGTAGGCCAGACATTGTCCGTGTGCAGGCTGAAGATGTCCCATGTGTGCGGGCCGAAGATGTTCTGTGAATGGATCACAGATGTTCTGTATGTAGGCTGCAGATGTAAAGTGTGCATAGACCAAAAATGCTCTGTGTAGGTAGAAAATGCTCCATGTGAAAGAAAAAACAAACAGGAGATTAGAATCTTCTCAGTTGAGGACTAATCCTAAGCTGTGTACTGTGCATTAATATAAATAGAAAGCAGGAGACAACAGCTTCGCTTCACTTGGAGGTCGCTACTGATGATGTTACCTAGCCAGGTAATGAAACATCTGGATACCAAACCTACAGCTCAGTGAGCAAACCTACACCCTAAACCTCAACCTGAGCTACAAACCTTCACAAACCTTGCGATTGTCAACATGACTTACAATGAGTTTTATAAAGCAAGTTACTGAAAGTCCGGCAATATTTTCCTTGGTTCTTTATTGTAAAATTATTGTAAATCTTTTTTCAGTTTAGATTCCATTCAACCAGTAAAGTAAAATATGGTCTTAATATATTGATAGCCTGCCAGCAAAGAAAATGAGTTTGATCTGTAATTTGTGATACTTGATGCTATAATCATAAAATTCTCTTGCACAAAAGACTTGTCTGTATCTTCTGTTGCATAACAGAATTCCTCTCACTAATAATTAGTTTGAGAATTGGTGCCTTTCTTGTCAATAATGGCCTCTATAAAATAGGTTTGTACAAAAAGCAAGTGTTACTTTTTCTGAATTAATAACACTACTTTTGATTCAAGTATTTTGATGGTGATAGTTGTGTAGCTCAAAACTCTGGCAGGAAGATAATATTAATACTTTTATGTAGTTAGAGAATTAGTCGTATTTTTAATTTTTCCAATGTGAAATATTACTATTTCTCATTCTTTATCAGATTACCTTGTTCTGTGATACAGTAATAACATTTTAGTATGTTTTTCCATTATGTAGCAGTTCTTTTGTGGTTTGTTGCTGCTCATATTCCTGTGGAAACATAATTTTTCACTGTCCTCTCGGCTAATGTCTTAATTTTATGAGTGTAGGGAAATTGTACTGGCATGTCTGAAGTGAATGGAATCGTAGAGGCGTATAATTAGTGTTAGATTGGTTATCGGCTGTTTTAATCTCTTACCCAAATTCAAAAGTAGCTCATTCCTGCGTAAAATTGCTACCATCTTTTCAGTATTATTGCAGGAGACGATGACGCCCTTTAAAGTTAGATGATTAATTGTTTCTTTGCCATTTCTGTTGCACTGTTATAATAATGGATAAATATTGACACAAAACACAAATTTTGGTTTTGGATCAACTTTGTTAAATCCTCTAAAATAAAAATCTAAATAAAGAGTTCAAGCCTGGAATTGAATGATTACTGTAAATAACACATTATTATTATTATTCTCTATTCTGGATTTGTTGCACATTTTAAAGAAATAAGTTACTAGAAATCATTGCATTTTGTGTTTACACTGTTGCCTAGTAGAAGAAATGGAAAGAGAGGTATTTAAGGTTCCACAGCACTCTTGGTGTGTGTGCAAGCTTCACCCAGACATGGATTGCTGTTTGGTTAGTGCAATCGGGACCAGTTGCAGAAGTTGGGAATAACTCTCTCTGTTTTATCTTTCTCTTTCTTTTCTCTCTCTCTTTGATCTGTCTCTCTTTGATCTTGCTATCTTTGATCTCTCTTACTCTTTGATTTCTCTGTCTTTCCTTGTTGTAGCAGAAACATCCATGTGACCTTTTGATTCATCATGCCGAAACCTGCTTTCTACTTCACAAAACTGTTGACTCTGCCTGTATATTTGGAAATTTTTGAAGTTCCCTGCCATAACTTCTTTCTTAATAGCATCTAATATCTTCCCTTGACAGATGTTGCTGTCTTTCAATCTAATGGAACCTTTCTGAATCTGGGATATTTTGAAAAATTAAAACCAATTCCTCCCACTTCCTACTTGTAAGACCCTAGGATGAAATCCATCCATACCTGGGCATTGCTTGTTCACACCTCCAAATATATAACAAGTCTATGGCAATTGTAAATTTCCTGAGCTCCTTCCTTCCCTAAAACAGCTATAAATCAAGAAATGAAAGGATGTTAATTGTATTTTCATAATGAAGACTGATTCAAAATACATGTTTAATTTATCTTCCATCTTTTATTTTCCATTATCAGTTCTCCAGACTTACTTTCTATAAGACTAATACTCCCATTGTTAACTATATAAAATTTTAAATAGCTATTGAAACTCCCACAATCTGTTTCTATATTTTTAGCGAGCTTTCTGGCATACTAACCTGGGACCCACTCCTCTCCTTTTGAAGCCACAAATTATTCCCAATGAAATTTCACACAACTATATTAATTTTGTTCCACAGCACCCTTGGATTTCCATAAGTGATTAAGCAATTTTGACCAGTATTATTCCCCTTTTATTGTCACTGATGTTCATATAATTGAGATGACCATATTAGTTTAGCTAGCACAAAAAGCATGCCGCACACTGCCTCTCACCAGTATTTAATGTATTAGCATGTTTACTCTGCGTGCATTGAATGTGTGAAGAAATGCTTGCAAATGAAACATAGCTGGAGTTTGCAAACCCAGGATTTGTGCATTTGCTCCTCCAATGTCCTAATGCCAAGCAGACATGATTCCATTTTTCATTTGGATGGTGCATCTAGAGAATGACAAGTAATGGGGGGAATGCAGCTTGCAATGGACATTATCAGCATCAGGCCCTACCTGGTCACCAGGTTAACAGCTACAACCACCTACTGACCCAACGTTCTCAGTCCCTTTTTACTTGTACTGCCCCAATAGCACATTTCTACCCATTGTGCCCCCAATGTGGAAACCATCACATTGAACTTTGCTTCCAATTTTCCTGCCTGCCCGTGATCCCTGAGATTATACCTTAATGATACCCATCTTGCTTTTCTACGCTCCTCCTATGGAGGTCTCGTTGGTGGTCTCTGCTGGCAACCCCCATCTTTTAGCCTACGAATTCTCTAATGTTATGCATTCCTCTCCTTCATTCATTTTCCCCGTTGCTGTCTTTGTTCCCACCTCCACACATACCTCTGCTTAGCCCTCCCTAGCCATCATTCCTTCACCCTTTTTCTGGCAGTGTATTTTCCCCTGCTGGCCCTGTCAGCCACTCTTGTACCCATAAGATCAACAGATGGACCTGCATCCCCCCCCCCCAGACTACATTCAGCTCAGGTTTTTGACTGACTTTGAGCAGACTGAAAACATCACTAACCAGAACTCTGACCTCTGCCATTGCATTTCTTGGCTGAATGATACAGGCCTCACCTGAATGCGCATGCTGGCCCTACAGGATTGACTGTTGCTTACCCCAGACTAAACACTGCAGTTAAAATACCACCAAAGAAAGAGGAATTTTGAACAACTTAACTTTATTGGAAAATTTAACAGAATAATGGATACAGTGCCTATTACTAATTATGGGACAGGTTTGTGGGTTATATTCCCATATTACTAATTAACTGTTCCAAAGTAGTATCATCCTATAAACACACCCCTTGGCAAAAATGCAAATTCAAACATACTTTCTCACATGCAGTTCTCCAATCCAGGAGGGGAGAACATCAAGAGAAAATTCAGAGAGAGTACCTGCTAGGAGACATTCACTGAAGCTTCCAACTCTGTTGAGACCCCAATAGGTCCTGATGCTACTGAAAAGCCAAAACCCAGAAATCCTAATCTGTGAGAGGTGGCCACACCCATTCAGGCTATTTAGAAAAACCCAGGGCTTGAAAGCTGTTTACTCACATGGTCTTCAGAGATGCTCAGCATCTCTGCCTTAGAACTTATCTTAAAAAAAAGGGCAAAATAACCCACAAACCTGTCCCATACTAGTCTTTGAGCACCTCTCTAATAGGATGTTCCCTGTACTAAATTGCACATGGTTCAGGTAACGGTCTAGACTTTATGACCTTTTGAGGTACTGATTTAAACTGTGCTCTGCACCACGACATTCCTTTTTTAGTCTCTGCTACTTGAATGACTTCCTGATTTCTTCACCCTGCAGAGCCCACTCTCATTCAAACAAGCTGAAAGAACCTGAAATTGTGGACAGTTGCAAAGGCTGAAGCTCCTGCACTTCTTTCTGGATTCCCCTTACATGCCTCTCTCTGTGGCTATCTGTTTGTCTCTTCTACCCACCACCTCCACCATTCCTGGACACTGTCCAAATTAGGTGACCTTATCCTGAGATGTGACTGTCTTCTTGAGCAAATAATCAAGATAATTCCCCTCCTGTCCTGCTGTTGTATTGTAGCACCTGTCGTTTAGCCTTCATTTCATAAGCTCTGTGCCAAAGCTACTCTAACTTCATATACTTGCTGGAGACTATTGACTGTCCTCTGAGATCAGTTCAAGGACAACAAAAGTTGGACTTGACAGTGAGATTCATATGAAAGAATAAAAAAAGCTTAGTTATGAATTGCTGTCTCAAACGATGTAGCACATTTCTGGAAGTTTGAATCACTGCTGTAAGCACCTATTGTTCTAAAACACTGATTCAAATTATTTTCCTGAATACTTCTTGCCCCTGCACCACTCTTGGGTGGTTTTAGATTTTCCTGGATTGCCACTGTTTCTCTACTTCTCCAGTGTGAGATAAAGCAGATCTTGGGAGATGCAAGAGAGAAGGATATTGAGTAACTACTGTCCCCCTCATGATAAAATGTTTTATTATGTCGAGTAGAGAACTTGGGGCACGTAACTAAATTAAACAATGCTGACTGATGCACAACTTTAGAGTATCAACCAAATAAGACAAATTTGACTAATTGTCAATTACAAATGGTCAAGTGATATGGAGTTCCAAGCCTTGGCCTGTTTTTTTAAAAAAAGCACTATTGAATCCCCTGTAAGCCTGGGCCACTGTTGCAACATTATTGTTGTGATGTGCTCATCTGCAACTTGGCCAGCAGCAAGTGAGTTAGAGTGATACACTATTTGGCCAACAAAGTGAATGTCTGAGTGATGCCAAGTCCAGAGGTCCAATTTCTAGAAGCAAGTACAACAGGACCTTGATCAGGTGGGCCAACGGGCCGAGAAGTGGCAGATGGAGTTTAATTTAGATAAATGTGAGATTCTCTATTTTGGAAAGGCAAATCAGGGCAGAACTTATACACTTAATGGTAAGGTCCTGGGGAATGTTGCTGAACAAAGAGACCTTGGGGTGGAGATTCAGTTCCTTGAAAGTGGAATCCCAGGAAGACAGGATAGTGAAGAAGGTATTTGGTATACGTGTCTTTATTGGTCAGAGCATTGCATATAGGAGTTGGAAGGTCATGTTGCAGCTGTACACAATATTGGTTAGGTAAAAACAGGGCCTCCAAGCCCTCCGTTTTTTCCTCTCCAGACGTTCCCAACAGTACCCCTCCACCGACACTCTCATTCGTTTGGCCGAACTGGTCCTCACCCTTAACAATTTCTCCTTTGAATCCTCCCACTTCCTCCAGACCAAAGGGGTAGCCATGGGCACACGTATGGGCCCCAGCTATGCCTGTCTCTTTGTTGGCTACGTAGAGCAGTTGATCTTCCGTAATTACACCGGCACCACTCCCCACCTCTTCCTCCGCTACATTGATGACTGCATTGGCGCCACCTCGTGCTCCCGCGAGGAGGTTGAGCAATTCATTAACTTCACCAACACATTCCACCCTGACCTTAAATTTACCTGGACCATCTCTGACACCTCCCTCCCCTTCCTGGACCTCTCCATCTCCATCAGTGATGACCGACTTGACACTGACATCTTCTACAAACCCACCGACTCCCACAGCTACCTGGATTACACCTCTTCCCACCCTACCTCTTGCAAAAATGCCATCCCGTATTCCCAATTCCTCCGCCTCCGCCGTATCTGCTCCCAGGAGGAGCGGTTCCACCATAGAACACACCAGATGGCCTCCTTCTTTAGAGACCGCAATTTCCCTTCCCACGTGGTTAAAGATGCCCTCCAACGCATCTCATCCACATCCCGCACCTCCGCCCTCAGACCCAACCCCTCCAACCGCAACAAGGACAGAACGCCCCTGGTGCTCACCTTCCACCCTACCAACCTTCGCATAAACCAAATCATCCGCCGACATTTCCGCCACCTCCAAACAGACCCCACCACCAGGGATATATTTCCCTCCCCACCCCTCTCCGCCTTCCGCAAAGACCGTTCCCTCCGTGACTACCTGGTCAGGTCCACACCCCCCTACGACCCACCCTCCCATCCTGGCACTTTCCCCTGCCACCGCAGGAACTGTAAAACCTGCGCCCACACCTCCTCCCTCACCTCCATCCAAGGCCCCAAAGGAGCTTTCCACATCCATCAAAGTTTTACCTGCACATCCACTAATATCATCTATTGTATCCGTTGCTCCCGATGCGGTCTCCTCTACATTGGGGAGACTGGACGCCTCCTAGCAGAGCGCTTTAGGGAACATCTCCGAGACACCCGCACCAATCAACCACATCGCCCAGTGGCTCAACATTTCAACTCCCCCTCCCACTCTGCCGAGGATATGGAGGTGCTGGGCCTCCTCCACCGCCGCTCCCTCACCACCAGACGCCTGGAGGAAGAACGCCTCATCTTCCGCCTCGGAACACTTCAACCCCAGGGCATCAATGTGGATTTTAACAGTTTCCTCATTTCCCCTTCCCCCACCTCATCCTAGCTTCTAACCTCCAGAAACTCGATCCCCTGACCTGTCCGGACTTGTCCGACCTGCCCAGCTCCTTTTCCACCTATCCACTCCACCCTCTCCTCCCTGACCTATCACCTTCATCTCCTTCCCCACTGACCTATTGTACTCTATGCCACTCTCTCCCACCCCCACCCTCCTCTAGCTTATCTCTCCACGCTTCAGGCTCTCTGCCTTTATTCCTGATGAAGGGCTTTTGCCCGAAACGTCGATTTTGCCTGTCCTCGGATGCTGCCTGAATTGCTGTGCTCTTCCAGCACCACTGATCCACAATATTGGTTATGCCACTTTTGGAATACTGTGTGCAGTTCTGGTCTCCCTGCCAAAGGAAGGATGTTGTGAAATTTGAAAAGATTCAGAAAAGATTTACAAGGATGTTGTCAAAGTTGGAGGGTTTGAGCTATACAGAGAAGCTGAATAGACAGGGACTATTTTCCCTCGAGCATCATGAGGGATATGGTTGGGGCAAATAGACAAGATCTTTTCCCTGGGGTGGAAGAAGTCCAAATCTAGAGGGCATAGGTTTAAGGTGAGAGGGTAAAGATTTAAGAGATCTAAGGGGCAACTGTTTCACGTAGAAGGTGGTGCATGAATGGAATGAGCCTCCAGGGGAAGTGGTGGAGGCTGGTACAATTACAACATTCAAAAGGCATCTGGATGGGTATATGAATAGAATGGGTTTAGAAAGATATGAGCCAAATGCTGGCAAATGTGACAAGATTAATTTAGAATTGCTGGTTGGCATGGATGAGTTGGACTGAAGGGTCTGTTTGCGTGCTGTACATCTCTGACTCTATAACACTGCACACCACCCCCCACCCCCACATCCCGGGCTAACTCCACTCCCTATCTTTAGTATATATACCACCTTTTCCTAACTACAATTGTTCTGAAGAAGGATCACTGGGTCCAAAATGTTGACTCTGCTTTCTCTCACAGCTGCTGCCAGACCTGCTAGTTTCTCCAGCAATTTGTATTTATTGTAGATTTCCAAAATACAGTTTTTTGTTTTAGATTGAGTAAGACGTGTGATTGACCAACTCAAATGTGGCAGTTATTTCCAGTGGTTTTGTGAGTGTTCCTCAGTCACTGGAAGTGTCTTTAAATAAACCTCTCAAGGACAGTATCAAAAAGATGTGGAAGAATTAGATTATGGAAAGAGAAAAAGCATTCAAAGGTTGGAAAAATGCAACTACCCTCATAAGCAACATTGCATCAAAGGTTTTGAAATTACCAGTATTGTCAAAAAGATAATGCTATTGTTGTGGTTCTGTTCGCCGAGCTGGAAGTTTTTGTTGCAAACGTTTCGTCCCCTGGCTAGGCGACATCATCAGTGCTTGGGAGCCTCCTGCGAAGCGCTTCTTTGATGTTTCCTCCAGTGTTTATAGTGGTCTGTCCCTGCCGCTTCCGGTTGTCAGTTTCAGCTGTCCGCTGTAGTGGTTGGTATATTGGGTCCAGGTCGATGTGTTTGTTGATGGAGTTTGTGGATGAATGCCATGCCTCTAGGAATTCCCTGGCTGTTCTCTGTCTGGCTTGCCCTATGATAGTAGTGTTGTCCCAGTCGAATTCATGTTGCTTGTTGTCTGCGTGTGTGGCTACTAAGGATAGCTGGTCGTGTCGTTTCGTGGCTAGTTGATGTTCATGTATGCGGATTGTTAGCTGTCTTCCTGTTTGTCCTATATAGTGTTTTGTGCAGTCCTTGCATGGTATTTTGTACACTACATTAGTTTTGCTCATGTTGGGTATCGGGTCCTTCGTTCTGGTGAGTTGTTGTCTGAGCGTGGCTGTTGGTTTGTGTGCTGTTATGAGTCCTAGGGGTCGCAGTAGTCTGGCTGTCAGTTCTGAGATGCTCCTGATGTATGGTAGTGTGGCTAGTCCTTTTGGTTGTGGCATGTCCTCGTTCCGTGATCTTTCTCTTAGGCATCTGTTGATGAAGTTGCGCGGGTATCCGTTTTTGGCGAATACCTTGTATAAGTGTTCCTCTTCTTCTTTTTGCAGTTCTGGTGTACTGCAGTGTGTTGTGGCCCTTTTGAATAGTGTCCTGATGCAGCTTCGTTTGTGTGTGTTGGGGTGGTTACTTTCATAGTTTAGGACTTGGTCTGTGTGTGTGGCTTTCCTGTAAACCCTTGTAGTGAATTCTCCGTTCGGTGTTCTCTGTACCATCACGTCTAGGAATGGGAGTTGGTTGTCCTTTTCTTCTTCTCTCATGAATCTGATTCCTGTGAGTGTGGCGTTGATGATCCGGTGTGTTTTTTCTATTTCCGTCTTTTTAATGATTACAAACATGTCATCGACATATCTGACCCAGAGTTTGGGTTGAATTTGTGGTAGGACTGTTTGTTCTAACCTTTGCATAACTGCCTCTGCTATGAGTCCCGAGATTGGTGATCCCATGGGTTCACTACAAGGGTTTACAGGAAAGCCACACACACAGACCAGGTCCTAAACTATGAAAGTAATCACCCCAACACACACAAACGAAGCTGCATCAGGACACTATTCAAAAAGGGCCACAACACACTGCAGTACACCAGAACTGCAAAAAAGAAGAAGAGAAACACCTATACAAGATATTCGCCAAAAAACGGATACCCGCGCAACTTCATCAACAGATGCCTAAGAGAAAGACCACGGAACGAGGACATACCACAACCAAAAAGGACTAGCCACACTACCATACATCAGGAGCATCTCAGAACTGACAGCCAGACTACTGCGACCCCTAGGACTCATAACGGCTCACAAACCAACAGCCACGCTCAGACAACAACTCACCAGAACGAAGGACCCGATACCCAACATGAGCAAAAACTAATGTAGTGTACAAAATACCATGCAAGGACTGCACAAAACACTATATAAAGGACAAACAGGAAGACAGCTAACAATCCGCATACATGAACATCAACTAGCCACGAAACGACACGACCAGCTATCCTTAGTAGCCACACACGCAGACAACAAGCAACATGAATTCGACTGGGACAACACTACTATCATAGGGCAAGCCAGACAGAGAACAGCCAGGGAATTCCTAGAGGCATGGCATTCATCCACAAACTCCATCAACAAACACATCGACCTGGACCCAATATACCAACCACTACAGCGGACAGCTGAAACTGACAACCGGAAGCGGCAGGGACAGACCACTATAAACACCGGAGGAAACATCAAAGAAGCGCTTCGCAGGAGGCTCCCAAGCACTGATGATGTCGCCTAGCCAGGGGACGAAACGTTTGCAACAAAAACTTCCAGCTCGGTGAACAGAACCACAACAACGAGCACCCGAGCTACAAATCTTCGCACAAACTTTGAAGATAATGCTATTGTTCAACACTTTTTTTTCTATGCTTCCTGTCACCTCACATTTTGGGCAGGCAATTGAAAAATTAACGTTCTGCTAGCCTATTTCATGTTGGAGTCAATTGCTATTATCTCCTCTAGTTGCCATTATTCGAAGTTTGGCAATATTTGCACACAGACATTTTACTCTGTAATAATATTTTTAAAAATTCTCTTTTTGTGCACAACTTGACTCTAAGTCACCCTATTTATTTCTCCATAACTCCCGTTTCCCTTGCATTACTTGTCACTGATTCAGGAAATAAACTGTGGCTTCCGTCATTCAACAAGGTTCCAGATACTCCATTGACCTTGCACTGTTATGTAATTGCGCTTTCAGCTATTTGCCACACAAAGATTATCAGAATTGAAAAGAGTAGAGAAATCCAGCTCAATCCACAAATATGCTTGCCCTAGCAAATTCTGAGCCACAATAAGAAACTATCCTGTGTGCTAAATGCAGAATAAACAAGAGTCAACTGTAACAAAATATCACAAGTTTAAATTGCGTCATAAATCAGAACAGCAACATAGCAGCTGACTGATAAATGTTAACTGTATTTCAAGGTTTTACTTGTCATTTTATTCTGGGTATTTTAATAACTTGTATATCCTGCACTTTGGGATACCATCTACCCTTGATATGCCTGTCAATCTTTGCCGAGAGGGAGAAAGAATCTTATATCCAGTTAAATTAAGCAATGTAGCAATGGTACCGTCCAAATATATTGCTCAAGATACTGCATTATCAGAAAATTTGAATTTTGTGAAAACTTTGTGCAAACATGTATACAACAAGCAAAATAAAACATATGATTGTCTTTCTTTAATCTGATGATAGGATCAGACTGCCTGTTGTGCTTCTGATCAATTTTTCCACATGTGGGTTGTAAGTTATCACTAGGGGAGGCAATAGCCGAGTAGCATTATCACTAGATTATTAAACCAGAGATCCAGGTAATTTTTGCAGGATCTGTTTTGATTCCTGCCACGGCACTTGGTGGAATTTGAATTTGAATTCATTTTAAAAATTCTGGAATTAAAAGTCTAGTGATGACCATTAGTCTATTGTTGACATATTTTCAACATCTGTCAGGATCGTGAAGGTAAGTTCACCACTTGAATGTGTGAGTACAACACTCAGGAGGTTCAACAATATCCAAGCCATTGTAGCCTGCTTAACTGGCATCCAACCCATCACATTAAAAACAAATATTCACTGAGGGGATTCTTGTGGCATAGTGGTAGTATCTCTACTTCTAAGACAGGTGGTCTAGGTTCAAGTACCACCTGCTTTAGAAGTGTATTAGATACCATCTCTTCCAAAAACATTCTCTATCTCCACTTTCTTCACATAATGCCAGCAGTGCACAGTGCCTACAAGATGGGCTACAGTAACTCGCCAAGTTTCACAAAATCCCTACAGTATGGAAGCAGGTTATTCAACCCATCAAGTCTACACTGCCCCTCTGAAGATACTTTTGGACTGTGGGAGGAAACCCATGCAGACACAGAGATTGTGCAATCTCCACGTAGACAGTCATCTGAGGCTGGAATTGAACCCAGGTTTGTGGTGCTGTGAGGCAGCAATGCTAACCATTGAGCCACTGTGCCACCCTTTCTTTGAAAGCCCTTGCAAACCTACAGCTCCTACCATCTAGAACAAGGGCAACCCCCTTCCAAGCCACATCCCATCTTGACTTGGAGCTACACCACCATTCCTTCATTGGCACTGAGTCAACATGTATGAACCCATACCACATTAACTATTCACATTACCTTCTCAAGGGCAATTAGCAATGGGACTGGCATTACCTGTGACACACAGCCCATAAATCTAAAGAGTCACTGGATTTGAAACATTCCCTCTGTGTGTCTCCACAGATGCTTGCCAGACCTGCTGAGTTCCTCCAGCAATTTGTGTTTTTGTGTTTTGGATCTCCAGCGTGTTGTTTTTAAAATGCATGAGGTTACAAGGAAGATTCTAAGTCATCTGTTGGCTTCACCTGTGATCAGCAAAGCAACATACATATTCCTAAATGTGTAAAATTCCCAGTTGCAAACCACACATTAAAATCTGCAAAGTTGGCCTATTTTTTTCAATCAGTTGATTCCAGCTTTGATCATTAGGATACAAGGGATGCTGGGCAAACAAAAATGCACATGAAATATGCACATATGTACATAATTTAGTTGTAATTTTGCATCAGCTACAGTATTTCAGAATATAGAGCAAAGAGAAAAGCAATATCCATATTGAAACACACCCAGTGCTGTTACCTTCCAAATGAAAAATTTAAAACAAGTCCAAAACAGGAAACAGAAGTTTGTTGCCCTTAACTCCAAATCATTTGTTTAACATGGGTGGAATTTCCCAAAGGAATAATTATCATCTTGGAGAACCTCTGAACTGAAATATTTACTTATTATAATACATTTATGGCTCGATACAGAAATGTTTAAAAAACTTTTTGAATAAGCTCATTCCCAGGACAACTCAGTTAAACTAATTTGATTGCAAAGGCATGGTTTGCTGAATGTTATTAATCTTGCCTCCTCCTATTACCAAAACACAAGATTACAAGTCATTCAAGATTTGGAGATGCCGGTGTTGGACTGGGGTTTACAAAGTTAAAAATCACACAACACCAGGTTATAGTCCAACAGGTTTAGTTGGAAGCATACTAGCTTTCGGAGCGACGCTCCTTCATCAGGTGTTAGTGGAGGGCTCGATCATAACACAGAATTTATAGCAAAAATTTACAGTGTGATGTAACTGAAATTATACATTGAAAAATTCATTGTCTGTTAAGCCTTTCATCTGTTAGAATACAGTGATAGTTTCACTTCTTTCATATGTAAATCACAAAACCTTTTTTTAAAGTTGCATTCTCAGGTTAGCTGTTAATAATGGTGATAGCTAGACAATATGCTGAAGGTGTTGGTCCCCTGTGTTCTTTGTCTATGCCATGATGTTTAGATTGATTCTAATCTTAAAAAGTGAGATAACAGAGTTTTACATAAATTCATGCAGTTTTTGAGCAAAGTACAATGTAACTCTGCAAGTACAAATTCATCCCACAAAATGTGTGTGTGTGTGTGTGTGTGTGCAATGGTGATCACCTGTAATGTGACATGAACCCAAGGTCCTTGTTGAGGCCCTCCCTATGGGTACCAAACTTAGCTATCAGCCTCTGCTCGGCCATGTTTCTCTGCTGCCTTTCCCGAAGTCTACCTTGGAGGATGGTCACCCGAAGGTCCGAGGCTGAATGTCCTAGACCACTGAAGTGTTTCCCAACTGGGAGGGAACCCTCCTGTCTGTTGTGCGATGCCCATTCATCTGTTGTCGTAGCCGTTGCTCTGTTTCCCCAATGTACCATGCCTCTGGGCATCCTTGCCTGCAACGTATAAGATAGACAACGTTAGCTGAGTCACATGAGTACCTGCCATGTACAAGGTGGGAGGTGTTCCCACAACTCCATACAACCCTGTCACGGTGGACACTGCAAGACGTGTCAGATTGTGGACATAGATACCACTATTACGCGTGGGAACACCTCCCACCCGTACATGGAAGGTACTCATGTGACTCAGCCAACGTATCTTATACGTTGCAGGCAAGGATGCCAGGAGGCATGGTACATTGGGGAAACCGAGCAAAGGCTACGACAACAGATGAATGGGCACCGCATAACAGTCAATAGACAGGAGGGTTCCCTCCCAGTTGGGAAACACTTCAGTGGTCCAGGACATTCAGCCTCGGATCTTCGGGTGACCATCCTCCAAGGTAGACTTCGGGAAAGGCAGCAGAGAAAAGTGGCCGAGCAGAGGCTGACAGCTAAGTTCGGTACCCATAGGGAGGGTCTCAACCGGGACCTTGGGTTCATGTCACATTACAGGTGATCACCATTGCACTACACACACAGATATTCCTACACACACACACACACACTCACATACACATGGACACAGGTACACACAGACGCACACACAGACACACACACACTCCCACACTCTCACATGCACCCCCTCACAGACTTAAGACACTCTGCACTCACTACACACACGCGCGTGCGCGCGCACACACACACACACACACACCCACATGCACACATATTTTGTGGAGTGAATTTGTACTTGCAGAGTTACATTGTACTTTGCTCAAAAACTGCATGAATTTATGTAAAACTCTGTGTTGTGGTTCTGTTCGCCGAGCTGGAAGCTTTTGTTGCAAACGTTTCGTCCCCTGGCTAGGCGACATCATCAGTGCTTGGGAGCCTCCTGCAAAGCGCTTCTTTGATGTTTCCTCCGGTGTTTATAGTGGTTTGTCCCTGCCGCTTCCGGTTGTCAGTTTCAGCTGTCCGCTGTAGTGGTTGGTATATTGGGTCCAGGTCGATGTGTTTGTTGATGGAGTTTGTGGATGAATGCCATGCCTCTAGGAATTCCCTGGCTGTTCTCTGTCTGGCTTGCCCTATGATAGTAGTGTTGTCCCAGTCGAATTCATGTTGCTTGTTGTCTGCGTGTGTGGCTACTAAGGATAGCTGGTCGTGTCGTTTCGTGGCTAGTTGATGTTCATGTATGCGGATTGTTAGCTGTCTTCCTGTTTGTCCTATATAGTGTTTTGTGCAGTCCTTGCATGGTATTTTGTACACTACATTCGTCTTGCTCATGTTGGGTATCGGGTCCTTCGTTCTGGTGAGTTGTTGTCTGAGCGTGGCTGTTGGTTTGTGTGCTGTTATGAGTCCTAGGGGTCGCAGTAGTCTGGCTGTCAGTTCTGAGATGCTCCTGATGTATGGTAGTGTGGCTAGTCCTTTTTGGTTGTGGTATGTCCTCGTTCCGTGGTCTTTCTCTTAGGCATCTGTTGATGAAGTTGCGCAGGTATCCGTTTTTGGCGAATACCTTGTATAGGTGTTCCTCTTCTTCTTTTTGCAGTTCTGGTTTACTGCAGTGTGTTGTGGCCCTTTTTGAATAGTGTCCTGATGCAGCTTCGTTTGTGTGTGTTGGGGTGGTTACTTTCATAGTTTAGGACTTGGTCTGTGTGTGTGGCTTTCCTGTGTACCTTTGTGGGACAACACTACTATCATAGGGCAAGCCAGACAGAGAACAGCCAGGGAATTCCTAGAGGCATGGCATTCATCCACAAACTCCATCAACAAACACATTGACCTGGACCCAATATACCAACCACTACAGCGGACAGCTGAAACTGACAACCGGAAGTGGCAGGGACAGACCACTATAAACACTGGAGGAAACATCAAAGAAGCGCTTCGCAGGAGGCTCCCAAGCATTGATGATGTCGCCTAGCCAGGGGACGAAACGTTTGCAACAAAAACTTCCAGCTCGGCGAACAGAACCACAACAACGAGCACCCGAGCTACAAATCTTCGCACAAACTATGTAAAACTCTGTTATCTCACTTTTTAGATTAGAATCAATCTAAACATCATGGCATAGACAGAGAACACATGGGACCAACGCCTTCAACATATTGTCTAGCTATCACTATTGTTAACAGCTAACCCGAGAATGCAACTTTAAAAAAAGGTTTTGTGATTTACACATGAAAGAAGTGAAACTATCACTGTATTCTAACAGATGAAAGGCTTAACAGACAATGAATTTTTCAATGTATAATTTCAGTTACATCACACTGTAAATTTTTGCTATAAATTCTGTGTTACGATCGAGCCCTCCACTATCACTTGATGAAGGAGCGTCGCTCCAAAAGCTAGTATGATTCCAATTAAACCTGTTGGACTATAACCTGGTGTTGTGAGATTTTTTAACAAAGTCATTCAACCTGACTTTCAGGTGAGCCCCAGCAATGCCTGCCATCCACCCCCTTGTAAATCTAGGGTTTATCCAATGAAAGCATGTCATGCAAATCTGATTCCTACCATTTGCCAAACTCGAGTCCTTGTGCCATTCAACTTGGCAGTTGAAATTTCCTTTTGGTTGACACCACTTAGAATCATAGAGATGTTCAGCACGGAAACAGACCTTTTCAGTCCAACTCATCCATGCCAACCAGATATCCTAAATTAATCTAATCCCATTTGCCTGCACTTGGCCCATATCCCTCTAAACCCTTCCTATTCATATACCCATCCAGTTGTCTTTTAAATGTAATTGAACCAGCCTCCACCACTTCATCTGGCAGCTTATTCCACACATGCATCACCCTCTGCATGAAAAAGTTGCCCCTTAGGTCCCTTTTAAATCTTTCCCCTCTTGCCTGAAACCTATGTCCTCTGGAATTCCTAATCCCAGGGAAAAGACCTTATCTATTTACCCTGTCCATGCCCTTCATGACTTTATAAACCTCTATAAAGTGACAATTACATAGGCATGAGGACAGATTTTGCCAGAGTAGATTGGGCAGCAAGGCTGACAAGTAAGATAGCAGTTGAGCAGTGGCAGTTGTTTAAGGACATACTCAATTCCTCGCAACTTAAATTTATCGCAGTGAGGAAGAAAGATGTAAACCTTGGAAGAAAGGGGGGTAAACTCATCAATGGCTAAACAAGGAAGTCAAGGACAATACAAAGTCAAAAACCAAGTTAGAACATATTGCAAAGGCCAATGGTAGGCTGAAAGATTGGGAAACTTCCAAACATAACAAAGGGATACTGAAAAATTAATAAGAAGAGCTAAGGTAAATTATGAAAGAAAACTAGCACAAAGTATCAAAAAGGATAGCAAAAGCTTCTATAGGTATATATAAGGGAAAGAGTTGCTGAGGTGAATGTTGATCCCTTAGAAGATGAAACTGAGTTAATAGTGGAGAACACTGAAAAGGCAGAGATGCTAAATCAATACATTGCCTCAGTTTTCACACTGGAAGACTTTAGGACCATTCCTGTTGGGACGGGCAAGTCAGAGGCAATAGCAAAGGTAAAATTTGGAACAAGCAACAACCATAGGGAAAAGGTACTCAGCAAACTACAGTTTTAAGATTGAGGGCCGACAAGTTCCCCTGGGCCTGATGGCCGACAGCCTAGTATATTAAAGGAAGTGAAGGCGGAGACAGTGGATCCATTGGTTAGAATATTCTGAAAGTCTCTGGATACAGGAAAGGTTCTAGTGGATTGGAAATATGCTAACATAACACCCTCCTAAAAAGGAGGGAGACAAAATGTGGAAAATTACAGACCAGGTAGTTTAACATTTGTTGTTGGGGAAAGTGTTAGAATCAATTATCTAGGAAGCAATATCAGTCCATTTGGAAAGTCAAAATGCTATCCATTAGAGTAAGCATAGTTTATGAAGGGCAAATCATGTTTGACTAATTTACTAGCGTTCTTTGGAGATGTAACAAGCAAAGTGGATAATGAAGATCCTGTAGATATCATATATCTGGACTTCTGGAAGGCTTTTGATAAGGTACCGCACAAAAGATTAATGCACAAGGTTGGATCATATGGGATTAAGGTTAGTTTATTAGCTTGGATAGGTGACTGGCTCATGGACAGAATGTGGAGGTGCCAGTGTTGGACTGGGGTGGACAAAGTTAAAAATCATGATTCCTGATGAAGGATTTAAGCCCGAAACATTGATTCTCCTGCTCCTCAGATGCTGCCTGACCTGCTGTGATTTTGCAGCACCACATTCTCGACTCTGATCTCCAGCATCTGCAGTCCTCACTTTCTCCAAAGTTAAAAATCACACATCACCAGGTTATAGTCCAACAGGTTTATTTGGAAGTACAAACTTTCAGAGCGCTGCTCCTTTGTCAGATAGCTCATGGAGTAGGATCAAAGGACATAATTTGTAGCAAAGCATCATAGTGTCCCACACTAATGCAATATATTGAACAAACCTAAATTGCTATTAAGCCTCTCATCTTCGATTCATTAATATGTAAATCCCAGAACTTCAAGTCACATTCCTGAGATAACTTAAGGTTTTATAAAAAAAATGACATTTCAGCTCAGACAATGCATTAAAGGTGTGAGGTTAGAGTTTGTATATACTCCAATCTTGAGTCAGACTGGTTCTGTTTCCAAATTTATAAAATTTCACATGTACTATTTAAAAAAAAGACTGCCTATCGATTGTGTGCTTTTTGAATAAAATAGAATGTATCTGCAAATGCAAATTCACTCTGTGTGTGTGTGTGTATATACGTGTGTATACACGTGCATGTGAGGAAGAAGAAAGAGAGAGAGTGTGTCCGTGTGTGGGAGAGAGAAAGAGTGAGTGTGTGTGCGGGTGTTTGATAGAATGTGTGCGTGAGTGTGATGGAGTATATGCCTGTGAGAGGGTGTGCACATAGGTGTGAATTTGGAGGGGAGGGGTGTGCCTGAGAGAAAGTGTGTGTGTGTCATGAACCCAAAGTCTCAGTTGAGGCCATCCTCATGGGTACCGAACTTGGCTATCAGCCTCTGCTTGGCCACTCTGCGTTGTTGCATACATTGAAGTCCGCCTTGGAGGATGGTCACCCAAATATCCCTGACTAAAGTGTTCCTCGACTGGGAGGGAACATTCCTCTCTGGTAATTGTTGCACAATGTCCATGCATTCGTTGTCGTAGTGTCTGCTTGGTCTTGCCAATGTATCATGCCTCAGGTCATCCTTGCCTGCAGCGTATCAGCTAGACAATGCTGGCCGATTGACATGAGTACCTGCCGCTTACAGGGGCAGAAGACAGAGAGTCAGGATAAAAGGGTTATTTTCTGGATGGCAAGATGTAACTTAACACGGTTCGGTGCTTGGACTCCAGCTATTTACAATCCACGTTAACAACTTGAGTACAGGTATAGAAGACTCTTTAGCCAAATTTGTGGACAACACAAAATAGGTCAGAGTATTGAGTGCAGGAGTTGAGCCACTTTTGGAATATTGTATGCAATGGTCTCCATCCTATCAGAAAGATGTTGTGAAACTTGAAAGGGTTCAGAAAAGATTTTCAAGGATGTTGGCAGGGTTGGAGGATTTGAGCTATATGGAGAGGTTGATTAGGCTGGAGCTGTTTTCCCTGGAGCATCGAAGGCTGAGGGGTAACCTTATAGAAGTTTATAAAATAATGAGGGGCATGGACAAGGTAAATAGACAAAGTCTTTTCCCAGGGGTTGGGGAGTACAGAACTAGAGGGCATAGGTTTAGGGTGAGAAGGAAAAGATATAAAAGAGACCTAAGGGGCAACTTTTTCACACAGAGGGTGGTATGTCAATGGAATGAGCTGCCAGAGGAAGTGGTGGAGGCTGGTACAATTGCAACATTTAAGAGGCATTTAGATGGGTACATGAATAGGAAGGGCTTTGGAGGGATATGGGCTGGGTGCTGGCAGGTGGGACTAGATTGATTTGGGATATCTGGTCAGCATGGATGGGTTGGACTGAAGGGTCTGTTTCCATGCTGTACATCTCTATTACTCTGTGACTCTATGACTGTATGAATTGAGGCCTGAGGCAGATCAGTCTTTGTCTTGAATGGAAGTATAGGCTTCAATGGAAGGGGCGAATGGCCTACTCCTGGTTTTACTTCTTATATTCTTCCATTTTTATTCTCTCTGTTGTGTGTTTCTCTCTCTCTCTTTCTGTGTCATTTATTTCTCTTTCTCTCTTCTTATGTCTCGTTGTTCCTTTCTCTTGCAGTCTCATTTTTCTTTCTCTCTCTCATGTTTTTCTTTTTCTCTCTTGTCAAAAGTACTTGCCTCCCTTGCAGAATGGTCTATGTGGATTATTTAGATTTTGGCTTTACCAGCTGATGCTATTGAGTCTATAGGGTAGCAGCATTGTTACTGTGAACAAAGATCAAAGAATAATAGAGTACAGGAACAGACTCTTCAGCCCACCAAGCCTGCACTGACAAATGATGACTTTCTAAACTAAAACATTTTTACGTCTAAGTTGTCCGTATTCCTCTTTTCCTTCTCTAATTGTTCATTTCCCTACCTTCCTGTGGCAGGCATTTAACACCCTGTGTAAAATAACAAAGCATTTGCCTCTCACATTTTCTTTAAATTTTCCTCCTTTTATTTATGCCCCTTAGTGATTGACATTTTTACTCCTGGGAAAAAGACTCCAATGATCCATTCTATCCATGCCTTTCATAATTTTGCAAACTTCTGTCAGATCATTCCTCATCCTTTTGAAGTTCAAGTGTAACAGTTTGAGATTTTCCAATCTCTCATCATAGCTAATATCCTCAAACTAAGCAACATTGTAGTAACCGTTTCTGTACCCTCTCCAAAACGTCCACATCCTTCTGGTAGTGTGGCAACCAGAACCGAACACAATATTCTAAATGTGGCCACTAAAGTTCTATATAGTTGCAACATAATTTGCCAATTTTTCTACTGTGTCCAAACCGATGAAGGTAAGCATGCCATAGGTCTTGACCACCTTATCCGCTTGTGCGCTACTTTCAAGTACAGGACCAGGGTTCTGTTGTTGTAGTTATACAGGGCCTTGGTGAGGCCATACCTAGAATATTATGTGCAGTTTTAATCTCCTTTTTCTGAGGAAGAATGCTCTTGCTCTTGAGGGAGTGTAGCGAAGGTTTACCAGGCTGATTCCGGGAATGGCGAGACTGATTCATGAGGAAAGGTTGACTAGGTTAGGATTGTTTTCACTGGAGTTTCAGATGAGCGAGGGGGCAATCTCATAGAGAGTTATAAAATCCTAACAGGATTAGACAGGGTAGATGCAGGGAGGATGTTCCTGATGTGGGTGCATCCAGAACCGGAGATCACAGTCTGAAGATTTGGGGTGGCCCATTTCAGAGGGAGGTGAGGAGTCATTTCTTCAACCAAACAGTGGTGAGCCTATGGAATTCATACCACAGGATGTAGTTGATACTAAAACATTGAATGTGTATTCAAGAGGCAGTTAGATGTAGCACTTGGGGTGAATGGGATCAAAGGTTATAGGGAGAAAGCAGGATTTTGCTATTCAGTTGGATGATCAGCCATGATTGTGATGAATGGTGGAGCAGACTCAAAGGCCTAAATAGCCTTCTCAGACTCCTTTCTTCTGTATTTCTATGTCTGTGGACTTGTGTGCCTTAATCCCTCTGTATGCCAATACTTTTAAGGGCCCTTGTCATTTACTATATACTTCCCTCCTGCATTAGATCAAATGCAACACATCATATATTTTGTACAGATTAAATTTGATCTGCCATTTTTCCACCTAATTTTCCAGCCTGTCTGTCCTGCTATATTATCTAGCACTCCTCCTTACTAGCCACAGCTAGCCTAATCTTTGTGTCATCTACAAACTTGCAACCAGACCACTTACATTCTCCTCCAAATCAAGTACATATATTGCAAACAACAGGGGTCCCTGCGGAACACTACTGTTTATAGATCTCCAGTCAGAAAAAACTCTTCCACGACAATTCTCTGTCTTCTATGACCAGACCAGTTCTGCTTTCATTCTACCAGCTCACTGTGGATCCCATGTGACTTCACCTTTTGTATCAGCCGGCAATGAGGGACCTTGTCAAAGGCCTTGCTAAATTCCATACAGACAACATTCACTGCTCTGTCCTCATCAATAGTCATTGTCACTTCCTTAAAAAACAAAATTTAGTTTGTGAGATATGTCCTTCTCCACACAAAGCTATGCTACCTCTTGCTAATATGTCTATGTTTTTCCAAATGTTGATAAGTCTGGTCTGAAAGTATCTTCCCCAATAATCTTCTTACTACTGAAGTAAGGCTCACTGGCCTGTAATTTCTCAGATTTATCCCTGATGCACTTCTTAAACAAAGGAACGACTCTGACTATTCTCCAACCTCATCTGTGGCTAAAGAGAATACAAAGATCTCGTACAAGGCCCTGGAAATTTCCTCCCTTGCAACCGTCTGAATTCTAGAATCGATCCCTTGTGGTCCTTGTTTCCCTTAATGCTTGTCAAAAACGCAACACCTTTTTTAAAAATATCGGCATGCACTAGAATATCAACACACCCTTCTCTAGATTCACCATCCACCATTTCCTTCTCCTTTATGAACACAACTACAAAGTATTTGTTAAGGATCTCACCCACATCCAAGTCCATGCATAAATTTCCTCCTTGAATGGACCCACCCTTTCCCTAGCTACTCTCTCACTCCATACATGTATACTGTACATAAAGAACCTTGAGATTTTCTTTAATCCTGTTTGCCAAGATCATTTCCTGGCCCATTTTAACTCTCCTGACTTCCTGTTCAACTCATTGATTAGCACTGCCTTACTGAGTGCAAAACTGCCTTTCAAGAGTAAACTAAAAGTCCAAAAACAGATCATAAAACTGATGGAGTTAGATTCTGAATATGCAAATCATTCATAATGTGTTTGTGACCTTATTTAACATGCAGTTAATGCATGTTGAGTATCAACATTACATTTAGTGTAGTATTTGTGAGATTTGCCATCTTTCAGTTTCCAGTTTTAGTGATTGCTGCTTCATTGCGCTCTGAAGAGAAGCATGTGTATGTTTTGACTTTTCTCCATCAATCCATCAGTCCAAATTTCTGGTTCCCTATTTATGGCCTCCACCATCCTTATTTATGATCCAAGATGGAGGTTGGGAAAAAAGTTGTAGATGTAAGAGGTGCTCCTTTTTTGAGATATTTTCAGTGTTGGATTCAACGAGCAGTAATTACTGTTTTATAAGCTGTTGCATTGTTTTGGAAGTTTGGAAAACTAATCAAAACAATGGCACTTTAAAAAGGAGGAAGAGGGACAAGGCAGTGACTACATGGTCAGTGATTCAAATGTGGAAAGAAACCTGCACTGCTGTCTGACCCAGCAGTAACCCGCACAGCTGCTGCTTTGCTGTCTGTTTTCAAGTATCTCTGAACATTGGAGTTCATTCTAAGACGACAAGTAAAAGTCATCGAGATGGGTATATGAACAGGAAGGGTTTGGAGGGATATGGGCCAAATGCTGGCAAATGGGACTATATTAATTTATGATATCTGGTCAGCGTAATGAGTAGGACCAAAGGGTCTGTTTCTGTGCTGTATATCTAAGATTCTGTAACTTCCTTCACCTTTATTTCCAGGCAAAGCTTTTAGCTGTCCTGATTTCATATTCTAGATGCTGGCCCTAAAGCCATCCAACTTGTCATTCCTCTCCCTTTTGAATGTCTCTTTTTTTTTAAAAACCTATTTCTTTAATCTTACCTTTGATTTCCATTGTATAGTTTCTGTGTAGCACGTCAGAATGTTTATTTAGCAGGTGCTAAATCCTAGTTAAATTTCATAGGATGTTGTTAACATATACTACAGTACTAGGTCACTGTGTCACTGGGTTATTCTTTTGCAGAGTAACATGACATGCAAAATGTATCTTCTGGCCTTATCCAGCTGTTTATATAATTATGAAACTATTCAGTTTCATAAACCATGACCTCAAATTATGAGATAGTGATACAGTGGTAAGTGTGCAGATAGTTACTGTTACAAAATTTCACATGTACAGCACTATATTTTTCAATTGCTTCTCATTCAATAATTATACAGAAACGTAAATAAGGAAGCCAAACTTGTAATCTAAAAGTGAAATTTTAAAGCACATTGCATGGTGATTTTTGTGATCCTGAATATTTGTTTGTTGAAAAAGTTAAGTTAATCATTCACAAATGTTGCTGCATTATTTAATGTTTTATTCCCTTAACAGATATACTGATAAACTGTTTTTACATTTTACAGTAAATTTTCATGGATTTGTACCATGATTGATTCCCTAATCGAGGAATTACTAAGGAAATTGATGAAGTTGCTTTGGATGGATGTTAACCTTCAACTTTGCTGCCCTATGACAATACTGCAGCTGTACCAAACTGAACAATTCATATGCGCCTGATATAACAATGTTATCTGCTAATGTGATCACGACCAGCAGATCAGACTGGGTCTCCTTTAATGATGATGCACAATGCACAGTTTATGCAAGTGAAGCAGGTAAAATTATTTCAGTTATATTATGGGAAGTTAAAGTACTGTACATCAGACTTTTTAATAGAAAAATTCTTAATTTTCAATTATCAGAAAAGGTGCTGACAACAATGTTTTATGTGCTCTTCTTTAATAACTATTTTCTTTCTCAAAAAGTTATATTTTTTTCACTACAAGCACTGATTTGAATTCCATCTTCTAATATATTACAAGTTGAGAACTGCACATCACATGTCATAAAAGTGTTCTTGATGTAAAAATGCATAGAATGTTGATTTTGTCATGTATACAAAGAATGCAGTTTGCTGAAAATGGGTTCTAAACATTAAATGATCCATCTGAGAAACACAGACTTTTGATAATGTAAATAAAAGCAAAATACTGCTGATGCTGGAAATCTACAATAAAATCAAAGTGTTGGAGAAACCCAGCAGTGAAAATGGCAGAGGATGATCTTTAGAAGGCGGAGACTGGTGGGGTCTATTGTTCTGAGAGGGAGGAGAAGGGATGAGGGCAAAAGTGCAGGAGGTGAGAGGGGCATGATGCTGGGGGGATGAGGAGTTCTCAATTGAGAAGAAAGGTCATGTTGGAGGCACCCTGATGGAAGGTTGCATTATCGACAGATATGAAAAAGGTGGAGAAACTGGAGGAATGTCTTATGTAAAGGTTAAAAAAAGCCACCATTGTCCTGCTGGACCGTGTGGTTGCTCTCTCATTAGAGAAAGACAACTGGCAATTTAACCCGAGGTCACTATGCCTCGGGCAAGGGGAGAGGTTGAGAACGAAAGTTCTTTGTGGTAACTTCAACCGGTGAGAAATGTGGTATGAGCTTATAGAAGCTCATAGCAAAAATTTTTATTAGTGTTTTTGAGGGGTAAACATAGATTAATTTTTAAAAGTAAAGATGACTATCATTAGTTGATGTTGAAAAACCGTTGGAATAGTCCTTCTAATATTATTTTAGTTGTTGTCTGATTTTGCCTCCGGGCGATTTCTCCTTGAAGTGATTTGGGATTAAACAATTTGTTATGTATTTAAAGCAAGGAACAAAGAGCAATACAGTACAGAATATGCCCTTTGGCCCTCCAAGCCTGCGCCAACATATTTTGCCTTCCATACTAAAATTGTCTTCATTTACAGGATCCGTACCCCTCTATTCCCTTCCTATTCATCTATTTGTCCAGGTGTTTCTTGAATGCTGCTATTATGTCTGCTTCCACTACTTCCCATTTGCCAGCACTTGGCCCATATTCCTCTAAACCCTTCCTGTTCATATACCCATCCAGATGCTTTTTAAATGTTGTAATTGTATCAGCCTCCACCACTTCCTCTGGCAACTCATTTCATACATGCACCACACTCTGTGTGAAAAAGTTGCCCCTTACTTAGCTTTTGAATCTTTCCACTTTCACCTTAAGCCTATGCCCTCTAGTTTTGGACTCCCCCTACCCCAGAGAAATAAAACCTTGTCTATTTACCCTCTCCATGCCCTGCATGATTTTATAAATCTTGAAAAGGTCACTCAGCTTCTGACACTCCAGGGAAAACAGCCCCTGTCTATTCAGCCTCACCCCATAGCTCAAACCATTCAACCCTGGCAACATACTTGTAAATATTTTCTGAACCCTTTTAAGTTTCACAACATCCTTCCGTTAGGAGGGAAACCAGAATTGCACACAATATTCCAAAAGTGGACTAACCAATGTCCTGTACAGCTGCAACATGACCTCCCAACTCCTATACTCAATGCTCTGACCAATAAAGGAAAACATACCAAATGCCCTCTTCAATGTCCTATTTACCTGTGACTCCACTTTCAAGGAACGATGTATCTGCGCTTCAAGAGCTCTTTGTTCAGCAACAATCTCCAGGACCTTACCATTAAGTATAAGTCCTGCCCTGATCTGCCTTTCCAAAATGCAACACCTCACATTTATCTGAATTAAATTCCATCTGCCACTCCTCAGCCCATTGGCCCATCTGATCAAGATCTTGTTGTACTCTGAGGTAACCTTCTTCGCTGTCCAATGGACCTCCAATTTTGGTATCTGTAAACTTACAAACCATACCTCCTACTTTCACATCCAAATCATTTATACAAATCATGAAAAGCAGTGGACCCACCACTGATCCTTGTGGCACACCACTGATCACAGGCCTCCAGTCTGAAAAGCAACCCTCCATCACCATCCGCTGTCTTCTACCTTGGAGCCAGTTCTGTATCCAAATAGCTCATTCTCCCTTTGTTCCATGTGATTTAACCTTGCTAACAGTCTACTGTGAGGAACATCGTCGAAAGCCTTACTGAAATCCATATACATCACATCCACCACTCTGCCCTCATCAATCCTCTTCGTTACTACTTCAAAAAACTCATCAAGTTAGTGAGACACAATTTCCCACAAACAAAGCCATGTTAGCTATCCTTAATCAGTCCTTGCCTTTCCAAGTGCATGTAAATCCTGCCCCTCAGGATTCCCTCCAAAAACTTCCCCATCACTGATGTCATGTTCACTGGTCTATAGTTCCCTGGCTTTTCCTTACCACCTTTAAAAATAGTGGCACCACATTAGCCAACTTCCAGCCTTCCAGCACCTTGTGGCTATCGATGATACAAATCTCAGCAAGGGCCCAGTAATCACTTCCCTAGCTTCCCACAGAGCTCTAAAGTACACTAGATCAAGTCCCAGGGATTTATCCACCTTTTTGTGTTTTAAGATATCCAGCACTTCCTCCTCTGTAATATGAGCATTTTTCAAGATGTCGCTATTTGTTACCCACATTCTATATTCTATAATCTTCTCTACAGTAAACACTGATGCAAAATACTTGTTTAGTATCTCCCCATCTCCTCCGGTTCCACACATAGGCAGCTTTGCTGATCTTTGGGCCCTATTCTCTTCCTAGTTACCCTTTTTTGTTCTTAATGAAATTATGAAATCATAGAATCCCTTCAGTGTGGGAACAAGCCATTCAGTCCAAAAAGTCCACACCAAACCTCTACAAAGTATCCCAACCAGACCAATTCCCCCATGACTAATGCAACTAACCTACACATCCCTGAACACTTTGGGTAATTTAGCATGGCCAATTCACCTAACCTACACATCTTTGGACTTTGCACCCAGAGGAAACCCATGCAGACATGGGGAGAACGTGCAAACTCCACACATTCAGTCACCGGAGGCTGGAGTTGAACCCAGGTCCCTGGCACCATGTAAGCATCTATAATATAATCTCAATAAAGTGATCATCCCTTTTTTATTTCTCAGTTCTACCCAAATAACTTCCCTGGACATATTCCCAGGAATATCGTCTCTAAGTATAGCTGTAATTTTATCCCTAATCAAAAATTCTACCTTGCCCAACCCCCACCTTTTTATCCTTCCTATAGCATCTGTACGTTGGAACATTAAGCTGCCAGTCCTGTCCATCCATGAGCCATATCTCTGTAATTGCTATGATATCCCAGTGCCGTGTGCCCAACCATGCCCTGAGTTCATCTGCCTTTCCTGTTAGGCCTCTTGCATTGAAATAAATTAAGTTTAATTTCTCAGTCCTATCTCATTCTCTGCTTTGTTTCTGCCTGTCCTGACTGTTTGTTTGACTTGCTCCCTTTTCCAACTGTACCCGTTCTCCCTGGGTTCTACCTTCCACCCCACCTTACTAGTTTAAATCTTCCCGAGCAGCTCGAGCAAATCTCCCCACCTGTATAGTAGTCCCCTTCTAATTCAGGTCCTTCTTATACAGGTAACATCTATCCTAGAAGAGAGTCCAATGATCCAAAAATGTGAACCTTTCTCCCCTGCACCAGCTCCTCAGCCATGCATTCATCTCTATCCTCCTATTCCTACCTTCACTAGCTCATGGCACCTGGAGTAATACAGATATTACTACCCAGAAGGACCTCCTTTTAAATTCCTGCTTAACTTCCTATATTCTCTCCTTGGAATCTCATCCTTTTCTCTTCTTATTATTACTTCCAATGTATACAAGATCTCGTGTCCCCTCTGAGAATATTCTGCACCCTCTGCAAGATATCCTTGATCTTGGCACCAGGGAGACAGCATACCATTCTGATTTCTCATTTTTGGCTGCAGAAACATCTGTCTGTGCCTCTGACTAGACAGTCGCCAATCACAATCAATTGCTTGGAACTTGTCGTACCCTTCATTACATTAGAGCCATTCTCGGTACCAGAAACATGGCTGTCCATGCTACATCACCCTCTACATTTTCCACAACAACATACTCGTTTCATAGCTAAAATTCCTCCATACCAGGCAAAATCCTAGTAAACCTTTTCTGCACACTCTCCAAAGCATTCACATCCTCTGGTAGTATTGCGACCAGAATTGTAAACAATATTCCAAAGGTGACCTAACTAAAGTTCTGTAAAGCTACAGCATAACTTGTCTATCTTTATACTCAGTGCCCCTTCCAATGAAGACAAGCATGCCACAGGCCTTTTTTATTACCTTATCTACCTGTGCTGCCATCTTCAGTGATCTGTGGATGTGCACACCCAGATCCCTCTGCATATCAATACTCCTGAGGGTTATAAAGTTAAAAGTCACACCCGTGATTGTGGCTGTCCTGATGAAGGAGCAACGCTCTGAAAGCTAGTGCTTCCAAATAAACCTGTTGAACTGTAGCCTGGTGTTGTGTGATTTTTAACTTTGTACACCCCAGACCAACACCGACACCTCCACGTCCTGAGGGTTACTGTCACTGAATAATTTCCATCGGTACTTAATCTTCTAAAATGCTTCACCTCACATATGTCCAGATTAAGCTCCATCTGCCATTTTTCTGCCTATGCCTCTGACTGATCTATTTCCTGCTGTTCCTCTGACAATTCTCCTCACTATCCTAATACCATCAATCTTTGTATCATCTGCAAACTTACTAATTAGACTAGCTATGTTTTCCTCCAAATTATTTATGTCTATCATGAACAGCAGAGGTCCCAGCACTGATCCATGTGGAACACCAATAGTCACAATCCTTAATTCCAAAAAGCATCTTTCCACTACCACCATGTGTCTCCTATGACTAAGCCAGTTCTATATCCATCTTGTCAGCTCACCCCTGATACTATGTGACTTCACTTTTTGTACCAGTCTGCCATGTAGAACCTTGTCAAAAGCTTTACTGAAGTCCACGTAGACAACATCAACTGCTTTTCCCTGTTAAATCATCTTTGTTACCTCCTCAAAAAACTCAATCCAGTTGGTGAGGCATGACCTCCCCCAGACAAAACCATGCTTCTTCTGGTCATTCTGCTATAATGTGCATTTTGTCAGCATGATTTCACTATAATGCAACTGACAAATTGTGGAAGCTGTTTGGATAATGCAAACTTTCTACTGAACGGCTATAGCAATTTTCTATTAGCGATCCTCTACAGCGTGACTTTCCATAGTGCAATCTTTTATAGCGTGAGGTTGCAGAGGAACACAACTGTTATTATAACAGAACGATCTGTATCACTAATAAGTCCATTTGCTTCTAAATGCATATAGATCTTTTCCCTGAGAATAGTTTTCAAAAATTTCCCTACAATAGATGTGAGGCTCAGAGGCCTGTAATTTCCAGAATTATCCCTGTTACCCTTCTTAAACAATGGGACATCGTTAGCTATTCACAGTCCTCTGAACAAATCTTGTCATTTTTTTAAAATCAAAATTTGATTTTTAATCTATGGGATTAGCAAAACTTGATTGTCTGTGAGATAATGTGAAAATTAGTTTTATGATCAACAGTTGGTAATCAACAAAACTATTCACCAGCCTCATCTGTATCACTTGGAGATAATAATTATCTGGACTATACAATCCAGCAATCCTCCTCATCTATTCAAGCTGGTCCTTTGGCCAGAAGCCAGCATAGTTCAATGTATCTAACACAAATGGTATCCATGCTCAATGGATGGATTCTTAATCTTTTACCACTCCACCCTCCGCCAACAGGTTGGTGATTAGAGTTTGAATTCAGCTGAAAGTATCTCTGAATTATTTATTCATGATCCAAATGAATACCCCCAGTGACAGAATTTTTGCAATTCCTTCCATTAGCATTGCTTAGCTTTCCTGAAACTTTTAGAATGCAAAATTCACACGCAGATTGCATTTGCCAGTTATAACATGAAAGCATACCTATTTTTCCTGGAGGCAACCTCTGCTAGTTCAATACACATGCAGTTTGTCTAGAATACAGGAATCTGAACACATTGAATTTGACACTACCCAAACACCTAACTCAATTTTGTTGACATGAATCCAAGATTTCAAATTTGCGGTGTGGAGCTCCTGGAAATACTTGCATGCCTACAATTGTAAAAAGAATTGAGGCTGCAAGATGGCCCTGCAATAGCGTTATTTATATAGCTAGTCACCTTGATTGCAAAATAAATAAATGTTTTGACTCTTTCTTTCTCTGTTGCAAAGTGTTAAAGCATGCTTTTGGAGGTGTTATCATAACTGAGTACTTGGGTTTGTCAGTGACACATCCTCTGACAAGCAGAAATATGGAAGGGGAATGTTGGTATGAAGAAAGTAGGTTTCAGTTTGAAGGAAGAGGTCCATGGTCATTTTATCATAAGCAAATGGCAAGGTGAAGGTGTACAAGGCCACAACAAGGAACTTAACAAAGGAAATTGTTGTTATCCTTGATAATCTCAGTGATTAATGCTAAGGCTCTTATTGAAATCACTTCATAGTGCAGAAAAACGTCTATTCTGTAGGGCTCAGTGGACACAGGTTTCCCAATCCCTGTTGGGTTGCTCTGCTTCCTTCTATTGTGTGCCATCTTGTTTTGCAAAACAGAGGACAGAATGTAAGTGGTTCTGTGGCACTATTTGGGCATATACTTGCCACAGATGAATGCCTTTTAAAATTTCTTGTTACACTGATGTCAGGTCCTGATTCCAGAAATTGATCTTTCTAGTAGTCTCTTCCACGGAGGATCTTCTGGGCCCATAACAGTTTTGTTTTGCCCCGCCGCACCCCTCGCCATATCATACATGCCTTCAGATTCCTGTATCTGTGTTGGGGTTCAATATCAAAGATTTTTAGCAATCTTTTGTCCATCGCCCCATTTCAGAAAGATTAAGCTGTTTAGATTCGACATTATGACAAGATTCTTGGATGAGTTCAAAGTAATTTGGCAGAACCAAACTTATTGGAGTTCTTTGAAGCAGTAACTTGTGCAATAGATTTGAGAAGAAACCAGTGAATATTTTGTCTTTAGATTTCCAGAATACCTTTTGAAATATACCTGACCAAATTGAAAATAAAAACTTATGGTGTAGGAGTAACAAATTGACATGGATCAAATATCGAGTGACTCACAAAAAGCAGAGAATAGGAGTAAATGTTTTTTTCCAGGTTGGCAGGATGTCATAGTGGTATGCTACAAGGATGTGTAGAACACAATTCCAATGAGCGACCTTACACTGCAGCACAGACGAGCTTCAGAAAACAGAGGAGGACCACCTATACAATGTATTCAAGAAGAACGGATACTCAAAAAATACAGTCCGCAGATTCCTCAAGAACAAACCACGACAAGCAGACCAAACACAGCCAGAAACCCTAACCACCTTACCATACATCAAAGAAGTCTCAGAAATATCAGCCATACTACTAAGACCCCTCAGAATCCTAGTAGCATACAAACCCACCAACACTCTCAAACAAAAACTAACAAACTTAAAAGACCCAGTACAACCCATGGACAAAACCAACTTCGTCTACAAAATTCCATGCAAGGACTGCCACAAACACTACGTAGGACAAATAGGAAGAAAGTTAGCCACCAGGATACATAAACACCAGCTAGCCACAGAAAGACACGACCCTCTCTCCCTCATAGCCCTACACACTGAGGAAAAAAACCACCATTTCTACTGGGACAACACATCGATCCTGGGACATCTAAGCAAAGACATGCCAGAGAATTCGTAGAGGCCTGGCACTCCAACTACAACGCCATAAACAAACACATAGATCTAGATACCATCTATCAACCCCTCAGAAAATGAACAGGAAATGACATCACCAGAAACCCCATCCAAGAGAAAGATATAAATAGAAAGCAGGAGACAACAGCTTCGCTTCACTTGGAGGTCGCCACTGATGATGTTACCTAGCCGGGTAATGAAACGTCTGGATATCAAACCTACAGCTCAGCAAGCAAACCCACACCCTAAACAAGGATGTGTCCTGGGACCTTAACGCGTTACAACTTCTATAAATGATTTTGCTGAAGGGATCAAAGGGGTGGTAGCTAAATTTACTGATGATACAAAGATAAGTAGGAAAGTGAGTCATGAAGAGCCTACAAAGACAAGTTTAAAAAGTGGGCAAAGATCTGGCAAATTATGTATAATGTGGGAAAATGTGAAATTGTCCATTTTGGCAGAAAGAATAAAAAAGAAGCATATTATCTAAATGGTGAGAGTTTGCAGAGCTGTGAGATGCAAAGAGATCTGACTGCATGAATCTCAGAATGATAATATGCATATACAGCATGTAATCGGAGCTGAAAAATGTGTTGCTGGAAAAGCGCAGCAGGTCAGGCAGCATCCAAGGAGCAGGAGAATCGACGTTTCGGGCATAGGCTTCAGACCCAGTACAACCCATGGACAAAACCAACGTTGTCTACAAAATTCCATGCAAGGACTGCCACAAACACTACGTAGGACAAACAGGAAGAAAGTTAGCCACCAGGATACACGAACTTGCTTATGCCCGAAACATCGATTTTTTTCCTGCTCCTTGGATGCTGCCTGACCTGCGCTTTTCCAGCAACACATTTTTCAGCTCTGATCTCCAGCACCTGCAGTCCTCACTTTCTCCACAGCATGTAATCAGGAAAGCTAATACAATGTCAGGGTTTATTGTGAGAAAAATTAGATGCAAGAATGTTATGTCTCAGTTAATCTGTGGTATTGCATACAATTTTGGATCACTTTATTTATGGAAAGATGTTAATGCATTGGAAGCAGTTCATAGAAGGGTTCTAAGGCTAAGAGCTGGAATGAGCAGATTGCCTTAAGAGGAAAAATGACACCAGCTAGGCTGATATTCTCTGGAATTTAGAAGAATCAGAGGTGACCTAATTGAAACATACAATTTCCTGAGGGGCTATGGCCAAATGGATGTTACCTCTTGTGGAAGAATCTAGAACTAAGAGTCATGATTCAAAAATAAGGGCCACCCATTTAGATTAGATTAGAGTGTGGAAACAGGCCCTTCGGGCCAACAAGTCCATACCGACCCGCCGAAGCGCAACCCACCCATACCCCTACATTTACCCCTTATCTAACACTACGGGCAATTTAGCATGGCCAATTCACCTGACCTGCACATCTTTGGACTGTGGGAGGAAACCGGAGCACCCGGAGGAAACCCACGCAGACACAGGGAGAACATGCAAACTCCACACAATCAGTCGCCTGAGGCGGGAATTGAACCCGGGTCTCTGGCGCTGTGAGGCAGCAGTGCTAACCACTGTGCCACCATGCCGCCTGCAAAGACGGGGATGCCGCCCATACTACCCATTTAAGATGGGGATGAGGAAAAAAAGATTGAATGTTGTGAATCTTTGTAATTTTCTTCCTCAAACGGCATTGGATACAGAATCTTTAAATATTTTGAAGGCAGAGGTAGATAGATTCTTAATTTTTCATGCCCCTCAATAATTGTCAGGGTATGCAAGCATAAAGAGTTGAGATTAAAATCAGATCAGCCATGATCTTATTGACTAGCACAGCAACCTCAAAAACTTATTTAATTTCTTGTTTGTATGTTCATAGGCTGGCTGTGATGTGTGATTGGCAAAAATTGCTACGAGGCCATTTACGCAGGGCTAACTAGCACCATCAAGATATGGTCCCACTAGGTAGCCCATCAATAGTTTTGCTCAGTAGAATATGCACTTTGTGAATCATGACTTGCACAACCCAAACTGGGGCAAATTTCTAAGCATAATAGTACAACCTGAAACTAAATTGAAATTTACACAACACTTCAGGGATCTGTGCTTTAGTTGGGACTATAAAAGCGAAATACTTCAGCTGCTGTAAATCTTCAGTCACAGGGGAGGTCACAGTGGACTTGAGAATAGCCAACGCTATTAATTTGTTGAAGAACTACAACCGGGATAATCTGGGAAATTACAGGCTGATGAGGCTTATGTGAGTGTAGGAAATTATTGGCAAAGATTCTTAGCGATAGGAGTTTTTCACATTTTGAAAAATGTGGACTTATTAGCGATAGGCAGTATGGCATTATATGGTATTGCTAGACCATAGCAACACGATGGCTGGAGGAAGAGCGCCACATCTTCCGCCTAGGAACCCTCCAACCACAAGGGATGAACTCAGATTTCTCCAGTTTACTCATTTCCCCTCCCCCCACTTTGTCTCAGTCCCAACCCTCGAACTCAGCACCACCTTCCTAATCTGCAATATTCTTCCTGACCTCTCCGCCCCCACCCCCACTCCAGCCTATCACCCTCACCTTATCACCCTCACCTTAACCTCTTTCCACCTATCGCATTTCCAACGCCCCTCCCCCAAGTCCCTCCTCCCTACCTTTTATCTTAGCGTGCTTGGCACACTTTCTTCATTCCTGAAGAAGGGCTCATGCCCGAAACGTTGATTCTCCTGCTTCTTGGATGTTGCCTGACCTGCTGCGCTTTTCAAGCAACACATTTTCAGCTCATTATATGGAAGAGGTCCTGTCTTACAAACTTCATTAAGTTTTAGAGGAATTGACAAAGATGTTTGAGGGCAGGGCATTAGATGTTGTCTATGTGGGCTTTAGCAAGTTTTGGCAAGATACCTTGCTGCAGGCTGTTACAAAATGTGAAGTCACATGGGATCCGCAGTGAGCTGGTAGGATGGATGCAGAACTGGCTTGAGCAAATAAGACAGAGTAGCAGTGGAACAGTGTTTTAGTAGGTAAAAACAATGACTGCAGATGCTGGAAACCAGATTCTGGATTAGTGATGCTGGAAGACCACAGCAGTTCAGGCAGCATCCGAGGAATATTAAAATCGACGTTTCGGGCAAAAGACCTTCATCAGAAATACAGGCAGAGAGCCTGAAGGGTGGAGAGATAAGATAGAGGAGGGTGGGGGTGGGGAGAGAGTAGCATAGAGTACGATAGGTGAGTGGGGGAGGGGATGAATGTGATAGATCGGGAGGGGAGGGTGGAGTGGATAGGTGGAAAAGAAGATAGGCAGGTAGGACAAGTCATGGGGACAGTGCTGAGCTGGAAGTTTGGAACTGGGGTGAGGTGGGGGAAGGGGAAATGAGGAAACTGTTGAAGTCCACATTGATGCCCTGGGGTTGAAGTGTTCCAAGGCAGAAGATGAGGCGTTCTTCCTCCAGGCGTCTGGTGGTGAGAGAGCGGGGGTGAAGGAGGCTCTGGACCTCCATGTCCTCGGCAGAGTGGGAGGGAGAGTTGAAATGTTGGGCCACAGGGCGGTGTGGTTGATTGGTGCGGGTGTCCTGGAGATGTTCCCTAAAGCGCTCTTCTAGGAGGCGTCCAGTCTCCCCAATGTAGAGGAGACCGCATCGGGAGCAACAGATACAATAAATAATATTGGGGGATGTGCAGGTAAATCTTTGATGGATGTGGAAGGCTCCTTTAGGGCCTTGGATGGAGGTGAGAGAGGAGGTGTGGGCACAAGTTTTGCAATTCCTGCGGTGGCAGGGGAAGGTGCCAGGATGGGAGGGTTGGTGAAGGGAGGCGTGGACCTGACCAGGTAGTCACGGAGGGAACGGTCTTTGCGGAAGGTGGAAAGAGGTGGGGAGGGAAATATATCCCTGGTGGTGGGGTCTTTTTGGAGGTGGCGGAAATGTTGGCGGATGATTTGGTTTATGCGAAGGTTGGTAGGGTGGAAGGTGAGCACCAGGTACGTTCTATCCTTGTTACGGTTGGAGGGGTAGGTGCGGGATGTGGACGAGATGTATTAGAGGGCATCTTTAACCACGTGGAAAGGGAAATTGTGGTCTCTAAAGAAGAAGGCCATCTCGTGTGTTCTGTGGTGGAACTAGTCCTCCTGGGAGCAGATGTGGCTGAGGCGGAGGAATTGGGAATACGGGATGGCATTTTGCAGGAGATAAGGTGGAAAGAGGTGTAATCCAGGTAGCTATGGGAGTCGGTGGGTTTGTAAAAAATGTCGGTATCAAGTCGGTCGTCATTAATGGAGATGGAGAGGTCCAGGAAGGGGAGGGAGATGTCAGAGATGGTCCAGGTAAATTTAAGGTCAGGGTAGAATGTGTTGGTGAAGTTGATGAATTGCTCAACCTCCTCGCGAGAGCACGAGGTGGCGCCAATGCAGTCATCAATGTAGCGGAGGAAGAGGTGAGGAGTGGTGCCGGTAAAATTACGGAAGATCGACTGTTCTACGTAGCCAACAAAGAGACAGGCATAGCCGGGGCCCATACAGGTGCCCATGGCTACCCCTTTGGTCTGGAGGAAGTGGGAGGATTCGAAGGAGAAATTGTTAAGGGTGAGGACCAGTTCGGCCAAACGAATGAGAGTATCAAAGGAAGGGTACTGTTGGGGACGTCGGGAGAGGAAGAAACGGAGGGCTTGGAGGCCCTGGTCATGGCAGATGGAGGGGTAGAGGGATTGGATATCCATGGTGAAGATGAGGCGTTGGGGGCTGGGGAATTGGAAGTCTTGGAGGAGGTGGAGGGCGTGTGTGGTTTCTCGAACGTATGTGGGGAGTTCCTGGACTGGGGGATAGGACAGTGTCAAGGTAGGTAGAAATGAGTTCAGTGGGGCAGGAGCATGCTGAGACAATGGGTTGGCCAGGGTGGTCAGGCTTGTGGATCTTGGGAAGGAGGTAGAACCGGGCAGTGCGGGGTTCCCGGACTATGAGGTTGGAAGCTGTGGGTTGGAGCTGAGGTGATGAGGTTCTGTATGGTCTGGGAGATGATGGTTTGGTGATGGGGGGGTGGGGTCATGGTCGAGGGGGCAGTAGGAAGAGGTGTCCTCGAGTTGGCGTTTGGCTTCAGCGGTGTAGAGGTCAGTGCACCAGACTACCACTGCACCCCCTTTATCTGCTGGCTTGATGGTGAGGTCGGGATTGGAGCAGAGGGATTGGAGGGCTGCGTGTTGTGAGGGTGAGAAGTTGGAGTGGGGGAGGGGGGTAGATAGGTTGAGGCGGTTAATGTCCCGGCGGCAGTTGGGAATGAAGAGGTCGAGGGCGGGTAATAAGCCAGCGCGGGGTGTCCAGGTGGATGCAGTGTGTTGGAGGTGGGCAAAGGGGTCCTCGGAAGGTGGGCGGGAGTCCTGATTGTGAAAGTAAGCTCGGAGGCGGAGGCAGCAGAAGAAGTGTTCGACGTCACGGCGTGTATTAAATTCATTGATGTGTGGAAGGAGGGGGATGAAGCTGAGTCCTTTGCTGAGGACTGATCATTCGTCCTCAGTGAGAAGGAGGTCTGGAAGGATGGTGAAAACTCGGCAGGGCTGGGAGCGGGGATCTGGTGTGAGTGTGGAGCTGGGAGTGTGGAGGCTGTAACTGGAGTGGGTGTGGTGGTGGGGGGAATGGGGGTGGAGTCATGAGCAGGGGTGGTGTTCCCCTCAGGGTTCTGGGGGGGCGGGGATGGTGATAGTGGGATCTGTGGGGGGCGTGTCAGCAGAATGCAGGTGAGTGGCATTGCTGGGGTCAGAAGTGGTGGCAAACATGGCAGTGGGGGGGGGCGGAAGTCACTGAGCGTGTGACATCAGTGATGATATGAGGGGCAGAAGTGATGTCACATGTGATGTATGAGGAATTGAGGGGCGGAAGTGGCTGTGGGAGCGGCCATAATGGGGGCGGAAGTGACATCATCAATCAGCGTGGGGATGGTGGCTGCACCAGCCGCATGGCTAATGGCATCCAAGCAGTTCCAGAGGCCAGGGGCATCTACTGGAGTGTTTGATGAGTGCTGGTTATGGAGGTGGGTAGATAAACGTTTGTTGTACTTATAGTTTTTGATGTTTGAGATGGAGTTTAAATCCTGTTTGTTGAGAGTATGAATTCTCCTGAGGATGTAGTACAGAGTGGGTCCTTTGCAATTCTGAGAGAGTGTGGCCCTCAGCTGAGACAGGGCTGACTGTAGAGAGGTTAGGTGCCGACTAGAGATCTGTGACCAATGGTGTTCTGCAGGGATCAGTGCAGGGACTTCTGTTGTTTGTAATACATTATATGTAAATGACATAGAGGAGAAAATAGCTGGCCTGATTAATAAGTTTGTAGATGACACAAAGATTAGGCTAGCTCAGATAGTGAGGAGCGTTGCTAGAGGAATCAGCAGGATATAGACAAGCTGGAGACTTGAGTGGAGAATCTGGACAAATGCAAGGTGATGTATTTTAGATCAATCCAGGATTTATATGGTAAATGACAGAACCCTCAGAAGCATCAACATACAGAGAGATCTAGGCAGACAGATCCAGAGTTCTCTGCAAGTGGCAACATAAATGGATAAGGTGGTTAAGAAGGCAAATGACATGCTTGACTTCATTGTTCAAGGCATAGAGTATAAAAATTGACAAGACATGTTGCAGATGTAAAGAACATTAATTAGGCCATGTTTGGAATATTGTGTACAGTTCTGGTCACCACAATATCAGAAGGATTTGGAAGCTTTAAAAAGGGTAGAAAAACTGTTTACCAAGATGCCGCCTGTTTTGGGGGTATTATCTATGAGGAGAGATTTAACAAGCATTTTTTTTTTCGTTTGAATATCAGAAGCTTAGGTGCGACCTGATAGAAGTTTACAAGATCATGCGTGGCATAAATAGAATGGACAGTCAAAGCTTTTACCCAAAGGAGAAGTATCAATTACTAGGGGACAGTGGTTTAAGGTAAATTGGAATAAGATTAAAGGGGATGTGAAGACAAATTCTTCTACACGGAGGGTGGTAAGTGCCTGGAATGTGCTGCCAAAGGAGTTGGTGGAGGCAGATACAATAGCAATGGTTAAGATGTATTTTGACAGATAACATAAATGGGCAAGAATACGGACTGTTTAGAGGCAAAGGTTTTTTAGTTTAGGAAGGCATCATATGTTGGCGCATTCTTAGTGGGCTGAAGGACCTGATTCTGTGCTGTGCAGTTCTTTGTTCTTTGCAATCAGAAAATACTGGATCTCAGTCTGGCAACATTTATGGAAATTAAAGAGCTGCCTGAACTCTTGGGTGTTTTCAACATTTAGTTTTTCCACAATTTAGGTTTGTCTTTTTGTACTGGGATACATGGGATATATCCATGGAATAAGTAGAGATAAGAAGGGAACACCATAACAGTTAAATTACTGGATTAATAATAATCCAGACTTGGAGTGCAGGTTCATAGCTCCTTGAAAGTGGAGTTGCAGATAGATAGGATAGTGAAGAAGGTGTTTGGTATGCTTTCCTTTATTGGTCAGAGTATTGAGTACAGGAGTTGGGAGGTCATGTAACGGCTGTACAGGACATTGGTTAGGCCACTGTTGGAATATTGCGTGCAATTCTGGTCTCCTTCCTATCGGAAAGATGTTGTGAAACTTGAAAGGGTTCAAAAAAGATTTACAAGGATGTTGCCAGGGTTGGAGGATTTGAGCTATAGGGAGAGGCTGAACAGGCTGGCGCTGTTTTCCCTGGAGCGTCGGAGGATGAGGGGTGACCTTATAGAGGTTTACAAAATTATGAGGGGCATGGATAGAATAAATAGGCAAAGTCTTTTCCCTGGGGTCGGGGAGTCCAGAACTAGAGGGCATAGGTTTAGGGTGAGAGGGGAAAGATATAAAAGAGACCTAAGGGGCAACTTTTTCACGTGGAGAGTGGTGCGTGTATGGAATGAGCTGCCAGAGGAAGTGGTGGAGGCTGGTACAATTGCAACATTTAAGAGGCATTTGGATGGGTACATGAATAGGAAGGGTTTGGAGGGATATGGGCCGGGTGCTGGCAGGTGGGACGAGATTGGGTTGTTATATCTGGTCGGCATGGGCGGGTTGGACCGAAGGGTCTATTTCCATGCTGTACATCTCTATGAGGTCGAGACTCATGATCCAGAGACTGCAGTTGGGAAATTTTAAGTACGTAAGTTAAATGCATTTAAGTCTGAAATAAAAGCTGGTATCAGTGATGGTTCATTATAAAGCTGCTGAGTTGTCAACAAATTTCAATCTGGTTCAGTGATAATATTTTCCTGAAAAAAGGACATGATCCCAGCAGAATATAATACTGGACAGATCATATTCTAGAGTGAAATTGAAATAATTCCACAGAGGTCAGTATCCTGTCACCATGTCACTGTTATTTATACGTGGTAAGTCCTTGACTCTGGTATAGGCTTGTCAGTGTCAACCCCCAGAGTGTCAGGGTATCTGTCACTTCTATTTGAATCTGACAGGGATACAGAGTGAAGCAGAACAAGTTAGAGGACAAAGGCACATCCCTTCCTGATGTGCTCAATGTTTTCTATGCTTGATTTGAGCAGAATGCCAGCAGCATGCTGTTAGCCCCAGGTGTACCTGTGCCCACTGTCACTGCTGCAGACGTCAGATCAGTCTTCCCGAGAGTCAACCCAAGGAAAGCGATGGGCCTGGATGGAGTCCCTGGTCAAGCACTTAAATCCTGTGCAGACCAGCAGACAGAGTTAGTCACCGACATCTTCAACCTCTCCCTCCTACAAGCTGAAGTCCCCACCTGCTTCAAGAAGACCACCACCATCCCAGAACCTAAGAAGATACATGCAACATGCCTTAGTGGCTACTGCTCAGTGACTCTGACCTCTATAATCATGAAGTGCTTCAAGAGGCTGGTCATGGCCCACATCAACTCTAGTCTTCCAGCCTGCCTCAATCCTCTACAATTTGCCTACCAATGTAACAGGTCCACATAGACGCCATTTGCCTGTCCATGCACTCATCCTTGGAATATCTGGACAACAACGACACCGACATCAGACTTCTGCTCATTGACTACAGCTCCGCCTTCAACACCAAAGCCCCTCCAGACTGATCTCAAAACTCCAAGACTTAGGTCTCGGTTCTTCCCTCTGTAACTGGATCCTCAGCTTTCTAACTGACAGAAAGCCATCGGTGAAGATAGACAACTGCACCTCCTCAACCTCCTTGCTCTCCCAAGAATGTGTTCTCAGCCCTCTTCTGTACTCTCTGTACGCCATGACTGTGTCACCAAATTCAGAACAAACACCATCTACAACTTTGCTGATGACACCACCGGGACAGGATGGATATCAAACAACGATGAGTCAGAATACAGAAAGGAGATAGAGGGCTTGGTGACATGGTGCGATGGCAAAACTAAAGAACTTATCGCTGACTTCAGAAAGAAGGGAGGAGAACATGCCCACATCTACAGCAATGGAGCTGAGGTTGAGTGGATAGGGAGCATCAAATTCTAAGTTGTGACGTTAACTGACAATGTATCCTGGACCTCCCATGTAGATGTGATGGTCAAGAAGACACAACAGTGCCTCTTCTTCCTCAGGCAGCTCAGGATATTTGGCATATCTGCAAGGTCCCTCACCAATGTTTATTAGATGCACCATTGAAAGCATACTGTCTGGGTGTAAAATGGCCTGGTATGGCAATTGCTCTGCCCAGGACTGTAACAAACTACAAAAGGTTGTGTGCACAGCCCACACCATCATGAAAGCTTACGTGCTTGATGTGGGAGGTCAACGACTCTGGTGTGTCTGGCTCGTATATGTGTGGAAAGTGTGTGCACATTCAGCAATTGACCGAGCATATTGCAGCGCTGACGAAAGAACTCGAAGACCTTAGGCTCATCCGAGAAAATGAGATCTTTCTGGACAAGACCTTCAGCGATGTTATTACACCAATCATGCCAGAAGAGAGCAGAAGAGAGCAAATAATGAGGAAGGCAGAGAGGAGACAGGTGCAAGAGACCCCGGGAGAAGTACCTGTCAGGAACAAGTTGAAGCTTTTGGAAGCAGAGACTGATGACACTGCCAGTTCGCAAGACGGCCAAGTTTGTCAATCAAAAGTTGCCGCAGAGGCAGAGCGGAAGAGTCGGACATCGCACAGAGCCGTGGTAATAGGGGACTCCATCGTGAGAGGAACTGACTGGGGTTTTTGTGGCAGCAGACGGGATTTAAGGATGGTGTGTTGCTTTCCTGGTGCTAGAGTGAAAGACATCGCGGACAGAGTGCAGGAAATCCTCAAGGATGAGGGTGAAGACCCAGAGGTGGTGTTATATGTCGGCACAAATGATGTCGGGAAGAAGAGGAGGAACATACTACAGCGAGACTTCGAAGAACTAGGAAGAAGGCTGAAAAGCAGGACGTCCAAGGTGGTTATCTCCGGTTTGCTTCCAGTTCCTCGGGCTAGTGTGGCCAGAAACAGGGAGATAATGGACTTGAATGTGTGGTTGGGGAACTGGTGCAGGAAGCAAGGATTTAAGTTCTTGGATCACTGGGGTATATTTTGTGGTAAACATAAATTCTACAAGAGAGACGGCTTGCACCTTAATAGGTTATGGACCAGTATTCTGTCAGGCAGGTTTTCTACTGCAACACCGCTACATTTAAACTAAGTAGCGGGGGGGAGGGGACAAGCTGGATGTTTAAAAAGGAAATTGAAGGGAAAGTTAGAACAAGAGAAGTCAAGAAAGACAACTGTATTAATGAGGCAGAAAACTCGGAAAGGCATCATGCTGTAAGGTTGAGTGAAATAAGGGTTGATGGAAGGGCGAGAGCAGTAACAAATTAAAAATACTATACATGAATGCACGAAGCATTAGACATAAGATGGATAAGCTTGAGGCTCTTTTGGAAATTGACAGATTCGATATTGTGGGGATAACTGAGATGTGGCTTCAAGTGTACAGGGCCTGGGAAATGAATATTCAAGGATACATGTGTTATCGTAAGGACAGACTGACGGGCAGAGGGGGTGAGGTGGCCTTGTTGGTAAGGGACGATATTCAGTCCTTTGCACGGAGGGACCTAGAGTCAGGAGATGTAGAGTCAGTGTGGATAGAGCTTCGAAATACTAAGGGTAAAAAGACCCTCTTGGGAGTCATCTACAGGCCCCCAAACAGTAGTCTGGATGTCGGATGTAAGTTAAATCAGGAGCTGAAATTGGCCTGTCATAAAGATGTTACTACAGTTGTTATGGGGGATTTTAACATGCAGGTAGACTGGGAGAATCAGGATGGTATTGGGCCACAAGAAAGAGACTTTGTGGAGTGCCTCAGAGATGGATTCTTAGAGCAGCTGGTGCTGGAGCTGACCAGGGAGAAGGCAATTCTGGATCTGGTATTGTGTAATGAACCAGAATTGGTCAGAGACCTCGAAGTGAAGGAGCCATTGGGAAGTAGTGACCATAATACAATAAGCTTCAATCTGCAATTTGAGAGGGAGAGGGTACAGTCGGAAGTGACAGTACTTCTGTTGAATAAAGGGAATTATGGAGCTATGAGGGAGGAGCTGGCCAAAGTTCAATGGTGCAATACCTTAGCAGGGATGACCGTGGAGGAACAATGGCGGATATTTCTGTGTATAATGCAGAAGTTGCAAGATCAGTTCATTCCTAAAAGGAAGAAAGATCCCACGAGGAGGCATGGGCGGCCGTGGCTGACGAGGGAAGTAAAGAAACATATAAAGTTAAAAGAGAAAAAGTATAACATAGCTAAGATAAGTGGGAAAACTGAGGACTGGGAAGCTTTTAAAGAGCAACAGAGGATTTCTAAGAAGGAAATACGCAGAGGAAAAATGAGGTACAAAGGTAAACTGGCCAAGAATATTATGGAGGATAGTAAAAGCTTTTTTAGGTATGTGCAAGGCAAAAAAATGGTTAGGACAAAAATTGGGCCCTTGAAGACAGAAACAGGGGAATATATTACTAGGAACAAAGAAATGGCAGAGGAATTAAATGGGTACTTCAGATCTGTGTTCACTTGGGAAGACACAAGCAATCTCCCTGAGGTAACAGTGGCTGAAGGACCTGAACTTAAGGGAATTTATATTTGCCAGGATTTGGTGTTGGAGAGGCTGTTAGGTCTGAAGGTTGATAAGTCTCCGGGGCCTGATGGTCTGCATCCCAGAGTACTGAAGGAGGTGGCTCGGGAAATCATGGATGCGTTGGTGATTATTTTCCAGAGTTCAATAGATTCGGGATCGGTTCCTGAGGATTGGAGGGCGGCTAATGTTATACCACTTTTTAGGAAAGGTGGGCGAGAGAAAGCAGGTAATTATAGACCAGTTAGTCTGACCTAAGTGGTGGGAAAGATGCTGGAGTCTATTATAAAGGATGAAATTACTGCACATCTGGATAGTAGTAACAGGATAGGACAGAGTCAGCATGGATTTATGAAGGGGAAATCATGCTTGACTAATCTTCTGGAATTTTTTGAGGATGTAACTATGAAGTTGGACGAGGGAAATCCAGTAGATGTAGTGTACCTGGACTTTCAGAAAGCTTTTGATAAAGTCCCACACAGGAGGTTAGTGAGTAAAATTAGGGTGCATGGTATTGGGGGCAAAGTACTAGATTGGATTGAAAATTGGTTGGCTAATAGGAAACAAAGGGTAGTGATAAACGGCTCCATTTCGGAATGGCAGGCAGTGACCAGTGGGGTACCGCAGGGATCCGTGCTGGGACCACAGCTTTTTACAATATATGTTAATGATATAGAAGATGGTATCAGCAATAACATTAGCAAATTTGCTGATGATACAAAGCTGGGTGGCAGGGTGAAAAGTGATGAGGATGTTAGGAGATTACAGGGTGACCTGGACAAGTTAGGTGAGTGGGCAGATGCATGGCAGATGCAGTTTAATGTGGATAAATGTATGGTTATCCACTTTGGTAGCAATTACAGGAAGGCAGACTACTACCTCAATGGAATCAATTTATGTAAAGGGGCAGTACAGAGAGATCTGGGTGTTCTTGTACACCAGTCAATGAAGGCAAGCATGCAGGTACGGCAGGTAGTGAAGAAGGCTAATAGTATGCTGGCCTTCATAACAAGAGGAATTGAGTATAGAAGCAAAGAGGTGCTTTTGCAGCTGTACAGGGCCCTGGTGAGACCACACCTGGAATACTGTGTGCAGTTCTGGTCTCCAAATTTGAGAAAAGACATTCTGGCTATTGAGGGAGTGCAGCATAGGTTCACGAGGTCAATTCCTGGAATGGCAGGATTACCTTACACTGAAAGACTGAAGCGACTGGGCTTGTATACCCTTGAGTTTCGAAGATTGAGAGGGGATCTGATTGAGACGTATAAGATTATGAAAGGATTGGACACTCTGGCAGTAGGAAACATATTTCCACTGATGGGTGAGTGCTGAACCAGAGGACACAGCTTCAAAATACGGGGTAGACCATTTCGGACAGAGCTCAGGAGAAACTTCTTCACTCAGAGAGTGGTGGCTGTGTGGAATGCTCTGCCCCAGAGGGCAGTGAAGGCCCACTCTCTGGATTCATTTAAGAAGGAGTTGGATAGAGCTCTCAAAGATAGTGGAATCAAGGGTTATGGAGATAAGGCAGGAACAGGATACTGATTAGGAATGATCAGCCATGATTATATTGAATGGCGGTGCAGGCTCGAAGGGCTGAATGGCCTACTCCTGCACCTATTGTCTATTGTCTATTGTCTATTGTCAATCTTCCACCCACAGACTCCATTTACACTGCCCACTGCTGTAGAAAGGCTGTCAACATCATCAAATGTCCATCACATCCCAGCAATGTTCCCCTACAACCTCTTCCGTCAGGCAGAAAATATAGAAGCTTGAACACACACACCAGCAGGTTCAAGGACAGCTTCTTCCCTGCTGTTATTAGACTGATGAATGTACTCTCTAACTTCAAATATGCTGATCTTGCTAATGTTGATCTTGCCTAAAACACGCCCTGTAACTTGTATGCCTCTGTCTCGTCTTTTTTTTTTCCCACATATGACCTGTATATCCTTGCTTACTATGAACTGCTCAGAAACAAAGCTTTCCACTGTACTTAGGTAAACATGACACTAAATCAATCAAATCAAATCAAATATGATCACCAAACCTTCCTTCTCTATCTGGTATTTATGCTCTGCATGAGCTAAAGTCCTGGGTGCATACACTATTAGGTGTTCCTTTCCATTGGGCCACCTATGAGCTAATACTACCCCGATGCCATATGGGGAGGCATCACATGTTAATACCTGATCTCACTTGGGATCATAATGTGCCAACACCTTACAGGATAACTTTTTTTACTTCCCTGAAACATATGACTCAGCCACTCAACCATTTCCAAGGCTGACTGCTTTTTAGGAGTTGATGCAAAGGTGTGAGGATGGAAGCCAGGTATGTCTGAACTTTCCTGAGTAATTCAGTAGCCCAAGGAAAGATCTAAGCTCCAGTACAGATGTGGGAGCCAGGGCACTTTTGATCACCCTCACTTTATCTTCCAACGTGTGTAACCTGTTTTTGTTGATTCTGTAACCCTGTATGTCACTTTGAGTGACTGGAGCACACATGTTTCCCTTCTAAGGCATATGTCTGCCTGGGAAAAATGTATAAGGACTATGTTCAAGTTCTCTAAGTGCTCCTTATTGGTCTTCCCTATTATTAGCATATCATCAAGATAATTAGTGACCTGGGGTAGACCTTGTAAAATGTTCTCCATCATCTGCTGGAAAATTGCACAGCCTGACAATACCCCAAATGGCAGTCTAATACGTAGGTACGAACCCTTACGGGTATTAATTGTAACATTCTCCTGGGAATCCTCATGCAATTGCAAGTACACATGATTCATGTCCAATTTTGTGAATGACACCATCCTGCAATCTTTGTGTCTAAATTCTGTATGCAAGGGACTGGGTATTTATCCAGCTGCAGAAAGCACTCTACTGTTTGTCTAAAATCCCCACAAAGGTAAACCAATCTGTCAGGCTTCATAACCAGTACGATTAAAGCTGCCCATTCAGCAAACTGGGCTGATTTGATGATTCCAGCGTGTGGTGTTGGAAAAGCACACCAGGTCAGGCAGCATCTGTGGAGTAGTAGAATTGACATAGAACATAGAACGTTACAGTGCAGTACAGGCCTTTTGGCCCTCGATGTTGCGCCTACCTGTGAAAATAATCTAACCTACACCGTTCCATTATTATCCATGCGTATGTCCAATGTCCATTTAAATGCCCTTAACATCAGTGAGTCTACTACTGTTGCAGGCAGGCCGTTCCACGCCCCTATTACACAGTCTCTGAGTGAAAAGACTATCCCTAATACCTGTCATAAATCTATCACCCTGCAATGTAAAGTTATGTCCCCTTGTGTTAACCTTCACCATTCAAGGAAAAAGGCTCTCACTGACCACCCTATCTAACCCTTTGATTATCTTGCACATCTCGATAAAGTCACCTGTCAACCTTCTTCTCTCCAACGAAAACAGTCTCGGCTCCTTCAGCCCTTCCTTGCAAGATCTCCCATCCATACCAGTAAATCTCCTCTGAACCCTTTCCAAACCTTTCACATCCTTCCTATAATACAGTGACCAGAACTGCACGCAATACTCCAGGTGCGACCTTACCAGTGTCTTGTACAGCTGAAGCATGACCTCGTAGCTCCGAAACTCAATCTCCCTACCAATAAATGCCAACACACCATATGCCTTCTTGACAACCCTATCAACCTGGCTGGTTACTTTCAGGGATTTATGCACCTGGACACAAGATCTCTCTGTTCATCTACACTACCAAGAATTTTACCATTAGCCCAGTACTTGGCATTCCTGTTCGTTCTTCCAAAATGAACTTCTTCACACTTTTCCGCATTAAACTCCTTCATCAGCATTCTTGCCCGAAATGTCGATTCTCCTGCTCTTCGGATGCTGCCTGACCTCCTGTGCTTTTCTAGCACCACACTCTCTACTCTGCTCTCCAGCATTTGCAGTTCTCACTTTCTCCTGGTTTGATGATTCCTTTGCTTTCAAGCCTTCTGATTTATACCTCTACTTTTTTCCCTTATGCAAATGTAACTGGATGAACCTTCCAGAATCGTGGAGTTGCTTCCTGGTCAATATACAAGGTAGCCTTGATTCCTTTACTAGTCCCTAGACCTTCCTAAAAATACTCGAAGATACTTAATTAGGACTTAACTCAGGCAGCCATTTTCTAATAAAAAAATGTCAAGCCAGTCAAGGTGAATCTTTCTCAACCAATTTTGCCCTGTCAAACTTGGGCCTGAACCTTTGACTACAGACAATGCTAGCTGAACCAGCTGCTTCTCATAAGAGATCAGAACCAAAATTGCACTCTTAATCTTAATTTCTCTCTCTCTCTCTCTCTTTCTCTCTGTATGTCTCAGGAAGGAATTAGAGATGGTTCTTAGAACTACATGTCTCAAAGGGTATAGGGAAAATGTGGGAACAGGGTACTGAATTGGATGATCAGCCACAATAACACTGAATAGCAGAGCAAGAACAGCCTATCCTTCCTATTTTATATGTTTCCATCACAGTAACACTCTTGGAGACATTCAAACCTCAGTGAAGAGCTACCCCTTTCTCGAAGCTAAAGCTCCTTGCACATTTGGCACAGATATTATCATTTTCCTTTTGGCAAATTGCCACACATTTAGTGCATGTCTTCAGTTAATGACCTTTTTCAAGCAAACTGTTAACTCCCTTCATAATTGTTTAATGTAGTTGCCTAAACTCATGTCTCTAGCAGCCTTGTGGGTTATCTTCTTTTCTGACCACTACCATCAACTCCCAATAACCCCTCTGCTTCTGGAGCTTTCTTCTTGCTGACTTTGGAGCACATCTGGACTTCTCACCAGTACTGAATACTTGGAAATGAGTAATAACATTAGCTTTACTGGAATAGGCCCCCTTTCTACCCCTTTGTACGTAAACCTGTTTTTGGCTTCTGGTTTCTCTATCTGTTTGTCTTTGTCTCTTGCAAAACTCAAGGAGCAAACAACTTCGTAATTATCTCCCCAGGTAATTTACTGATCATTTATGTGAAATCATATTACTTCATGTAAATGCTATGTTCAAACTTAATTTCTGAACTTAAATACGAGTCAAATCTTCACAGAGCTGGAAAGCTAAATTCCACTTGTTCTTCTCTTTAGAATCCTAGTTCTCAAATAATAATACATTATGAATTTCTTTAACAGAAGAAACACTGCTTTCCTTACCTGGGCCGAATGTATTGTATATGTGACTAGAGACCCAATGTGGTTGAATGCTGAATGAGCAATAAATGCTGCCTTGACAGTGACACCCACGTCCACTAAATTAATTTTAAAAGTAAAACCCAGGTCAAAGGTGTAACAGGTGGTGACAAAAATGCAAATTCTTTTAAAAAGATGGATAAACTCTTCTTCACCTCTCAAATAATTTCAAATAACTTTATCATTCAGAGTTACCCATATATACTTGTGTAAAAGTCAAAATTTTCAGACTGTTTTTAAGGTTAAACACAGGGGTGGACTAATACATGGATTCTACTTTTGAGGGGCTGAAATTCATGCTGCAGTCCAAGATACCGTATCATAAGCAAAAACCCAATTGATTTCTAAATGAAAAAAAATAAAAACACAACAAATTACGGTAATTACTGGATAAAGACACTAAAGACAAAAATGAATTGGTAAGCTTTTATTTATACATACCAAAAGTGAAATAGAAATATATGGCTTTAAATCGCAATTACATGATAAATCGCGTGGCGGCACGGTGGCACAGTGGTTAGCACTGCTGCCTCACAGCACCAGAGACCCGGGTTCAATTCCCAACTCAGGCGACTGACTGTGTGGAGTTTGCACGTTCTCCCCGTGTCTGCGTGGGTTTCCTCCAGGTGCTCCGGTTTCCTCCCACAATCCAAAAATGTGCGGGTCAGGTGAATTGGCCATGCTAAATTGCCCGTAGTGTTAGGTTAAAGGGGTAAATGTAGGGGTATGGATGGGTTGCGCTTCGGCGGGTCGGTGTGGACTTGTTGGGCCAAAGGGCCTGTTTCCACACTGTAAATAATCTAATCTAATCTAAAAATTAAACATGTCAAATACAAAAGTTCATTGAAATCCTGCAAAATCACACTGTTCAACAACTTGAGTGCTGAATAAAACTTCATAATCAGAATGAATGATATCATTGTATGGAATCTTTTCATCTTCACTGTCCGTAGTTAGAGGTAGCACATCATCCACTTCTTCTTCTTCTATGCCATCCCATAGATAATTGTCCTCTGTACCGTTCAATGCACTGGAAATTCCACATTTCTTGAATGATTTGGATTTACTGTCAGCTTTTATTTCCTTCCATGAATCAACGGGCCATTCACACATTAGTGGCAGTGATGGAGTCCACATACTGCCTCCTCTTGTGTATGTTTTTTCTCCATCATGCATTCAGTTATTCCACTTCATTCTCAATATGCCCTTAAATGGCTTATTGATACCATCATCTATTGGTTGAAAAACACTCGTAAGTCTTCTGGGAATTGTGTGTTTATTTGTTCGATGTTATCAACAATACCTTCGCTAGATGTGATCTAAATTGGTCCTGGATGAGCAAGCTGTTTTCCTTGCATAGCTCACCAGGTTGTAAATTTCAAACTTCCTTTATCCATTTTCTACATCCACCTTCATCCATCCAGCCTTATTTGTGCCTCAGGGATTGGTGTTGGGACTGCAATTATTCACAATTCATATCGATGATTTAGAGTTGGGGATCACGTGTTGTGTGTCAAAGTTTGCAGATGACACTAAGATGAGGAGTGGCAGAGCAAACCGTGCAGAGGACTGTGAAACTTTGCGGAGGAACGTAGATATTTTGACTGAGTGGGCAAAGGTCTGGCAGATGGAATGCAATGTTCATTAATGTGAAGTCATTCATTTTGGTAGGAGTAACAGTAAAAAGGGTTTTTACTTGAATGGTAAAATGTTACAGCATGCTGCTATGCAGAGGGACCAGGGTGTCCTTTTGCATGAATCAGAGGGTTAGTCTGCAGGTACAACAAGTAATTAGAAAGGCAAGTGCAATTTTGTCCTTCATTGCTTAAGGGATTGAGTTTAAAAGCAACGAGGTTATGTTGCAGCTGTGCAGGGTGCTGGTGAGGCCACACCTGGAGTACTATGTGCAGGTTTGCTCTCCTTACTTGAAAAAGGATGTACTGGCACTGGAGGGTGTTCAGAGAGGTTCACTAGGTTGTTTCTGGAGTTGAGAGAGTTGGCCTATGAGGAGAGACTGAGTAGACTGTGATTATATTCATTGGAATTCAGAAGAATGAGGGAGTATCTTATAGAAACATATAACATTTATGAAAGGAAGAGATAAGATAGAAGTAGAGAGGACGTTTCCACTGGCAGGTGAAACTCTGACAAGAGGGCATAGCGTCAAGATTACGGGGAGCAGGTTTAGGACTGAATGGAGAACAACCCTCTTTACCCAGAGGGTTCTTAATCTATGGAATTCCTTGCTCAGTGAAGTAGTTTACGCTACTTCAGTAAACGGTTTTTAAAGCTCAGATTTTTTTTGAACAATAAAAGAATTAAGGGATACAATGGGAGGGTGAGCTAAATCCATGAAAAGATCAGCAATGATCTTATTGAATGGTGGAGCAGGCTCAAAGGGCCAGATGGCCTACTCCTTCTCCTAGTTCTTATATTCTAATGTATATGTATGCATAAGGATGACAATTCCTTTCAGAAATTTCTCCTTTGGCAAAATGTTTCTCTTAAAAACAGCCATTGGTTTAACTTAGTGCCAACAACCAAAGAAGAAAGAACTGAAGTAAACCTACTTTTCTCATGGCCAGTGGTTTTCACCAATACAGTTTTTTCTTCTTTTTGGTTCACAGTTCGATTCACTGGCATGTCAAAAGTAATAGACGTTTCACCCATGTTTCCACTGTGTGATACTTTGTAGCCTTCCTTCTGCTGATCTCTGATTACAAACTGGTGAAACTGTAGTATCTTCTAGTTCAGCTGGCAGCTTTTGTGCAATCTTAGTTCTCTGCCAAAGTACTAAGTCATGCTTTCTCAAGAAGCTCATGCACCATCCGGCACTTGCCTGAAAATCTAAAATTCCATTCTTCATGGATTTGTTTCGTGCATGGATTTGGATGACTTCACAACTAACACATTTTCTATTTTGACTATTTTCAAGTACTCACTCAGTAATTTTTTTTCTCCAATCGTGGCCAATTGCCAGGTTGACCTCTGTTGGCACACTTTTGTTTTAGCATTGTTTGAAGTTGGTTCTATAACTTTCCCCAGTCTCTCACAAGTTTCTCAGAAATACAAAAATCTCTTGCTTCTCTGCGACTTAAATAACTTTCAGTTTGAACGATGCTGTTTATTGATTTTTCTGCAGGGCATTTTGCACAAAATGAAGAAATTTCAAAGCCTTAACTAGGTATATGACTGTATTCCACGAGGTTGGTTGTTACCTGATTCTGATCTGATGTGTCTTAAACTTCCGTGCCAAATTGGTGTGAATTGTACATCAAATCACATAATAACAAAGAACAAAGAAAATTTACAGCCCAGGAACAGGCCCTTCTGCCCTCCAAGCCTGAGCTGATCCAAATGTACTGTCTAAACCTGTCGGTCAATTCCTAAGCATTTGCATCCCTCTGCTCCCCACCTACTCATGCATCTGTCCAGACGCATCTTAAATGAATCTACCGTGCTTGCCTCTACCACCTCTGCTGGTAACACGTTCCAAATGCCCACCACCCTCTGTGTGAAGTACTTGCCGCATGTATCCCCCTTAAACTTTCCACCTCTCACCTTGAAAGCATGACCTCACATTATTGAATCCTTCACCCTGGGAAAAAGCTTGTCTCTATCCACCCTGTCTATACCCTTCATAATTTTACAAACTTCAATCAGGTCCCCCTCAATCTCCTTTTTTCTAATGAAAATAAACCTAACCTACTCAACCTCTCTCTTCATAGCTAGCACCTTCCATACCAGGCAACATCCTCGTAAACCTTCTCTGCATCCTCTCCAAAGCGTCCACATCCTTTTGGTAATGTGGCGCCCAGAACTGTACATAGTATTCTAAATGTGGCCGAACCAATGTCTTGTACAATTTTAACATGACTTGCCAGCTCTTATACTCAATACCCCGTCCAATGAAGGCAAGCATGCTATATGCCTTCTTGACCACTCTATCCACCTGTGCAGCAACCTTCAGGGTACAATGGACCTGCACTTCCAAATCTTTCTGCCCATCAACCTTTCCCAAGGTTCTTCCATTCATTGTATAATTCGCTCTAGAATTAGACTTGCCGAAATGCATCACCTATCATTTGTCTGGATTGAAAGCATCTGCCACTTTTCCGCCCAACTCTTCAGTCTATGTATATCCTCCTGTATTCTCTGACAGTCCCTTATGTTTTCTGCTACTCCACCAATCTTTATGTCATCTGCAAACTTGCCGGTCATACCAACAGTGCCCTCTTCTAGATCATTTATGTATATTACAAACAACAGTGGCCCCAATACTGACCCCTGTGGAACACCACTGGTCACCTTTCTCCACTTTGAGAAACTCCCTTCAACTACTACTCTCTGTCTCCTGTTGCTCAACCAGTTCTTTATCCACCTAGCGAGAACACCCTGCACACCATGTGACTTCACTTTCTCCATTAGTCTACAATGGGGAATCTTATCAAACGTCTTACTCAAGTCCATGTATATGACATCAACAGCCCTTCCTTCATCTAACAACTTGGTCACTTCCTTGAAGAACTCTGTCACGTTGGTAAGGCACGATCTCCCCCGCACAAAACCATGTTGCCCATCACTGATAAGCTCATTCCTTTCCAAATATAAATAGATCCTATTTAACTCAAAAAATTCATTTCCGCATTGTAACATTTATGTACAGAATAATACCTTGATTCACAAATATTGATCTGTTATCTGTCAAGAATTAGGGTCTTTTACATGAAATGTATGGAAACTTTTTTGGTCAAAAATAGGGGGTCAACTTTTATATGAGATCGACTATTACTTGTGTATACGGTAATTGTGCTACTTTGGGGATAGGTATCGTGAATATTTAGACATATCATGTATTTGTTCTGATAACAATCTTGCCTTTTTAAAATTCCTTAAATCTTATACAGTCACTTATGCATTTGCACCTAAAACACTTCATTAGCTGTAGTTGCAGAGTATATTTAAAATTGCTGGTTCGTCAAGCATTGTTAAAACCTGTGAGCCATTTTCACAAATACCCAAGCACTTAAAATAAGTTATATTTAGGTGAGAACATTATTTGTATGATGACTTCAAAAATTGCTATTGATGATTATTTAAGATGGAGGTGAAATTTTGTTTTATTTCAGAGGGTCATAAGTCTTTGAAACTCCCTTCCTCCTTGGAACTGGGTCATTGAATAGTTTTAAAGCCGAGGATGATTAACTTCCTTGTTAATCATGAATCTAAAGGTTATTAGGGTAAATGATAATGTGGAGTTGAAGTCATAATTAGATCATCGGCGATTTTATTGTATTTTCTAAGTAGATTGAGGGGTCAATAGCTTGTTCTTACTCCTGAAGTCTAATCCAGTATACTATTTACTTTGCTCACTTAGAAAACTCGCCCAGTCTAAACAAATTACTCCATGATTAGTTTTCAGGAACTATATCTCTCATGCTTTTTAAAAATAAATCATGGTTTCAGAAAGCCTTACAATCATTTCATAGAAACAGACCAAAGTTCACTTGCTAAAAGTTCAAAATATATTAGAGTATTAAAATATATATAAATCACACACCTTGCATCAGAGATGACAGAAATATTGTTATGACCATGAAAAAATCAGTTATAAAGAACAGCAGAAAATGACCAAAAGGTTAATCAGAAGGAAGAAATTAGGATATGAAAGGAAGCTAGTATGAAAGGAATGTAAAAATGGATAGCAAGAATTTCTACAAGTATTTAAAAAGATTGAAATTACAGTGTGTATTGGTGCTCTAGAAGGTGAGAACAGGGAGTTATTAGCAGGTAATAAGGCTTACAGCTGTGTTCACTATAGGGGGGATAAGAAAAAACAATTCCAGCAATGGCTGTAGATTAGGGAGTGGGAGGGAGAGAGAATCTGGTGAAATTATAATCATGAGGGAAATGGCACGATGCAAACTGTTGGAACTGCAGGTTGACAAATCCCTGGGTATTGATAGATTTCACCCATGGATCTGGACCCATTTTTCTAATCAACCGGTTCAGAGATGTTATTACACACCTCTGGAGCAGGTGGAATTTGAACCTGGACTCCCTGGTCCAGGGCAGGGACACCACCACTGTACAACCCTCTCTCAAATCTTGAAAGTGATTACTAATGAGGTAGTAGATGCACTGATTATTAACATTTTTAAATTCCCGAGATTCAGTCAAGGTAATATTGGAATGGAAAGCAGAAAATATAGCTCCTGTTTTCAAGAAGGGAGGGAGGCAGAAATTGGAAACTGTAGACCAGTTAATCTGTTATCAGTTTTAGGAAGGTGTTCGAATCAATCATGAAAGAGGAGGAGGTAATGGCCTGGTGTTATTATCACTGGACTATTACTTTAGAGACTCCGGTAATATTCTGGGGACTCAGGTTTGAATTCTGCCATGGCAGATGGTGGAATTTGAATTCAATGAAAAATAAATCCGGCATTAGAAATCTAACGATGAATCCATTGTCGATTGTTGGAAAAAAAAACCATCTGGTTCACCAATATTGTTTCGGGAAAGAAACTGCCACCCTTACCTGGTCTGGGCTTCATGTGACTCCAGACCCACTGCAATGTGGGTGACTCTTAAACTGCCCTGTGGGCAATTAGGCATGAGCAATAAATGCTGGCCTAGCCAGCAATGCCTTCATTCTCATGAATAGATTTTAAAAAAACTATATACATGCATTTAGAAAAACTTCAGAGGACTGACAGAACTATACTAACTCTTCTGTTCCTGCTTTGTGTGTTCACATGACCTGGTAGCACATCAATTAGCAAGTGAATTCTTCCAGTACTTTGTACTGTTCTCCATTGGAACAATGTGAAGATCCAAAAAGAAATACAGTAGCGCCTCTACTTACGAACTTAATCCGTCCCGGGACCCTGTTCACGAACAGAAAAGTTCGCGAACTGAATCAATTTTTCCCATTGTTCGAATAGCGTAAGAATGCTTGGACGGCTGTTCACAGCACACGCGCCAAAGACGAACTGAATAAGATCATGCGGGGCCCGAGAGCTTTTGCATTCTACAAGCGCGTAGCAAAGCAGAACAATGAAACTACGTGGTCGCACACGGGCTTTTTGCGTTCGTACCTTGAATTTCGTACGTACGTTGAAGCAAAATTTTACGTACAATCCTGTTTGTAAACCGATTTGTTCGTGAATGGGGTCGTTCGTATGTCGAGGCACTACTGTACTTGAAATAGATATACATTCAGTTTGGGGGATTTGTACTGGTACTTTTCTATATAGGGCTTATGCCTGAAACGTCGATTCTCCTGTTCCTTGGATGCTGCCTGACCTGCTGCGCTTTTCCAGCAAAACATTTTCAGCTCTGATCTCCAACATCTGCAGCCCTCACTTTCTCCACTTCTCTATATTATCCTATCATATATCATAGTGCCAGAATATCTTTTGAATATAAGATACTTGGACCAGACCCTAATCTTGTGAAGCATCGGTGATGCTAAGTTTTAGGTTTAGACCTTTTCGGTTTAAGAACCCTTTTATAGTAAAATTTCAGCAACTCAATATTACTTGTAAACCTTTGCCTGAGGTACAAGCTATTTTTTTTAAACAAAAGGTTGCATTTTTATTATGCTTCTCACGATCACTGGATAACATAATGTGTTTTATGACCAGTTAAGTACAGTACTTTTCGAGTTTAGTAATTGTTTATAATATATAAATATGGAATTAAAATGTGTGCATTTGAAACCTGCGGTATTGGATATTTATTTTTAAAAATTATTCCATAGCTGCAGTTTTAACCTACTGAAAACTGACTGTGAAAATAGTGTGAAAATTAACAAGGAAAAGAACCATCTGAAAGTTTACTCGATTTAGTAAATTTCTGCTTAAGTGCTGATCTAATCCCAATAGCAGGAGACCATTGAACAGCTTGTGTTTGGTGATGACAAAGAAGATATTCTTTATTATAAGGCAATCCCAGAACATATTTGACTTTGTTTTAGCTTGAATATATTTGACGTGTAAATCCCAAAAATGTACAGTTAAATTTCAATGAAAATTGCATTAATTTAATTGAAGAGTGTAGTTTTTAACCCGAGGAAGTCACATGTTTCCTGACCGGTATGTCATAGAGTCATAGAGATGTACAGCATGGAAATAGACCCTTCGGTCCAACCTGTCCATGCCGACCAGATATAACAACCCAATCTAGTCCCACCTGCCAGCACCCGGCCCATATCCCTCCAAACCCTTCCTATTCATATACCCACCCATCTAGTTCTGGACTCCCCAACTCCAGGGAAAAGACTTTGCCTATTTATCCTATCCATGCCCCTCATAATTTTGTAAACCTCTATAAGGTCACCCCTCAACCTCCGACGCTCCAGGGAAAATAGCCCAAGCCTGTTCAGCCTCTCCCTATAGCTCAGATCCTGGCAACATCCTGGTAAGTCTTTTCTGGACCTTTTCAAGTTTCACAACATCTTTCCGATAGGAAGGAGACAAGAATTGCACGCAATATTCCAACAGTGGCCTAACCAATGTCCTGTACAGCCGCAACATGACCTCCCAACTCCTGTACTCAACACTCTGACCAATAAAGGAAAGCATACCAAACGCCTTCTTCACTATCCTATCTACCTGCAATTCCACTTTCAAGGAGCTATGAACCTGCACTCCATGGTCTCTTTGTTCAGCAACACTCCCTAGGACCTTACCATTAAGTGTATAAGTCCTGCTAAGATTTGCTTTCCCAAAATGCAGCACCTCGCATTTATCTGAATTAAACTCCATCTGTCACTTCTCAGGCCATTGGCCCATCTGGTCCAGATCCTGTTGTAATCTGAGGTAACCCTCTTCGCTGTCCACTACACCTCCAATTTTGGTGTCATCTGCAAACTTACTAACTGTACCTCTTATGCTCGCATCCAAATCATTTATGTAAATGACAAAAAGTAGAGGGCCCAGCACCGATCCTTGTGGCACTCCACTGGTCACAGGTCTCCAGATCTTAAAAATTTGTTTGAAATTTTGTCAGTGAGTGTGAAAATGCAATTGTATGGAACAAATCTACATGGAAATGATGCTGGTATTGTGGAGCTGTCACTTCTAAGAACATCATAATTTGGATTAAGGTAACCAGTGTCTGATAAGCCAAAGCGATATGTTAAACATGTGAACTATTCAAGCAAAATGAAGTTGTATGAAGGATGTTGAGTGAAAACGGGTTTTGATATGTCTGTTAAGTAGAATAGTCAATATTTTGTATTCAAACAGATGAGTGGATGGAGTACTTCTCATAATTTACTCCCTCAGTCTTTATAAAACAGTTTTATGAACATAGGCAAAAAAAAAGAAAGGAAAAACAGAACAAAATATTTTTAGTTTTATATTTTTGTACTATATAGACAAAGTGCAATATGATTTTTTAATTATGACTCTATAATAGCAATTTGCGATATACAAAACGCAGAACCTTTTCAAACAATGTATGTAAAAATACATGTTTATTTTACTGCTACAGCATTTATTTTAACATTGGACTGTGCCAGCAGAATATTGGTTATACTAAAGCAACAGTCTTAGAAATGTTCCAGAAGGTGCCAGAACTTTGAAGATGGAGACAGGAAATTTCAGAAACAATTGAACAGTTGACATTAAGATAGTAATTGCATTCTGATTGAATAAATAATTTCATTATTATTCATATTCTCCTGGTCTATAATTATGTATGTGTCACCTTGCTTCCCGTATGCATTACCTGCTTTTATGTAAGAATTGGAGATGCAAAATTGAAATTCCCATTAGAAACATTAAGATAGCGACATCAGGCATTTCAATACTAGCTCTCATAAAGAAAACAGAATTCCCAGTTGCCAACATTCTAAAGCCTACATCTCTGACTACTACATCTCTATTTAATTAACATCAACACACTCATGTTTTTTGACAATGACTACATTATATACTTGTGAACCAATGATTATTCATGCTTAAGAATTTCATGACTCAGCAGAGTTAAGTCAAATGAAAAATACATTGTTTGCCTGTCTTCAAGTGAACAGCGTGAAGAAACTGTCAGCAATCCTTACCTTATGACTCTTAACAAGAAAGAACAAAGAAAATTTACAGCCCAGGAACAGGTCCTACGGCCCTCCAAGCCTGAGCTGGTCCAAATCCATTGTCTAAACTTATCGCCCAATTCCTAAGGATCTGTATCCCTCTGCTCCCCACCTACTCTGCATCTGTCCAGATACACCTTAAATGAATCTACCGTGCCTGTCTCTACTACCTCGGCTGGCAACGTGTTCCAGGCACCTACCACCTGCTGTGTAAAGTACTTTCCACGTGTATCCCCCTTAAACTTTTCACCCCTCACCTTGAACACATAACCTCTCGTTACTGAATCCCTCACCCTGGGAAAAAGCTTATCTCTATCCATCCTATCTATACCCTTCATATTTTGTAGACATGAATCAGGTCCCCCCTCAATCTCCTTTTTTCTAATGAAAACAATCTTAACCTACTCAACCTCTCTCTTCATAGCTAGCACGTTCCATACCAGGCAACATCCTCATAAACCTTCTCAGCACCCTCTCCAAAGCGTCCACATCCTTTTGGTAATGTTGCGACTAGAACGCTGCCTCGCAGCGCCAGAGACCCGGGTTCAATTCCCGCCTCAGGCGACTGACTGTGTGGAGTTTGCACGTTCTCCCCGTGTCTGCGTGGGTTTCCTCCGGGTGCTCCGGTTTCCTCCCACAGTCCAAAGATGTGCAGGTCAGGTGAATTGGCCATGCTAAATTGCCCGTAGTGTTAGGTAAGGGGTAAATGTAGGGGTATGGGTGGGTTACGCTTCGGCGGGTCGGTGTGGACTTGTTGGGCCGAAGGGCCTGTTTCCACACTGTAAGTAATCTAATCTAATCTAAAACTGTAGACAGTATTCTAAATGCTGCAGAGCCAAAGTCTTGTACAGTTTTAACAATCACGTTATTTTTGAAGCCTTTTGAGAATGCCCATGTAGACTTGAATGGAGGTGATAGATATGTTCAGACAACCGACCTAAAGCTTCGCTACTTATTAATTGAATTTACCATAATTGCATAGCTGACATTCTTTTAGAGACTGCATGTTCACTGCATCCCTGGAGAACAATGAGGCCACATTGCTGGGGGTTAGAAGGTAACACACAAAGCAACCTTTAAGCTGGTTTCTTGCAGTAGGAAGGTGACAATCATGCTTTGAGGAACTAGTATCTCTCCCTCTATTAGTTTTCCAGAATGCAGTAGTGGGCTGCAGGTTCCAACAGTATCAATACAATGAAACTTTCAGAAGATTTTGTCCTAGCATGCTTGGTCTGTTTGTCAGATTTCCATTTGAAATTGTAACCGTCACAATTCAAATGTATTTTAAGAGAAAAACAGTGGAGAAGCTGTTAAAAGGCTATAAAATGCCATTTACAGAACATTTAATTCTTTTTGGGCTCAACACTAAGAGAAGGAGTCATTCCAATCGGGGCTAGCTGCCCTTTCTAAATGGTTGAAGCATTTTAACCCATTTTCAATGTTGAGTGGGGTATCATGGATGTAATCTGTTATTGAATCCTAGGGATGAAGTCACAGTGGTAGCAGTGTGTACCATCTGCAAGAAAACTTGTCAAAACTCACCGAAACTCTATAGATAGTACCTTCTAGGCCTGCAATCTCTACTACTTAGAAGGACAAAGTTAGTAGATGCATTGGTACACTGCTGCCTGCAAGTTTCCCCTCCAATCTAATGCAGGATTTGTGTGCATGGCTGAGGATTCCATCTGGGCCAGTTGCTTTCTATGGGTTCACTCTCAAAAAGGCTGATCTGACATCTGCAGCGGTGACTGAAGGAACAAGTACATCCAAGGCTGTCAGGGCAAGTGACATTGTTTCACTGACCTTCTGTTTGAAATGAGCAGAAAATGCATTGAACACATCAGGGAGGATGTGTTATTGTCTGCTATTCTGTTCTGTTTTGCTTTGTAGTCTGTTATGTCATGTGGCCTTGCCATAAACGATGGATGTCCGTGTAGTTAGTTTGGATTTTTAGCTTAGTCTGGTATTGTCTCTTGGCATCTGAAATTGCCTTACAGAGGTCATATCTGGATTTTGGTTAAGGTTAGGCTCGACTGACCTGAATGCCACACATCTGGACTTCAGTAGGCAATGGATCTCCCTGTTTATCTGTGGATTTCAGTTGGAGAATATTTGAATTGACTTCTTAGGCATGCAGTCTTCCACATAATTGCTAATGAAGTCTGTAATGGTCGTGGCATAGTCTTCTACGTTGGCCTCTGAGTTCCTGAATATGGACCAGTTAATCAATTCTAAGCAGTCCCATTGCTTAGAAGCTTTTCTATTGCCTCAGACCTCCACGACAATTCTTAACACCGGCATACTGCGAGGCTGTGTACTCAGCCCCTTACTATACTCCCTGTTCACCCATAACTGTGTGGTCAAATTTCATCCTAACTCCATCTATAGGTTCATTGATGACACTTTCGTTGTAGGCCAGATCTCAAACAATGACAAGACAAAATACAGGAAAAAGATTGAGTGTTTGGTGGCATGATGTAAAGATAGCAATCTCTTCCTCAACATCAGCAAAATAAAAGGTCTGGTCATTGACCAGGAAGTAAGGTAGAGGGCACGCCACATCTACATTAATGGAGCTGAGGTGGAGATGGTCGAAAGCATCAAGTTCCTAGGAATTATGATCATCAGCAATCTGCCCTTGTCCTCCCATGTTAATACGATGGTTGAGAAAGCACAACAATGACTCTATTTCCACAGGAAGCTGAAGACATTTGGTATAGACCCTTACCAATTTTTATAGATGCATCAAAGAAAATATTCTATCCGAATGCATTACAACTTGGTATGGCAACTGGTCTGCCCAGGACCATAAGAAACTACAGCGTTGTGAACAAAGCCAAGTCTAGCCTGCAGGCCAACCTTCCATCCATTGACTCCATCTATAGTTCTCGCTGCCTCAGAAAGGCAGACAACGTAATCAAAGACCCCTCCCATTTTGGTTATAATCTCTTCTGATCTCTTCCATCAGGACAGAGATACACAAGTTTAAACACATACCAACAGATTCAAAAACACCTTCTTCCCTGCTCTTATTAGACTTCTGAATGGATCTCTCAAATTTAATATTGACCTTGCTCTTTGTGCACCTTTTGTGCAGCCATAACATTGTATTCCTCACTGTTCTATTCTCCTTATGCACTTTGTGTGTTATGATATGCCCGTACTGCACGCAAAACAAAATTTTTCACTGTATCTAGGTACATGTGACAATAATAAATCAAATCAAAGCAAAATCAAAATTATTGTGGACTTATGTTCCACTGTAGAAGTTTGGGTTTGACATTTGGAAGTGAATACCAATTGAGAATGTTCTGTACTGTATTCTGCCTAATATGAACAATTTGACTGAGTGTTTCATCAAGAAGAAAATTTGCTAATGCTCTTCGGGGGAGTGGGGGGTTTAAACTAATGCAGGCCTAGAAACGGCAAATGTAGTTTAATGTGGAAAAGTGTGAGGTAGTTAACTTCGGAAGAAGTAACAGGAATGCAGAATACTGGGCTAATGGTAAAATTCTTGGCAGTTTAGATGAACACAGAGTTCTCAGTGTCCAGGTGCATATTCCATGAAAGTTACCACCCAAGTTGATAGGGTTGTCAAGAAGGCATATGGTGTGTTGCCGTTTATTGGTAGGGGGATTGAGTTTTGGAGCCACAAGGTCATGCTTCAGCTGTACAAGAAACTGGTAAGGCCGCACCTGGAGTATTGTGTACAGTTCTGATCACTGCATTATAGGAAGGATGTGGAAGGTTTGGAAAGGGTTCAGAGGAGACTTACTAGGGTGTTACTAGGAAGGTCTTACGAGGAAAGGCTGAGGGAACCAAGGCTGTTTTCATTGGAGAGAAGAAGGTTGAGAGATGACTTAATCGAGACGTATAAAATAATCAGAGGGTATTCCCCTGGGTGGACAGTGAGAGCCTTTTTCCTCGGATGGTGAAGGCTAACATGAGGGGGCAAAGCTTTAAATTGAGGGGTGATAGATATAGGACGGATATCAGAGAGTAATAGGGGCGTGGAACAGCCTGCCTGCAACAGTAGTAGACTCGCTGACGTTAAGGGCATTTAAATGGGCATTGGACATATGTATGGATAATAATGGAATGTTGTGGATTAAATGGGCATCAGATTAATTTCACAACATTGAGGGCTGAAGGGCCTTTACTGCACTGTAACGTTCTATATTCTATGTTCTAAGAAGCCTAAACTCGCAAGAATCAAGAAGATTCAGGGGAACTCTCCACTGGTTAGAGTCATGCCTGCCTCATAGAAAGATGATTACAGTTTTGGAAGTCATGCATCTCAGCTCCTAGGCATCTCTGTAGGAGATCTTCAGCTACTGTCCTGGACCCAACCATCCTCAGCTGCTTTTATTAATGACCTTCCCTTCTTTATAAGGTCAGAAGTGGAGATGTTTACTGGTGATTGCACAATGTTCAGGACCACTTGCAACTCCTTAGATACTGAAGCAGTTTCTGTTCAAACACAACAAGACCTGGACAATATCCAAGCTTGGGCTGACAAGTGGCAAGGAACATTTGTGACACACAACTGCCAGGCAATGACTATCTCCAATGAAAGTTAATTTAATCACATTCCTCGACAGTCAATGTCATTACCATCGCTGAATTCCCTACTATCAATATCCCAGGTGTTACCATTAACCGGAAACTGATTTGGACTCGCCACATAAATACAGTGGCTACAAGAGCAGTTCAGAGGCTAGGAAGACTTCAGCAAGCAGTTTGTCTTCTGATTCCCAAAGCATGTCCACCATCTACAAGACAAAAGTCAGGAAAGGCAATCGTGAGACTGCACCTGGAATATTGCTTACAGTTTTGGTTCCCTTACTTGAGGAGCAATGTATTTGCATTAGAGACAGTTCAGAGGAAGTCCACTAGGTTGAATCTGGAGGTGATGGGTTTGTCTTATGAGTAGAGATTGAGCAGTTTAAGCATCCAGTGTCTGGTGTTAAGGTAAACGAGAAAAGATCTAATTGAGGTATATAAGATGCTAAAGAGATTGACAGCATAGATATACAAAAGATATTCCCTCAAGTGGGGCAATCTAGAATGAGTGGTCATAGTTTTAGGATAGGAGCAGCAAAATTAAAACAGAATAGGAGAAATTATTTCTCTTAAAGGCTGTGAATTCACTGCCTCAGAGTGCAGTAAATGCAGGATATTGTCTATCATCTTTTAAAATTTACAAAGATTTTAATTAATAATGTGCTGAAGGGTTAAGAAGAGTGGGTAGGGAAATAGAGTCAAGGCTGAGATGAAATCAGCCAAATGGCAGAGCAGGTTTGAGGGGCTGAACTGCCTACTCCTGCTCCTATTCTTATGTTCTTATGTGTAATGGAATACTCCTCACATGCCTGGATGAGTCCACCTCCAACAACACTTGAAGCTTGACACCATGCAGGACAAAGCACAATGTCCACAAGCATCTCTCCACCATCGGTACTCAGTAGTAGCAGGGTGTACATCCACAAGATGCACTGCAGAAATTCTCCAAAGATCTTTAGATAGCACCTTCCAAACATACGACCATTTCCATCAGAAAGGACATGGGAATCAGATGCATGGGAGCAACACCACCTGCAAGCTGCTCGCCCCTGACTTGGAAATATATCTCCATTTCTTCACTGTTGCTGGGTCAGAATCCTGGAATTCCCTCCTAAAGGCATTGTGGGTCTACTACAGCACTTGGACTGCAATAGTTGAAGAAGGTAGTTTACCTTCTTGAGGGTAAGTAGGGATGGGCAATAAATCCTCGCCAGCTAGTAATGACCCTCATCCTGCAAGTAAATTAAACAAAAATTACACCATCCTGACTTGGAATTACACCACTATTCCTTCACTGTGGGTGGGTCAAAATCCTGGAACTGCCTCCTTAATAATACTGGGTGTATCTACACACATGGACTGCACTCGGTTCAGAAGGCATCTCACCATTATCTTCTTGAGGGCAATTAGAATGGACAATAAATACTGGCCTAGCCAGTAATACCCACATTCTGAAACTATTGTGGGAATTACATCTAATAATAGAAGTTTGGTTTTGATATCTGGCACCTGCTGGTTGAGTATGATCTATATTGCCAAGTATGAACAACCAAAGGCACACTCAGCTTGATTTAATCAATAAATTTCAAGGACATATGAGCTATGTACCTTTTAATTCTATTCTCATAATAACATGGAACTGCATTTTGATTCTATACAACAGACTGGTTTCTTGAGACACTAAAGTAAAATGTTAAAGACACATTTGTAGGTCCTGAGGACTTTGTTCATTTTGTTGCAGTGAATACTTCTGATTTCAAGAGAGATGATGTTTACTTATTAGAAAGCAAGTAAAGAGCGAGGTGAATATGTGAAATAGAGGAAGATAAAATAGTGAATTTTCAAATAATCTGGTACAGTGTGACACAGCCTCTTGTTTGATTTCCAGAACCATTATTCTTTTTCATTGAGTCATGGAGTCAGAGACATGTACAGCATGGAAACAGACCCTTTGGTCCAATTTATCCATGCTGACCAGACATCCTAAATTAATCTTGGCCCATTTGCCATCATTTGGCCCATATCCCTCCAAACCCTTCATATTCAAATACCCATGCAGATGCCTTTTTAAAAAAAAGAGTCTGTTTCCGTGCTGTGCATGTCTATGACTAAATATTGTAATTGTACCAGCCTCGCACCACTTCCTCTGGCAGTTCATTCTATTCTTGCACCACCATTTGCATGATAACGTTGCCCCTTAGGTCCCTTTTAAATCTTTCCCCTCTCACCTTAAACCCATGCTCTCTAGTTTTGGACTCCCCTACCCTGGGGAAAAGACATTGGCTATTCTCCCTATCTATGCTTCTCATGATTTTATAAACTTCTATAAGGTCACCATTCAGCATCTAACACTTCAGGGAAAATAACCTCAGCCTATCCCTATAGATCAAATTCTCCAACCCTGGCAAACGCTTGTAAATCTTTTCTGAACCCTTTCAAGTTTCACAGCATCTTTCCTACAGCAAGAAGACCAGAACTGAACACAGTGGTCCAAAAGTGGCTTCACCAATGTCCTCTGCAGCCACAACATGACATTCCAATTCCTCACTCAGTACACTCTTTTTAAACTTTTTTTTTCAGATATGTTGCAAATTTTCCTGACTCTTCTTCAAAATGAGTTAGCGTTTTGAAATATATGATTTCACTGACATTGCTTTCATGATAATAAATGACTAGTTGAAAGGTATCATGTGTCAGTGTAGATGGGAGACTTTGTTTATGGAGAAGTGGTGTGGGCATTGCAGGAAACCAAACCTAAGCTCACTCTGCAAGCAAAAGATGTGCCCAATTGGGTGTGTAGTAATGAATAATCACCAGGAATTATTATCCTTGCTAATCTTTCTCTCCCTATATTCAATCATTGATTGCTGAGGTCCAATTTTAAGATTAGCTAACCAGAGACCAACCTTCCTCCTGTACATTAACTACGCAACATAAATTTGTTGATTCATTTGTGGGAGACCCTCCCCTAATCCAAATTAATTTTCATCTCCAAGTAATGTTAAAACCATGCTGGTGAAACAGACCAGGCTGCATCTTGATGGTATCTCAGTTGTGGAAAATTGTCTTCTTATTATGCAGCTCAGTAAATGGAAAGCATTATTACAGTTTTATAGTTGGGATTGTGAATTTTGTGAATTGGATGACTCCTCTTTCCTTTAACTTATATAAACTAGGGTGACAAGGAGAGAAACTAGAGCAGGAGACGAATAAGGGAAAAGATAGAAAAGTAGAATACAAAAGTGGACGACTAGTAGCAAATAGAGCTGGAGCATAAAAACAGTAAAAATATTGAAAAGACAAGGCTACAGGTAGTATAAATGAATTCATGGAGCATTTGCAATAAGGTAATCAAATTAATAGTGCAGGTATTTGTAAACTGGCATGATATGATTGTAATTAAGGAGATATAGCTATGGGCAGACCAAGGCTGGTTCCTGAACATCTAAAGGTATTCAATTTTTAGGAAGGATGAGCAAATGGAGGTGGGGGTGCATTATAAATGACACAAGAAATTTGTGGAATAGTGAGAGAGGATATTGGCACAGGAATATATCAAAGGTACTTGGAGGTTCTTGTGCATTGATCTTTAAAATGTCATAAATAGGTGAAGAAAAGAATCAAGAAAGCTAATGAAATGCTGGCATTTAATTCTAGAGGACAGAAGTTATACAGAACCCTGGTTAGATCTCACTTGGAGTATTTTAAGCAGGTCTGGACACTATGCCTAAAGAAGGCTTACATCTGAAACGTTGACTTCTCCACCTCCTGATGCTGCTTGGCTTGCTGTGTCCTTCCAGCCTTCTGTCTGTCTACCACAACTTAGGAAACATATATTAGAGGGAGTATAACATGGATTTACAAGAATGATTAAACGGTTAAGTTGTGAGGAGAGATTACACAAATTAGGCCTGGTTTCTCCAGAATTTAAAAGGCTAAGAGATGATCAAAATCTTCAAGATATTAACAGGAAAAGACAATGTAGATAAAAATAAACTGTTTATGCTGGTTGAGGATTCTTGAACTAGGGGATACAGTCTGAGAATTGGAGTTAGACTGTTCAGGAGAGATGTTAGGAAGCATTTCTACAAACAAAGGGTGCTCAATATTTGGAACTCTCTTCCACAAATTGCAGTGGATGTTAGATCAATTGTTAATTTAATATGTGAAATTTTTGGTAAGGAAAAGTATTAAGGCAAAAAGGGCAAAGACAGGTAATGGAGTTAGGCCAGAGATCAGCCATGATCTCACTGAATGATGGAACAGACTCAAGAGGTGAATGGCCAATTCTATTCCACTCGTCTGAGTGGAGCTAAGAAGCAACAAGGGGCAAAAAACATGAGTGGGAATTATCTGTGTGCTCCCAAATATTAGTGGTGACGAAGGTATGGCATTAAGCAGGAAATTAGAAATAAATGCCACAAAGGTGCTACTATAATCATTGGTGATTTTACACTACATTGTAGACTGGGAAAACCACATTCATATTGATATTGTGGCAGATTAATTCCTGGATACAATGGATTTTTAGACCACAATATTGAGGAACTAACTTGAGATTTGATTTTGTGCAATGAGAAAGAGTTGATTAATAATCTTGTTGTGAAAGGTCCTTTAGGGAAATCATGACCAAAGCAGGATAATCTGGTGGAATAAGTTTATTTGAACAATGCTGGGACCAGTCTCTGGTGAACCAATAATTCAAAATATAAAAAGGAAGAGAGAGGCAAAAGTTAACATGGGCCCTTGGAGAACGAGGCTAGGAATTAATAATGGGGAGGTGAATAAACACTTTACATCAGTTGTCACAGTAGAACAGCATTCTGAAATTACCAAATAATCAAGGGGCAAAAAGATGAGAAGAAATAAATACTATCACTGGAGAGGAGGTGATGGCCTAATGGTATCATCACTAGTCCACTAATCCAGAAACTCAACTAATGTGATGGGTTCAAATCCCACTAAGGCTGATAGTGGAATTTGGAGAAAGTGAGGACTGCAGATGCTGATGAAGGGCTTATGCCCGAAACATAACGCTCCTGCTCCTCGGATGCTGCCTGACCAGTTGTGCTTTTCCAGCAACACAGTCTTTGATAGTGGAATTTGATTTTTTTAAAAAATTAAGTAGTTAAGAATTAAGAAACTACTGAAGTCCATGAAACCATTGCCGATTGTCAGTAAAACCCAACTGGGACACTAACATTCTCCAGGGAATGAAATCTGCCATCCTCACCTGGTTTGGTATACATGTGACACCAGACACACATAAATATAGGTGACTTTCAACTTTCCTCTGAATGGCCTAGCATGCTAATTGTATCAATTGCTATGAAGTCTCAAACTGGACCACCTGGCATCGATTTAGCCACTGGAAAAGACAATAGCAGAAGCAGCCTTGTGGACCCTGCAAAATCCTCCTTACTATCATCTGCGGCTAGTGCCAAACTTGAGAAAGCTGTCTCACAGATGAGTCAAGCACCAGCCTGACATAGTCATGTTCACAGAATCATACTGTATAGACAATTTCCTAGACACTACTGTCCCTGGATATGTTCTGTCCCAGCAGAAAGATAATCCAACAGAGATGGCAGTGCAGTGGTGTATAGTTGAGAGGAATTTAGCCTGGGAGTCTTCAACATTGACTCCAGACCCCATGATGTCTCTTAGATTCAGATTAAACATGGCCAAAGAAACCTCCTACTGATTACCACATACTGCCCTCACTCTTCTATGTTGAACAATACTTGGAGGAAGAACTGAAGGTGGAAAAGGTGCAAAATGTACTCTGGGAGGGGAATTCCAATGTCCACCATCAAGAATAGCTTGGTAGCAGCATTACCGATCAGGCTGGTTGGACTCTAAAGACATAGCTGCTAGACTGGGCCTCATCCTTGCCAATTTGCTAGTTGCAGATGCATTCATCCACAACAGTAATGGGAAGAGTGACCACAGTACAGTCATAGAGTCATAGAGAAGTACAGCATGGAAACAGACTCTTCGGTCCAACTCGTCCATGCTGACCAGATATCTTAACCTAATCTAGTCCCATTTGCCAGCACTTGGCCCATATCCCTCCAAACCCTTCCTATTCATAAACCCATCCAATAATAGTTTTGAAGACTTGTGCTCCAGAATGTGAACATGACTATGTCTTTTAAATATTGTAATTGTACCAACCTCCAACACTTCCTCTGGCAGCTCATTCCATACATGCACTACCTTCTGCATGAAAAAGATGCCCCTTAGATCCCTTTTAAATTTTTCTCATCTCACCTTGAACCTATGCCCTCTAGGCTGCCTTGCTGATCTTTGAGGGGCCCAAAAGGATTCCGTGAACCCTATTTTCCAAACCTATTTAATGTCCCCTTTTTGCCCTCCTGATTTCCCTTTTAAGTATATGCTACTGCCTTTATACTCTTTTTTAGGATTCAGTTGATCTATCCTGTCTATACCTGACATATGCTTCCTTCTTTTTCTTAACCAAAACCTCAATTTCTCTAGTCATCCAGTATTCCCTACACCGACCAGCTTGCCTTTCACCATAACAGGAATATATTTTCTCTGGACTCTCGTTATCTCATTTCTGAAGGCTTCACATTTTCCAGCCATCCCTTTACCTGCGAACATCTGCCCCAATCAACTTTTGAAAGTTCATGCGTACTACCGTTAAAATTGGCCTTCCTCCAATTTAGAACTTCAACTTTTGGATTTAGTCTATTCTTTTACATTACTATTTTAAAACTAATAGAATTATGGTCTCTGTCCCCAAAGTGCTCCCCCACTGACACCTCAGGCACCTGTCCTGCCTTATGTCTCAAACGTAGGTCAATGTTTGCACCTTCGTCAGTAAGTACATCCACATACTGAATCAGAAAATTTTCTTGTACACAGTTAACAAATTCCTGTCCATCTTAACTCTTAACACTGTGGTAGTCCCAGTCTATGTTTGGAAAATTAAAAATCCCCTACCACCCTTTTATTCTTACAAATAACTGATATTTCCTTACAAATTTGTTTCTCAATTTCCCTCTAACTGTTGGGGTTGATGTAAATAAGAAATTTATTTTGGTGGAATAAATGCCACCCAATTCCACGTGGTATCAAAACAGTTGGAGGCACTAGATACTGCAAAGACTATGTGCCTTGATAACATTCCAGTAATAGTTTTGAAGACTTGTGCTCCAGAATGTGCCACTTCCCTAGCCAAGGTCTTCCAGTACAGTTACAACACTGGCATCTACCCAACAATGTGGAAAATTGCCCAGGCATGTCCTGTACATAATAAGCAGCTCAAATCCAACCTGGCCAATTACTGCCCCATCAGTCAACTGTCAATTATCAGTAAAGTGATGGATTGTGTCATAAATAGTAACAAGCAGCACTTGCTCAGCGATAATCTGCTTTCTGATACCCAGTTTGGGTTCTGCCAGGACCAGTCAGCTCCTGACCTCATTACAGCTTTGGTTCAAACATGGACAAGAGAGCAGAATTCCAGACATGAGGTGAGAGTGACAGTCCTTGAGAGGCATAGATAAAGTGAATAGCAAAGATCTTTTTCCTAAGGTAGGGGAGTCCAAAACTAGAGGGCATGAGTTTAAGGTGAGTGGGGAAAGATTTAAAAGGATTTGAAAATATCATTTTTTTCACAGAAGTGGTGCTGTATGGAATAAACTGCCAGAGAAAGTGGTAGACGCAGGTACAGTTACAACATTACATATTTGGAAGAAAATGCGCTTATCAATGATAGGCAGCATGGTTTCATGCAGGGAAGGTTATGTCTTATAAACCTAATAGAATTCTTTGAAGAGGTGACAAAGTTGATTGACGAGGGAAGGGATGTAGAAGGCATTTGATAAGGTTCCCCATGGTAGGCTGATGAAGAAGGTGAAGTGGCATAGGGTCCAGGGTGTTCTAGCTCGATGGACAGAGAACTGGCTGGGCAACAGGATATAGAGTGGTAGTGGAAGGAAGCTTCTCAAAATGGAGATATATGACCAGTGGTGTTCCACAGGGATCCATGCTGGGACCACTGTTGTTTGTGATAGACATAAATGATTTGGAGGAAAGTATAGGTGGTCTGATTAGCAAGTTTGCAGATGACACTAAGATTGGTGGAGTAGCAGATAGTGAAGGGGACAGTCAGGGAATACAGCAGAATATAGATATGCCACAAATGCCAGATGGAATTCAATCCAGACAAATGCGAGGTGATGAATTTTGGAAGATCCAATTCAAGAGCGAACTATACAGTAAATGGAAAATTCCTGGGGAAAATTGATGTACAGAGAGATCTGGGTGTTCGGGTCCATTGTTCCCTAAAGGTGGCAACACGGGTCAATGGAGTAGTCAAGAAAGCATACGGCATGCTTTCCTTCATTGGATGAGGTATTGAGTACAAGAATTGGCAGGTCATCTTACAGTTGTATAAGACTTTGGTTCAGCCACATTTGGAATCCTGCTTACAGTTCTGGTCTCCACATTACCAGATGTGGATGCTTTGGGGAGGGTGCAGAGGAGGTTCACCAGGATGTTGCCTGGTATGGAAAGTGCTATGAGGAGAGGTTGAGTAGATTAGGATTATTTTCATTGGAAAGAAGGAGGTTGAGGGCGAACCTGACTGAGGCCTAAAAAATCTTGAGAGGTGTAGACAGGGTGGATAGCAAGAAACTTTTTCCCCCGAGTGGAGGACTCAATTACTAGGGGTCATGAGTTCAAAGTGAGAGGGGAACGTTTAGGGGAGATATGAGTGAAACGTTCTTCACGCAGAGGGTGTTGGGTGCCTGGAAAGTGTTGCCAGTGGAGGTGGTAGGGGCGAGAATGATAGCATCCTTTAAGATGAAACATGAATGGGTAGGGAGCAGAGGGATGCAGATCCTTGGAAAATAGGTGGCAGGTTTAGATAGAGTAAATGGATCAGCGCAGGTTTGAAGGGCCAAAGGGCCTGTTCCTGTGCTGTAATGTTCTTTGTTCTATTTAAAAGACATTTGGATAGGGGAAGAATAGAAAAGGTTTAGAGGGACATGGGCCAAATGCTGGCAATGGGACTAGTTAAGTTTGAGAAATCTGGTCGGTATGGACAAGTTAGGCTGAAGGGTCTGTTTCAGTGCTGTATGACTCTGTCACTGGTAGTAACCTTCTAGAAATCCTTAGATTCTGGAAACGTCCCAGAGAATTAGAAAATTGCAGATGTAACAACTTTAATTAAAAAGCAAAGAGACAAAATCAGGTAAACTTATATTTTCCCAGATTATTTTCCAGTAAAAATATTTAGTCCTTACAATATTGTATTGCTTTTAGGTTCAAGAGTGCTTCCTATTTCAGAAGTCAGCTGGACAACCCATTCTGAAGAACTCGATAATCTGAGTTTGGCTTTGTCTAACACAGATTTGCATTCTACTGATACGGACAATCTGCACAGTAGCAGCATTTCCAGACCTGAGACTCCAGGTAAGTGCAAATTAATCTGGATTTTTAAGAGACCATTTTTTATTATATCTGCTATACTCCACTGTGTACACCACTAAAATGCCATATGCAATTATGGAGGTTCACTTTTTTTTAAGAAATAAATACGTATGCTTTTCTCATGCATATTGAACTTGACCAAAGAAGGGTAGATTTTTGTCTGGACGCAAAGGTACAAATATAATTTATGAAAGGAATAAATCATAAAATATGGCCGCAGTCAGAAAATTCATTTAGTAATCCTGAGACAAACACAAGAATGTGCAGAAATTCATAACTCTGGCAGTATCTATGGAGAGAGAGAAACAGAGTTGACATAATCAATCTGGTCTGACAGTTCTTCAGAGTTTCTGTTAACATTAACTCTGTTTTCTCTCCAAAGATGCTGCAAGATCTGCTGAGTTTTTCCAGCATTCCCTTTGTTTGTGTCAGATTTCCTGCATCTGCAGTATTTTGTTTTTATTAGAGTGTTAATCCTGAGAGTTGGCTTGCACTTTGAAAGCAATTAAAAGGCAGGTGATTACAACCAACATTGATGTACATCCAGTCTGCAGTAGTAATTTTAAGCAACTTTAAAACAGCTGCATAAAGTAATTGGAAACATGAATATCTTTGCTACAACCAGAATAGGCATAATAAATTAATTATTCACAGAAAAATGATTAGAGTACATTAACAGATGTGCTATGGTTCAGATACCACAAGACTGATATCATATTTGTGAAGGATATCCAGATTATAACAATAGTTTTTTGCACCTCTGAATATGCTTTCTTTTATTATTTTTAAAACTTTTATAAGTACATTTCTGTCAGTAAGTTCTTATTGGTATAGGAATGATTGTTTTCTTGTCAATGTTACGTGTTCAGCTTGGCTATGCTGTTCTCCATAACAGGCAAAACTGGATTTACAGAATGATGATAGTAGATTGGGCAATGTTTGCTGGATGCGTGCTTTTTTTTTAAACTGGATTTGATTTTTTTTTCTTTCAAGATGTAGGAGAAGTAATATTGCCATTTAAAATTTGGAAATTATGACGTGCATGATTTTACTTTTTAATTTAGCTATATTTCTTTCATCAGAACCAGAAATGTTAATTCTTTATTTACGTGGATCCATAGATTCCCAGCAGTTTCTGGATTTAGCATTTTCAGCATATGCTGTATTTTGCTCATTTGCATTAAAGCTGTTAACTAGTAGCTTTTGTCCAATGATTCTCTGTCATTTGATAGTTTGCGAAATGAAAAGCATAGATATATTTAATTTTGAAGCTTTAATGCTGTAGCATCTTTATGGAGGAAAGTACACTTCTGTTCAAATAAATTGAAGAACAAGATGGCGTGAACTTAAGATCAGTACATTTGTTTTATCCTTTATTGTGAGCTGAGATCATAGATTTCTCTTGTTTATTCTTTTTTGGGTGTGGGTGTTGCTGGCTAGGCTAGCACTTATTGTCCGTCCTTAATTGCCTTCAGAATGTGATTGTGAGTTGCCTTCTACAACTACTACAGTCCATGCATTCCATTTATAAAGTATGAGCTTTGCTGTTTGAGCTACAGCAACTCAAATTATTAAAGTAGTTTAGTTATTCTTAAATCTTCAATAAATATATTCATCTCACATTTTCTTAAAAGAACATGAGGTTAGTTACATTTTTTTAAAAATGGTAGCAGAATTTTCAAATGCTTCATCTCAAAATGTGGAAATAATATATGCTTAATCATTAGGTTCAAAATTAGAGGGTATTCAGCAGTCTTGTTTGATAGTAATCTTCATAGTGTTAAGAAGCAATAAACCACTTTTTCAAGCAATCATCTTCAGTGCAGTTGTTATGACCAGCCTGTAAAACACCTGGAAGTAACGAGACCAGTTATTTGGAATACATTAATTTTTCAGCTCAACTGAGTGATGTCTATTCAAATGTGATATGTATTCAAATCAAGGGTTACTGCACCCAAAATGTTAACTCTAATTTCTCTTCACAGATGCTGCCACACCTGCTGAGCTATTCTGGCAAATTTTGTTTTTGTTTCTAATTTCCAGTTTCTGCAGTTCTTTCGGTTTTTTGTTACATGAAATGTTAAGACAGATGACCAAATACCTGGTCAAAATGGTAGGTTTTAAGGAATATCTTATGCAGCAGACAAAAGTAGTGGGAACTTAGACAGCTAAAAGCACAGTTGTCAACTGTAATTATTTTAGGGGTATACAATGGGTGTTGGTTATCTCAGTTGGCTGCAAGCTGGTTTGTAATGCAGAATGACAGTAACAGTGAAAATTCAATTCCCGTTCCTGCTGTGGTTACAATGAAGGTCCCTCCTCCTTAATCTCTCCCTTTGCCGAAGGCAAGGTTAAGCCACCATCAGTTTCTCTCTCTCTCTCTCTCTCTCTCTCTCTCTCTCTCTCTCTCTCTCTCTAATGAAAGAGCAGCTCTAAGGGATATTTTTTAACTTACTTTTTACTATACAAGAGGATTTTATGGTTGGAAAAGGCTGGAGATTGGGATAGGTCAGGTCATAGAACAATTGGAAAATAGGGATAAGAACATTAGATTCAGATGTTGACAGACCACTAGCCAGTGTTGGGTTAATGAGATTATGGGACTTGATGTGAGTTCAGATGTGGGCAGCAGAGTTATGGATAAGCTTTCTTTAGGTTGTAAGATGGAAAGCTAATCAGAAAAGCGTTGGACTAATTGAGTGCAGAGGTAAGGAAGGGTCTGAGTAGCAAGTGAGATGGGATAGACGTGATGTTACGGAAATGGTAGTAGACAATCTTGGTAATGGTACAGATATGTGCATGAAAGCTTAAGATCATAAGAAACAAAAACAGGAGTAGGGCATTTAGCCCACCGAGCCTGCTAGGCCATTCAATAGAATCACAGTTAATCTGACATTCCTCATATCCATTTGCCTGCATTTCCCCATAACCACAGTTACCCTTACTGATCAAGAATCTGTCTTTCTCATCCTTAAAATATACACAAGAACTCTGCCCCCACAGCTATCGGGGGCAAGGAGTTCCAAAGACACTCAACCATCTGAGAAGAAATGCCCCCTCGTCTTATTCTTAAATTGACACCACCTTATTCTGAGAATATGCTTTCCGGTTCTAAATTCTCCCATAACTCTTCTCAGCATTTACCATGCCAAGCCCCTTAAGAATCCTATATGTTTCAATGAGATCACCTTTTATTCTTCTAAACTGCAGTGAGTAGAGATCTAATTTATTTATCCTTTGCTCAAAGACAATCCCTCCATACCAGAGATCATCTTAGTGAAATCTTGTCTGAACTACTTCCAGTGAAATAATATCTTTGCTTAAATAAGGGGACCAAAACTGCTCATGGTATTCCAGATTGGCAGTTTTCCAGTTATCTCATACTTCTCCAGACTTCAAGGATTTTTAGACCAATGCATCTACTATCTCTGTAGCTACCATGTTTAGGATCCCAGGTGGCAAGCATAACAGCTGGGGACTTATTTGTCTTTAGCCCCATTAGTTTGTTGAATACTAATTCTCTACTGATAGTGATGGTACTTAATTATTTATTCTTTAGTATTGATGGGAGATTGTAATATGTGTCTCAGCTGCCTTCAGTCATACCTCAAGCAGACGCTGCTGCTCTCCCTTCTGTTGTTTCTGGTTGGCAGAGTATGAAATAATTATGCCTCTAGCATAGGCCTTAGGGGTCTCCCAAAGAATGGATGGATTATTAGCTGTACTTGAGTTGGTGGCCAAAAAAGCTTCTAATTCCCTAGAGAAGTATTCTACAAACTTGCTGTCCTTGAGGATGAAGGGATCTGTTTGCCAGTACTGAGAGTCCATTGCATCACCCTTAATCTTAACTATTAAATACGCCACTGCATGATCAGAGATGGCAATATTCCCAATCGAACAGGATACCACCAAATCTAAAAAAGCCGTGGGAGGTAAGAAATAATTAATCCTTGTGTGGCGTTTATGAGGATTGGAAAAGAACATAAAATCTCTGCTAGTAGGGTGTAAACGTCTCCAAACTTCTACCAACCCTAATTCCACACATAAATCAACTAAATGCTTAGCTTATGAAGAAAGCTTTAGGGGGTCTTTGAGCATTCATCCAGCACAGGATCCACCAGGCAATTAAAGCCCCCCCCTCCATAATAATATGCCGCGACGCCAAGGCCATCTGCTTAGATAGTGCATCAGTCATAAATTTAAGAGGGTGAGCTGGAAGACAAAAGACATTCAAAATACCATATTCCTTGCCATGTATAAGGGCCTTTAGAGTAACAAACATACTCATCTTTAAAGAGAAAATGCTGCCTGACCTGCTGCGCTTCTCCAGCAACATATTTCCATACTCATCTTTAACACAATCTATTCTGGACGGGTATTGCCAATCCCCTGTTCCTAGTACTAAAAGACAAGAAAAATACCCAATCAAACCCCAACCTGCTGCAACTTCAAGTGTTCCTTGTCATTAAGATGAGCCTCCTGCAACACAGCAACATCCGCCCTCTCCTTTCCAAGGCTCGATAATACCTTTTTTCTTTTAACTGATGAATAAATCCCTCTGACATTCCAGGTGTACCATTTAAGAATGCTACTAACCATGATCCTTCACAATCACTTTTTGACCTGCTGAGAGCAAACATTTGTCTTGCGACATGCTGAGCATATTCAGAAGGAGACTCATAGAGTATATTTACAAAAAAACCCAAAAAAATAAACTAACTACAAAACACAAAAGGCACTTAATGGGGGGCTGTACCTCCTGCCCATAGAGGGCGCTTACATTTCCCACACAAACCTCCATCCCCCCTTCCAGCTTGAGCCTCACCCCAAACCCAAGCAATGGAAGAAACCAAACAAAGGACACTGAAGGCACAAAGGAATAACAAAAACAGTGAGCAATGTGGTGCTGGAAAAGCACAGCAGGTCAGGCAGCATCTGAGGAGTAGGAAAATCAACGGATGAAACCCTGATGAAGGGCTTTTGCCTGAAACATCGATTTTCCAGCCCCACACTCTTGATTCTTATCTCCAGCATCTGCAATACTCACTTTCACCTAAAAACAGTGAGCACTCTGCCCACCCCCACAATATATCAATACCACTGTTGTTGTGGTTCTGTTCGCCGAGCTGGAAATTTTTGTTGCAAACGTTTCGTCCCCTGTCTAGGTGACATCCTCAGTGCTTGGGAGCCTCCTGTGAAGCGCTTCTGTGGTGTTTCCTCCGGCATTTATAGTGGCCTGTCCCTGCCGCTTCCGGTTGTCAGTTTCAACTGTCCGCTGTAGTGGCCGGTATATTGGGTCCAGGTCGATGTGTTTGTTGATGGAGTTTGTGGATGAGTGCCATGCTTCTAGGAATTCCCTGGCTGTTCTTTGTTTGGCTTGCCCTATAATGGTAGTGTTGTCCCAGTCGAATTCATGTTGCTTGTCGTCTGCGTGTGTGGCTACTAAGGATAGCTGGTTGTGTCGTTTCGTGGCTAGTTGATGTTCATGGATGCGGATCGTTAGCTGTCTTCCTGTTTGTCCTATATAGTGTTTTGTGCAGTCCTTGCATGGGATTTTGTACACTACATTAGTTTTGCTCATGCTGGGTATCGGGTCCTTCGTTGTGGTGAGTTGTTGTCTGAGGGTGGCTGTTGGTTTGTGTGCTGTTATAAGTCCTAGTGGTCGCAGTAGTCTGGCTGTCAGTTCTGAAATGCTCCTGATGTATGGTAGTGTGGCTAGTCCTTTGGGTTGCGGCATGTCCTCATTCCGTTGTCTTTCTCTTAGGCATCTGTTGATGAAATTGCGCGGGTTTCCGTTTTTGGCGAATACCTTGTACAGGTGTTCCTCTTCCTCTTTTTGCAGTTCTGGTGTGCTGCAGTGTGTTGTGGCCCTTTTTGAATAGTGTCTTGATGCAACTTCGTTTGTGTGTGTTGGGGTGGTTGCTTTCATAGTTCAGGACTTGGTCTGTGTGTGTGGCTTTCCTGTATACCTTTGTGGTGAATTCTCCGTTCGGTGTTCTCTGTACCATCACGTCTAGGAATGGGAGTTGGTTATCCTTTTCTTCTTCTCTCGTGAATCGGATTCCTGTTAGTGTGGCGTTGATGATCCAATGATACAGAACCACAACAACGAGCACCCGAGCTACAAATCTTCACCCAAACTTTGAATATCAATACCATTCCAGCTCAGAGAGAAAAAACTCTCACCAACAACTTCTTTGGGAAAAGAGTGAAAGTAGAGGCATAGAATCATAGAGGTGTATAACACGGAAACAGTCTCTTCGGTCCAACTCGTCCATGCCGACCAGATATCCCAACCCAATCTAGTCCCACCTGCCAGCACCTGACCCATGTCCCTCGAAACCCTTCTTTTCATGTATCCATCCAAATGCCTTTTAAATGTTGCAATTGTACTAGCCTCCACCACTTCCTCTGGCAGCTCATTCCATGCATGTAGCACCCTCTGAGTGAAAAAGTTGTCTCTTAGGTCTCTTTTATATCTTTCCCCTCTCACCCTAAACCTATGCCCACTAGTTCTGGACTCCCCCATCCCAGGGAAAAGACTTTGTGTATTTATCCTATTTATGCCCCTCATGTTTTTATAAACCTCTATAAGGTCACCCCTCAGCCTCGGATGCTCCAGGGAAAACAGCCCTAGCCTATTCAACCTCTCCCTATAACTCAAATCCTCCAACCCTGGCAACATCCTGGTAAATCTTTTCTGAACCTTTTCAGGTTTCACAACATCTTTCCGATAGGAAGGAGACCAGAATTGCACATAATATTCCAGAAGTGGCCTAACCAATGTCCTGTACAGCTACAACATGACCTCTCAACTCCTGTACTCAATACTCTGACCAATAACGGAAAGCATACCAAACGCCTTCTTCACGATCTGATCTACTCGCGACTCCACTTTCAAGGAGTTACGAACCTGCACTCCAAGGTCTCTTTGTTCAGCAACACTCTCTCGGACCTTACCATTAAGTGTATAAGTCCTGCTAAGATTTGCTTTCCAAAAATGCAGCATCTCACGTTTATCTGAATTAAACTCCATCTGCCACTTCTCAGCCCATTGCCCATCTGATCAAGATCCTGTTGTAATCTAAGGTGACCTTCTTCGCTGTCGACTACACCTCCAATTTACAAGAAATAAAACAAGACAAAAAAACAAGCAGACATTATTGTCCAAATCCATAAATACATCTACATTATTTTAAAGTTTCCAAGGTTTCTGGCATGCTCCAAGGAATCAAACAACCACACAGTCTCGTTGTAAGTAATACGAAGCACAGCTGGGTATCTCATTGATTATTGAATACCTTCCTTTAACCTTCTCTTAACCTAATCAAATGATTTCCTCTTATGAATCAATGCCGCAGCAAAAACATTATCTTACTTCCCTGATAGGTCAGGGCCTGCAGATCTCTCCCCAACCTTCTAGAAGTTTCCATGACCCTCTGCTTGTCCCTGTAGCATTGAAATTGTATCAAAACTGGGTGGGGGCATTGACCCTGACCAGATCCGCAACCCAATGAGCTCTGTAAACCTTCACCCAATCTGCCTCGGCATCCCAGCCAAGAAATTGTGGCAACCGGTCTTCAAAACAACTTACTGGCTGCCCACCTTCTATTCTCTCCGGCAAGCCAACGACCAGATATTCTTTCTCCTACCTCTATTTTCCAGGTCATCAACTTACTCATCAGGGCCTGAACCTGTTTCTCAAGGGCTGGACCGGCCCTGCCGAGGATTCGACCTTGGTCTCTGATGCCACGGTCTGCCGCTCAACCTCTTCAACTCACTTCCCGAGCCCTTCCAACTCCTTCCCATGGTTTTGTAGCATGGCTGAGATGGGATCCACTCAATTATGAGTGTATTCCCTCATCTCCTGGATCAGCTATTGGATTGCTCCGAGTTCCTACACAATGTTCACAGCTGCCAAGGGAGCTGCAGCTGATTCCCCAATGGCAGTCTGCTTCCCCTTAGTCATTCTTGGATGCTCAAAAAAGGATTTGATTGGTTGTATTAGCGTTTAACAATAATTGTTTCCAAAAACACTAAGGTGGGGGGTTAAAAATATAACTACACTAGGTTAGGGTACAGAGCTCAGCAAAGCTGATGTATTCAGATTGCCGCCATCTTCAGATCACCACCATCTTGAATCCCCCAGAAACAACATTTTCTAAAGGCCCCATGTTCATTTTGACTGCTCTCTATATATTTAAAGAAGCTCTCATTGTCAATTCTAATATTCCTTGCTAGTTTGCCCTCATAATTTATTTTCTCTCTATTATCTTTTTACTCCTCCCTTGCTGGATTCTGAATTTATCCCAGTCTTTGGGGTTTTATTGACTTTTGGCTCCTAGTATGCTTTTCCTTTGAAATTAATACTCTCCTTAATTTCCTTGGTTAGCCATGGTTGGTTTTTCTCTCTCTCTTAGAACCTTTCTTGCTGGAATATATTTTTGCTGAGAGTCATTAAACACCTGCACTGTATGCTTACTGTCATTCCTGCTAATCTATCTGCCCAGTTCACTTTTTAACTACCTCTATCCTCATTTCATTGTAATTCCTTTATTTAAGTTAAACATATTGGTTCCAATCCAAGTTTCTCACTCTCAAACTGAGTATTAAATGTTATCATGTCATGCTGACTGCTTCCGAGGGAATCTTTTACTCTGAGGTCATTTATTAAAGCTGGTTTATTACCCATTGCCAGATCAAGATAGCGTGTTCCCTGATTGGCTTCATGACTTATTGCTCGAGGAAACTATCCCTAATATACACTATAAATTTGTTATCATCGCTACCACTTCCAATTTGATGAACTTAACCAACATGAAGATTAAAGGCACACGTAATTATTGAATTATTCTTTTTACACACTCCTATTATTTGTTAATTTTATAATCATTCCTACAGAATGGCTACAGTTTGGGGGTCTGTACACTACTCCTCCCAATGTCTTCTTTCCCTTGCTTTTTTCTACTTATGCTGAAGTTGGTTCTATGTTGTCTGCACCTAGATCGTCTCTCATAACTGTCTCATTTTTATCTTTTATCAACAGTGGTAGCCCACCACCTTTTCCATTCTTACTGTCTTTCTGAATGGTCAAATATTCTTAAATGTTAAGTTCCCAGTTTTCATCGTCTTGCAACCATGATTTTGTAACAGCTATAAGATCATATTCATTTACTTTGATTTGCGCTGTCAGTTCATCTACCTTATTTTGAGTTTTGTGATCTAAGATACACTTAAGTTTGCTATGTTAGCAAATTTTCCTACACTTTTATGGTTCTTTTTATTTTATGATTTTCCTCCAACTGAAGCCCCACCTCCTCCAACTATTTAGCTTAAGGTCCTATCTACACTGCTAGTTATGCAATTTGCCAGGACTCTAGATTAGATTAGATTCCCTACAGTGTGGAAACAGGCCCATCGGCCCAACCAGTCCACACCGACCCTCCAAAAAGTAACCCACCCAGACCCATTTCCCTCAGACTAATGCACCTAACACTATGGGCAATTTAGCAGAGCCAATTCACCTGGCCTGCACATCTTTGGACTGTGGAAGGAAACCGGAGCAACTAGAGGAAACCCATGCAGACACAGGGAGAATGTGCAAACTCCACATAGACAGTCGCCCAAGGCTGGAATCAAACCTGGGACCCTGGTGCTGTGAGGCAGCAGTGCTAACCACTGAGCCACTGTGCCACCCCCTCTAGTTCCAGCATGATTCAGGTGGATCCTATCCCAAGGGAACAGATCCTTTTCCCCAGTACTGGTGTTAATGCCCCATGAATTTGAACTAATTTCTCCCACACCAGTCTTTGAACCACGCATTTGCCTCTTTAATTTTGTTTACCCTGTGGCAATTAGCTCATGGTTCCTGTCGTAATCCGGAGATTTTTTTTTGGTTCTGCTTTCTAATTTAACCATTAGCTGCTTATATTCTCTCTTTCTCCTTTCTTCCCATATTGTCAGTGGATCACGACATCTGCATCTTTCCCCTTCCACTTCAAGTTCCTTTGCAGCCCAGATGAGATATCCTGAGTCCAGGCACCAGGCCGAAACACAGCCTTCAGCATCTTTAACAAAGTGGAATAGCTGCTTTCTATCCAACTTATCCATGCTTTTCATAATCTTTTAGACCTCTGTCAGTCCTACTGGCCAAAGCTTCTGTGCTCCATAGAAAACAACCTAGACTTATCCGCGCTCTCTTCATTGCTAAAATGCTCCATCCCAGGCAATATACTGGTGAATCTCCTCTGGACCCCCTCCAGTACAACATATCCTTCCTAAAATGTGCTAACCCGAACTGCACACAGTACTCCAGCTATGGCCTAACCAAAGTCCATAACCTCTCTGCTTTTACACTCCAACATAGATTATAACATCGAGGAATCTGGCTCCCACATGCCAAAGAGTCCAATGCAAAACTTGGACCTCATTATGAAGAAGTGGCGCTTAATTTCATGAGATCACTTGAGGACTCAAAACCATAATACAGAATGTGATGGTCTATATCTCATCTTCTATGAAAAGCACGGGCAGACGCCATTAAACATTTCAATCTGAGGTTGTACTGCAGCACTGAGGTCATGTAATCTATGCGTTTTAATAAAGTACCAGTGCATTACATGCTCAGATTAATACAATTCAATAATCTGTTTGCCAACAGATTACTTGCGTTGCTGAGATGCTGGGCTGATGGAATGAGAATGGCTCTGTGGGATGTAAATCTTCTGTATTCTCTCAGGATAGTATTTGTGTTTCCACCACACCGATATGCTGTTGACTTTAATGCCAGACTGCTGCTGCCATGCTGAAGTGGCACTATTCAAACCAAGCTCCCAAGTCCTTTAACTCTCCCCCTCACCCTGCAATACTCTGTGAAAGAAGCAGCTAGAAATTCTGTAGCCACTTGCATAGTGCTACATGGGATTGCTAGAATGGGCAAAAGTACTCGTAAGACGGGGAGAAAGGAGAAGCTAAGGAATAGTTAAATACTGTATGTATTTTATGAAATTTTGTTCTATAAAGTCAGAATGGTATGTTTGGTTCATGATACCTCTTCAGGATTTTAAAGTGATCTGTAAAAGGTGCGCGGTCGTAGCAGTGTTGATCTGGGGATGTTTGCTGGGGTCTGATGCAACGTTCATGGACTGTATCTGGAGCAATGGTGTCTTTGATGCCCCTTTCCTTTCTCTTCCATGTTTCTACTCTTCTATCTCCAATTTGCATGATTACCAGGTTGTAGACCACCATGAATCATGAAGCGGGGTCCAGTGAATTCTGGAGGGTTCATACCCCACTACATCAAGCAGCAGGGTGCATTGACAATATTAGTGGTCAGTTCCACAACTTTCATGGTTACAGCATGACTTTCACCATATAATTACTGTCCATCTATGATGGGGGGTATCATTTTTTTGCTAAGTAGCTACATTTTGGTTTGAAGGTGACTGGAAAGGCTGGCAATCACACAATGAAAGTCTTGAGTACATCCAGATTGATTAGATTACTTACAGAGTGGAAACAGACCCTTCGGCCCAACAAGTTCCCAGCAATCGTCCAAAGGGCAACCCACCCCTCTCTGACTAATGCACCTAACACTATGGGCAATTTAGCATGGCCAATTCATCTTTGAACTATGGGAGGAAACCGGAGCACCCGGACAGACAGTCACCCGAGGCTAGAATTGAACCTGGGACTGTGGTGCTGTGAGGCAGCAGTGCTAACCACTGAGCCACCGTGCTGCCAAACAGATTGCTGCTGTTTACTAAAAGAGTCATAGAGATGTACAGCACAGAAACAAACCCTTCAGTCCAACCCGTCTACGCCGACTAGATAACCCAAATAAATCTAGTCCCATTTGCCAGTATTTGACCCATATCCCTCTAAGCCCTTCCTATTCATATACCCATCCAGATTCCTTTTAAATGTTGTAATTGTACCCGCCTCCACCACTTACTCTGGCAGTTCATTCCATACACACACCACCCTCTGTGTGAAAGCGTTACCCCTTGGGCCCCTTTTAAATCTTTACCCTCTCACCTCAAATCTATGGCCCTCATGATTTTATAAACTTCTATGAGGTCACCCCTCAGCCTCTGATGCTCCAGGGAAATTAGCTGTAGCTCAATCCCTCCAACCCTGGCAACATCCTTGTAAATCTTTTCTGAAGCCTTTCAAGTCTCATAACCATTGTCAGCCTTTCCGTGAGCAAAGGTAAATTATTATCAATTTGATATGTTCAAGAGTTTTGCTGATCCTGGGCAGAATTGTGACATTGTTGCTTTGTTAAATTAAGTATGCACAGTGTTAAAAGCACAATATTTAGGGTTAGCTTTTTTAATGCTCAAATTCAAATTATACAGTCATTATTAGATTATACTCTGTAGGAGCTTGCACAGTTTAGAACAAAGAACAGAACATGGAACTGTACAGTACAAGAACAGGCCCTTCAGCCCACCATGTCTGCACTGACCACGATGCCATTCTAAACTAATCCCACCTGATCCGTATTCCATTATTCCCTGCTTGTTCATGTCTATCTATATACTTAAACATTGTTATCTCATCTGCATGCATCTCAAAGGTTGCTATCATATCTGCAATTACGAAGTAGTGACTACATTTTACAAATACTTTGCATATAAATTTCTTTGGGAGAACTCAAGCTGGAGAAAAGTACTATGTAAACAAGCTCCCTTTATTTTTAAAGACCAGCATTAAGAGGCAATAGTAGCATGCGGGTTAATGTCACCGGACTAGTTATGCAGAACCCCAAGCTAGTATTCTGGAGATAAAGGTGAAATAGTGCAAATGCTCAAATTTTAAACAAATGCTGAGAATGCTGGAGAAACTCAGCAGCTCTGGCAGCATCTGTGGAAGTAGGAGTTAATGTTTCGAGTCCTTTTTGATTCTTTCTCAAAATTGAAAGGTGTTGGAAAACATTTTTTACATACTTTTGACAGATGCAGCAGCCTTATGCAAAAGATAAAGGGGTTGTTAATGGTAGAGAAAGAGAAAAAGAGATAAGAGCAGGATGGCTTAATGAAATGGTAGCTAACTGGAAGGTCACAGTTACTTCTACTGACAAAGCAAGGGTGCTCATCAAAGCGGTCACCTAATCTGCCTTTGGTTTCCCCAATATAAAGGAGACAACATTGTGAGCAGTAAGTGCAGTCGACTTGACTGAGAGGAATACTAGTGAAACGGTGCTTCACTGGGAAGGTGTGTTTGGAACCTTGAACAGTGATAAGGGAGGATGTGAATGGGCAAATCACACACCTTGGGAGATTGTATAGGATGATGCCATTGGAGATGGAGTTGCAGGTTCAAAATCCACCATGGCAGATGGTGAAATTTGAATTAAATAAAAATTAGGAATTAAAATCTAGCCTAATGACGACCATTGTTGATTGTTGTAAAAACCCACCTGATTGACTAATGTCCTGTTGGGAAGGAAATTTACCATTATCACCTGGTCTGGCTAACATGTGGCTCCATCTCCATAGCAATGTGTTTGACTCTTAGTTTTCCTCTAAAATGGCCAAGCAAGGCATTCAGTTCAAGGGTAATTTGGGATAGACTTTACCAGCAACACCCACATCCCAAGAGTGAATAACAAAAAGTAATTGGACTAGTAGTAATCATGGGGACCTGATTTTGGATCCTACCATAACAGCTGATGAAATTTGCATGGGTCTTCTAATACAGTGATAGTGTACCTACAAGACGTGGAGGTTTGTCATAACATATCCAAACAGATTACAGGCAGCACGGTGGCTCAGTGGTTAGCACTGCTGCCTCACAACACCAGGGACCCGGGTTCAATTCCCATCTCAGGCAACAGTCTGTTTGGAGTTTGCACATTCTCCCCGTGTCTGCATGGGTTTCCTCCAGGTGCTCCAGTTTCCTCCCACAGCCCAAAGATGTGCAGGCCAGGTGAACTGGCCATGCTAAATTGCCCATAGTATTAGGTGCATTAGTCTGGAGTAAATGGAGGGGAATGGTTCCGGGTGGGTTGCTCTTCGGAGGGTCGGTGCGGACTTGTTGGGTCGAAGGGCCTGTTTCCACACTGTAGGGAATCTAATCTTTAAAGATGGCATAAGGCTGGTGCCACCTTGTGGTAGTAATTGGCTGTTGCATATTCTGAATTGTGAAGTCTGATCTGTTTTTAATAAAGAAAACCATGAGACCACATTGCCAGAGGCCAATATGTGGGAGGGACATGCTCATCCTTGATTTCCCAAATACAAATGCACGTACTACAACAGTCACTACTTCTAAGATTGTCTTATATTTTGCAAAGGGTGAAAGCAAAGAGTCATGAGTGTTTGTTATGATTTTTATGAAGTTATGCATGGGTGCTGATGCTTACCTATGGGTCCATTACTGGGTCAACATAGATGCTTCAATTGGTGATGTTTCTAAAAGCATTGAGAATCTTGATCATCATGCCAGAAAAGTGATGTTGACAGAGAGGAACACAGGGGATTTGGCACTGAAATTGCACAAACTCCATTTGCCGAGAGGTGTGACGGAGGAGTGAAGGACTTCTGGGAAGATGAGTTTAACTGTTTAAAAGACTTACTTTAGATGTCAGGGCCTCCATTTGCCGAGAGGTGCGAGGGAGGAGCGAAGGACCGCTGGGGAGCATTTAAGTGGATATCTCTGCCAACTACATCTGCGGGAAGTGCACCCAATTCCAGCTCCTCGAAAACAGAGTTAGGGAACTGGAGCTGGAGCTGGATGAACTTCGGATCATCCAGGAGGCTGGGGGGGAAATTGAGAGGATGTACAGGGATGTGGTCACTCCCCAGAGACAGGATAAGGACAGCTGGGTTACTGTCAGGGGGAGGAAAGGGAACCGATGATCAGAGCAGGGATCCCCTGTGGCTGTTCCCCTCAGCAATAAGTATACCGTTTTGGATACTGCTGGTGGGGACAACCTACCAGGGGAAAGCCATAGTTGTCAGGTCTCTGGCACTGTGGCTCAGAAGGGAAGTGGGGAAAATAGAAAAACGCTAGTGGTAGGGGACTCAATAGTTAGACGGATTGATAGGAGATTTTGTGGTCAGGAATGGGACTCACGGAAGGTATGTTTTGCGTCCCCAGTGCCAGGGTCCGGGATGTTGCCGATCGGGTTTATAAGATTCTGAAGAGAGAGGGTGAACTGCCAGAAATCGTGGTACATATTGGCACCAATAATATAGCCAGGAAAGGGATAGAGGATCTGAAAAGTAATGACAGAGAATTAGGTTGGAAGCTGAAGAGCAGAATGAGTAGAGTAGTGATCTCTGGTTTGCTACTGGTGCCACGAGATAGTGAGATGGAGGAACAATTAGCGAATGTAGCTTAACACATGGCTGCAAGGCTGGTGCAGGAGGGAGGGCTTCAGATACCTAGACCATTGGGATGCCTTCTGGGGAAGGTGGGACCTGTGTATGAAGGACGGGTTGCACCTGAACTGGACGGGCACAAATGTCCTGGGTGTGAGATTTGCTCGTGTGGTTCGGCAGGGTTTAAACTAGTTTGGCAGGGGAATGGGAATCAGAGCCATATGTCTGAGAGGGGGTCAGTTGCAGATGGGGCAGTGACAGGATGTATTGAATCTATCAGAAAGGTTTCTCACGCGATGAAACAAAGTGATCAGTTAAAGTGTGTCTGCTTTAATGCAAGGAGTGTCCAAAATAAGAGTGACGAACTTAGAACATGAATCAATACTTGAGGCTAAATGTTGTGGCCATAACCGTTCATAGATCTTTGAAAGTTGCCACTCAGGTGGATAGAGCTTGTAAGAAGGCCTATGGTGTATTAGCGTTCATTAGCAGAGGGATTGAATTCAAGAGTCGTGAAGTGATGTTGCAACTGTACAGGACTTTGGTTAGGCCACATTTGGAGTACTGTGTGCAGTTCTGGTCACCTCACTTTAGGAAAGATGTGGAAGCTTTGGAGAGGGTACAGAGACGATTTACCAGGATGTTGCCTGGAATGGAGAATAGGTCGTACGAGGATAGGTTGAGAGTGCTAGGCCTTTTCTCATTGGAACGGAGAAGGATGAGGGGTGACTTGATAGAGGTGTATAAGATGATCAGGGGAACAGATAGAGTAGACAATCAGAAACTTTTTCCCCGGGTACAACAGAGTGTTACAAGGGGACATAAATTTAAGGTGAAGGGTGGAAGGTATAGGGGAGATGTCAGGGCTGGGTTCTTTACCCAGAGAGTGGTGGGGGCATGGAATGCACTGCCTGTGGGAGTGGCAGAGTCAGAATCATTGGCGAACTTTAAGTGGCAATTGGATAGGTACATGGATGGGTGCTTAAGCTAGGACAAATGTTCGGCACAACATCGAGGGCCGAAGGGCCTGTTCTGTGCTGTATTGTTCTATGTTCTATGTTCTAGATAGGGGAAGCCCTAAATGAGTATTTTGCTTCGGTTTTCACCAAGGAAAGGGAACTTGTTGCAAGTGAAAACTTTGAGGTACTGGGATACAGTTCTTCCCCGTTTGCAAGGTAATGGCTTTGAGGTGATCCAGGTGTTTGTTTTGGACTGTATCACCTACCTGAACTTTGTAAGTCACAGGACCTTACCTCGTGTCATACAGGGCCATTTCCATGGTTCTGGCACCAAACGTCATCCCCTGAATTAAATTGTCTTTCTCGCTTAGAGGAGGCTTTGGCAAGCATTGGCATTCCTACTGCTGTTTCACCTCCCACCTAACCTTGCCCTGGTTTGGAAATATCAGGTTTAACCTGGTGCGGAGTCTTCTCCCCATCAGCAATTCTGCTGAATCTATCTGTCATTACGTGTGGGATGGTCCTATGATCGAACAGGAACCAGGACAATTTGGTCTCAATTGACACCATACTCTGTTTCTTTAAGCCTGCTTTCAATGTTTGGACTGCTCTTTCTGCTAGACTATTCGACAGTAGTTGGTATGGAGCTCTCTTTATGTGCTGAATGTCATTGGACTTTAGGAAATATTCAAATTCCCTGCTGGTAAATGATGTCCCGTTGTCTGTGACCAATACTTCCAGGAGTCCATGTATCGCGAATTGTCAATTGTCATCCCTGAGTTTGCTGAACAAACCTTATGCATGTCCAACCAGTTTGAATGGGTGTCCACAATGACAAGGAACATTGTGCCCATGAAAAGATCAGCATAGGTGACATGCAATCAAGTCCAGGATTTACCCTGGCCATTCCTATGAAATGTGGGGGTGCTACTGGTGGCAATTTTTGTCCTTGTTGGCAGTCAGGGCACTGCCCCACCAATGCAGCTATGTCAGCATCCAAACCTTGCCACCAGACATAGCTTTTTGCTAGCATCTTGCTCTTGGAAACCCCTAGATGACTCTGGTGGAGTTTGGCGAGTAGAAACCTGATATTTCCAAACCAGGGCAGGGTTAGGTGGGAGGTGAAACAGCAGTAGGAATGCCAATGCTTTATAAGATGATCAGAGGAATAGATAGAGTAGACAGTCAGAAACTTTTTCCCCGGGTACAACAGAGTGTTACAAGGGTACATAAATTTAAGGTGAAGGGTGGAAGGTATAGGGGAGATGTCAGTGATAGGTTCTTTACCCAGAGAGTGGTGGGGGCATGGAATGCGCTGCCTGTGGGAGTGGTAGAGTCAGGATCTTTGGTGACCTTGAAGCGGCAATTGGATAGGTACATGGATGGGTGCTTAAGCTAGGACAAATGTTCGGCACAACATCGTGGGCCGAAGGGCCTGTTCTGTGCTGTATTGTTCTATGTTCTATGTTCTATGGTCATGACCTTTACTCGAGACAATGACCATTGCTCCCTACAGTAATAGGCCGTCCTCTGTGTTGATCTGGTCTGACAGGGTCCCAAAAGGTTTCACTCCTGGTTGCAATGGCCCTTCTTTTTGGCCCATTACAACCAGCTGTTTCAGTTTTGCTGGGGTTAGGACAGGTTCTTTTTGTGTTCACAGTCAGATATTGTCTGTGATGACTGGAAGGATGTCCAGAAAGTTTAAAACCAAAACAGACTTCTCCAGGGGACGCACCACCGGTAGAGTATCTGCCAGTTGGAGGTGGCTCAAGACAGCCGCTTTCCCCACTTAAGAGCCCCAATGCTTAATTCTACTTGAAGCTATGGGCAGCACCACCTTGTCTTCCTTCAGTATCCCAAGCATGGTTTTGTGATCTGTTACTATGAGAAATTCCCGTCCATAAAAATACTAGTCATGCTTCCTTACATCAAAGATGACCACCGAACCTACCTTTTCTATCTGGGCATACTTGCATCTGGCATCAGCCAAAGTTGGGTGTCATACGTTATCACGTTCCTCTCTGATGGCCACTGGTGAGCCAACACTATCCTGATACTGTACAGGCAGACATCACGTGTCAGCACTACTTTTCATTCCGCACTGTGGTGGGTAACACCTTTGATGACAAAAGCTGCTTTTTCACTTCTCTAAAGGATGCTTTTTGGCTTCATGACCATTTCCAAGACTGACCCTTTTTCATTTGCAGGTGTAAGGTGCCAAGGTGGAGGCCAGGTTACGCATGAGTTTTCCATAATAATAATAATTCACTAACCCAAGGAAAGACCTAAGTTCAGGTACAGACATATGAGCAAGGGGTCCTCTGATCACCCTCACTTTCTCTTCCAATGGGCTTAACCTGGTTTTGTCGCCTCTCTAACCAAGTAGATCATTTGGGGTGCCTGGAACACACTTTTCTCCTGTCTAAGGCATACCCCCGCCTGGGGGAAACATTTAAGCACCCTGTTGAAGTTCTTCAAGTGCTCTCTGTGGTCTTCCCTGTTATTAGTATGTCATCCAGATAAACGACAACCTGGAGTAGCCCTTGTAGAAGGATGGGTTAGTAAATTTGCAGATGACACTAAGGTTGGTAGAATTCTGGATAGTGCCGAAGGATAGAGAAAGTGAGGACTGCAGGTGCTGGAGATTAGAGTTAAGAGTGTGGTGCTGGAAAAGTACAGTATAGCAGGTCAGGCAGCATCCAAGGAGCAGGAGAATCGACATTTCGGGCATAAGCCCTTCATCAGGAATGAAGCTTGTGGGCCGGGCGACTGAGAGATAAATGGGAGGGGGGTGGGGTTGGGGTAACAGTAACTGAGAAAACAATAGGTAGATGAAGATGAGGGAGAAGGTGATAAGTTGGAGGGGAAGTGGAGGGGATGGATGGGAAAGGTGATGGACAGGTCAGGAGGGCGGTGCAGAGTTGGAGGCTTGGGACTGGGATAATGTGGGGGGAGGGGAAATGAGGAAACTGTTGAAATCCACATTCATCCCGGGTGGTTGCAGGGTCCCAAGGTGGAATATGAGGCATTCTTCCTCCAGACACGGGTGGTAACAGTTTGGCAGTGGAGGAGGCCCAGGACCAGCATGTCCTTGACGGAGTGGGAGGGGGAGTTTAGGTGTTCAGCCACGGGACAAAGTGGTTGATGTGGTGTGAGTTTGGTGGGTGTGGGTGTCCCAGAAATGTTCTCTGAAACGATCTGCAAGAAGGCGTCCTGTCTCCCCGATGCAGAGGAGACCACGTTAGGTGCAACGGTTACAATAGCTGACTTTGGTAGCAGTACAGGTAAATTTCTGTTGAACACAGAAGGATCTCTTGGGGCCTTGGACGGAGGTGAGGGGAGTGGTGTGGATACAGGCTTTGCAGTTCTTGCGGTGGCAGGAGTTGGGTGTGGGCTAGTGGGTGCGTGGACCTGACGAGGGAGTCACAGAGGGAATGGTCTGTCAGGAATGCTGAGGATGTTATAGGTTCAGAGGGACATAGATAAGCTGCAGAGCTGTGCTGAGAGGTGGCAAATGGTGTTTAATGCAGAAAAGTGTGAGGTGATTCACTTTGGACGGAGTAACAGGAATGCGGAGTACTGGGCTAATGGTAAAATTCTGAACCTGAGGGGAACCAGTATCCTTGGGGGGAGGTTTGCTAGTGCTCTTGGGGGGGGTTTAAACTAACTCGGCAGGGGCATGGGAACCCAGATTGTAGCTTCAGGGTGCAGGGCCTGGAGTGTAGGGAGGTGAGGAACATGGCATCAATTTCCAAGGAGGGTGCCTGTAAACAGGGAAGTGGCTTGAAGTGTGTATACTTCAATGCAAGAAGTATACGAAATAAGGTAGGTGAACTTGCAGCGTTGGTTGGTACCTGGGACTTCGATGTTGTGGCTATTACGGAGACATGGCTAGAACAGGGACAGGATTGGCTGTTGCAGGTTCCGGGATTTAAATGTTTTAGTAGGGTCAGAGGTGGGGGTAAAAAAGGGGGAGGTGTGGCATTGCTTGTCAAAGATAGTATTACAGCGGTGGAAAGGATAATGGATGAGGACTTGCCATCTGAGGTAGTTTGGGCTGAGGTTAGGAATAGGAAAGGTGAGGTCACCCTGTTAGGAGTCTTTTACAGGCCTCCTAATAGTCCTAGAATCATTGAAGAAAGGATTGGGAAGGTGATTCAGGAGATGAGTGACAGTAATAGGGTGGTTGTTATGGGGGACTTTAACTTTCCTGATATTGATTGGGAAAGCTATAGCTCAAGTTCGTTAGATGGGTCAGTGTTTGTTCAATGTGTGCAGGAGAGTTTCCTGACACAATATGTAGACAGGCCAACAAGAGGTGAGGCCATACTGGATTTGGTTCTGGGTAACGAACCAGGCCAGGTGTTAGAATTAGAGGTAGGTGAGCACTTTGGGGATAGTGACCATAATTCGGTGATTTTCACACTCGTGATGGAGAGGGATAAGTGTGTACTACAGGGCAAGAATTATAGCTGGGGTAAGGGAAATTATGATGCGGTGAGGCATGACTTAGGATGTGTGGCTTGGAAAAGTAGACTCCAAGGCAAGAGTGTAAATGATATGTGGAACTTGTTCAAGGGGCAACTATTGAGTGTCCTTGATAATTATGTACCTGTCAGGCAGGAAGGAAAGGGTCGTGCGAGGGAGCCGTGGTTTAATAAGGAATTGGAATCCCTTGTTAAATGGAAGAGGGCGGCCTATCTCAAGATGAGACGTGAAGGTTCAATTGGGGCGATTGAGAGTTATAGGGTAGCCAGGGAGGACCTGAAGAGAGAGCTAAAAGCAGCAAGGAGGGGACATGAAAGGTCCTTAGTCGATAGGATTAGGGAAAACCCTAAGGCTTTCTATAGGTATGTTAGGAATAAAAGAATGACTAGGGTAGGAATAGGTCCAGTCAAGGATAGTAGGGGGAAGTTGCGTGTGGAGGCGGAAGAGATTGGGGAGACACTGAATGAATACTTTTCTTCAGTATTTACTCAGGAACAGGGCATTGTTGTCGATGAGAATACTGAGTCACAAATAAGTAGAATGGATGGCTTTGAGGTATGTAGAGAAGAGGTGTTGGAAATCCTGGAAAAGGTGAAAATAGATAAGTCCCCTGGGCCTGATGGCATTTATCCTAGGATTCTCTGGGAAGCAAGGGAGGAGATTGCAGAGCCATTGGCCTTGATTTTTATGTCCTCTTTGTCTACAGGAGTAGTCCCAGAAGACTGGAGGATAGCAAATGTGGTTCCCTTGTTCAAAAAGGGGAGTAGGGATAGCCCTAGTAACTATAGGCCGGTGAGTCTCACTTCTGTTGTGGGCAAAGTCTTAGAGAGAATTGTAAGGGATAGGATTTATGCACATCTGGATAGGAATAATGTGATCAAGGATAGTCAGCATGGTTTTGTGAAGGGCAAGTCGTGCCTCACAAACCTTATTGAATTCTTTGAAAAGGTGACGAAGGAGGTTGATGAGGGGAAAGCGGTAGATGTGGTATATATGGATTTTAGTAAGGCGTTTGATAAGGTTCCCCATGGTAGGCTACTGCAGAAAATACGGAGATATGGCATTGAGGGTGAGTTGGAGGTTTGGATTAGGAATTGGCTGGATGGAAGAAGACAGAGGGTAGTAGTTGATGGCAAAGTTTCTTCATGGAGTGCCGTCACTAGCGGTGTTCCGCAAGGATCTGTTTTGGGACCATTGCTGTTTGTCATTTTTATAAATGACCTGGAAGAGGGGTTAGAAGGTTGGGTGAGCAAGTTTGCGGATGATACGAAAGTCGGAGGAGTTGTTGACAGTGAGGAAGCATGTGGCAGGTTACAGCAGGATATAGAGAAGCTGCAGAGCTGGGCAGAAAGGTGGCAGATGGAATTCAATGTAGCTAAGTGCGAGGTGATTCACTTTGGGAAGAATAACAAAAAGATGGGGTACTGGGCTAATGGTCGGATACTTGGTAGTGTGGATGAGCAGAGGGATCTTGGTGTCCATGTACACAGATCTCTGAAAGTTGCCACCCAGGTAAATAGTGCGGTGAGGAAGGCATATGGGGTACTGGCTTTTATTGGTAGAGGAATTGAGTTCCGGAGTCCTGAGGTCATGATGCAGTTGTATAAGACTCTGGTACGGCCGCATCTGGAATATTGTGTGCAGTTTTGGTCGCCATACTATAGGAAGGATGTGGAGGCATTGGAACGGGTGCAGAGGAGGTTTACCAGGATGTTGCCTGGTATGGAAGGAAAATCGTATGAGGAAAGACTGAGGCACTTGGGGCTGTTTTCACTAGAGAAAAGAAGGTTTAGGGGTGACTTGATTGAGGTGTACAAGATGATTAGGGGGTTAGATAGGGTCGACAGTATTAACCTTTTCCCGCGTATTGAGTCGGGTATTACAAGGGGGCATAGCTTTAAATTAAGGGGGGGTAGATATAGGACTGATGTTAGGGGTAGGTTCTTCACTCAGCGAGTCGTTAGTTCATGGAATGCCCTGCCAGTAACAGTGGTGGACTCTCCCTCTTTATGGGCATTTAAGAGGGCATTGGATAGGTATATGGAGGATAGTGGGTTAGTGTAGTTTAGGTGGGCTTGGATCGGCGCAACATCGAGGGCCCAAGGGCCTGTACTGCGCTGTATTCTTCTATGTTCTATGTTCTATGTTCTAGTGTAGATGAGCAGAGAGATCTGTGTCCATGCACATAGATCCCTGAAAGTTGCCACCCAGGTTGATAGGGCTGTTAAGAAGGCATATGGTGTGTTAGCTTTCATTAGTAGAGGGATTGAGTTTCAGGACCATGAGGTCCTGCTGCAGCTGAGCAAAACTCTGGTGCGGCCGCACTTGGAGTATTGCATACAGTTCTGGTCACCGCATTATAGGAAGGATGTGGAAGCTTTGGAAAGGGTTCAGAGGAGATTTAATTGGATGATGCCTGCTATGGAGGAAAGGTCTTACGAGGAAAGACTGAGGGACTTGAGGCTGTTTTCGTTAGAGAGAAAAAGGTTGAGAGGTGACTTAATTGAGACATATAAGATAATCAGAGGGTTAGATAGGGTGAGAGCCTTTTTCCTTGGATGGCGACGACTAGCACAAGGGAACATAGCTTTAAATTGAGGGGTGATAGATATAGGACAGATGTCAGAGTAGGTTCTTTACTTAGAGAGTAGTAGGGGTGTGGAATAGTCTGCCTAGAACAGTTGTAGACTTGCCTACTTTAAGGGCATTTAAATGGTCATTGGATAGACGTATGGACGAAAATGGAATAGTGTAGGTTAGATGGGCTTTAGATTGGTTTCACAGGTCAACGAGGGCTGAAGGACCTGTACTGCTCTGTAATATTCTATGTTCTAGTCCATCAATTCAAGCCAATATGTCCCTGCCAGGAGTTTTGAATGTTTGACTTTGTATCCACCACTAAAAATAAGCATTACAATGCTTAGCGCTTGCAGCTTCCTTAATAATGGTCTCATGAAGTCACAGCATGAATTTCCTCTCTTTTCTGGAGGTTAGGATCCACTGATCTGCCATATTAAATTTGACAGAAACCTTTTTCATACTTGTAAGATTTAGGACACTACCTATAGAAGTTACTTTAACTCTAAAAGAAATTCTCAGTTACAGTTAAGGAGAAGATGAATGAACAAACTTATTTTATAAATAATAAACACACTGGTGCAGAAGCTGAAGCATCCACAGCAATCTTCAGCCAGAATTAATCCAAGATGGAGGACAAGAAAAATTTCTAGCTGTAACAGCTGCCCCCTTTTTTTTTTGAGGTATTTTAGGTACTGGAGGTGACTTCCTCAAATTCCAGGAGCAGCATTTACTGTTTTTATATGCTGTTGCATTGTTTTAGAACTTTGGAAAAAAATAGTCAAAACAACAGCAGTTTTAAAAGGGAGAAGAACAGACAAAGGAAGCACATGGTGAGGACAGTGTAGGAGAAAGAGAGAGAAATAAACCGACAATGGAGTGTACCTGCCCTGTTACTGCCTTTGCTGTTTGAATTCACGTATCGCTGGACATTGGAGTGCGTCTGGGGCAATTAACAAACAGTGCAATTCACAATTGATCGTGGAGGAATTGTTTGGGTGAAGCTCCCAGCATAGAATCAGACAAGTTAATTGTTTAAGTGGCCTACAGAAAGTCTGCAGTAATGAGTAGAGTGGGTTCTTTCTTGATTATATATCTTTTTTGAGATATGTCTTGATTAAACTTAAAATATAAGCCATAGCTATTAGTTTAACCTGGGGCAGTTTTCTGCAGAGGAATAAGACACTGTTTTTTTCTGGGTCTGTAGATTGTGAAGGAGCAAAATGGCCTTTAGTACAGTGACGTGTGCTTCGTCAGATGTGGGTGTTTAAAGAGAGTTTAAGGGTTACTGCGGATTATATCTGCAATAACTGCTGTTGGTTGCGAATCTTTTCAGATCGAATCGATCAGTTGGAGAGACAGTTAGAAGCAATGAGGAATTTGCAACAGCAACAGTATGTGATAGATGGCAGTTAGAGGAAGGGGGGAAAGTCTCAGATACAGTTACATAGATGGGTTAACTCCAGGAAAGGTAAGAGAGGTGGGTACCTAGTGCAGGAGACTTCTATGGCTATACGCATTTCAAACAGGTATGCTGTTTTGGAAAATGTAGAGGGTGATTGATTCACAGGAGAACGTAGCACAAACATCCAAGTTTCTAGTATCGATACAGGCTCGAATGCAATGAGGGGTATGTTGGGTTCCAAGAGATCAATTGTGTTAGGAGATTCTCTAGTCCGAGGTACAGACAGACGTTTCTGTGGCCAGCAGCGAAAAATCAGATTGGTGTGTTGCTTCTTTGGTGCTAGATCAAGGATGTCGCAGAGAGGGTGCAGAATGTTCTCAAGGGTGAGAGGGGCCAGCAAGCGGTCATTATCACATTGGAACCAATGACATAAGAAGGGAAAAGGTTGAGATTCTGAAGAATGATTACCGAGAGTTAGGCAGGAATTTAAAAAAAGAGGTCCTTGAGAGTATTAATATCTGGAATAGTCCTGGTGGTACGAGCTAGTGAGGATAGGAATGGGAGGATAGAGGAGATGAATGCATGGCTGAGGAGCTGGTGTATGGGAGAAGGATTCACATTTTTGGATCATTGGAATCTCTTTTGGGGTAGAGTGACCTGTACAAGAAGGACGGATTACACCTAAATTGGAAGGGGACTAATATACTGGCAGGGAAATTTGCTAGATCTGCTCAGGAGGATTTAATCTAGTAAAGTGGGACCCAGGGAGATAGTGAGGGAAGAGATCAGTCTGAGACTGGTACAGTTGAGAACAGAAGAGAGTCAAACAATCAGGGCAGGCAGGGAAAAGGTGGGACTAATAAATTAAATTAGGTAAAAACAATGACTGCAGATGCTGGAAACCAAATTCTGGATTAGTAGTGCTGGAAAAGCACAACAGTTCAGGCAGCATCCGAGGAGCAGTAAAATTGACGTTTTGGGCAAAAGCCCTTCATCAGGAATAATAAATTAAATTGCATTTATTTCAATGCAAGGGGCCTAACAGGGCTCACAGGGCCTTACAGAAACATGGCTCAGGGATGGGCAGGACTTGCAGCTTAATGTTCCAGGATAAAAATGCTACAGGAAGGATAGAAGGGGAGGCAAGAGAGGAAGGGGAGTGGCGATTTTGATAGGGGATAGCATTACAGCTGTGCTGAGGGAGGATATTCCTGGAAATACATCCAGGGAAGCTATTTGAGTGGAACTGAGAAATAAGAAAGGGATGATCACCTTATTGGGATTGTATTATAGACCTCCTAGTAGGCAGAGGGAAATTGAGAAATAAAATTGTAAGGAGATCTCAGCTATCTGTAAGAATAATAGGGTGGTTATGGTAGGGGATTTTAACTTTCCAAACATAGACTGGGACTGCCACAGTGCCACAGTGTTAAGGGTTTAGATGGAAAGGAATTTGTTAAGTGTGTACAAGAAAATTTTCTGATTCAGTATGTGGATGTACCTACTAGAGAAGGTGCAAAACTTGACCTACTCTTGGGAAATGAGGCAGGGCAAGTGACTGAAGTGTCAGTGGGGGAGCACTTTGGGACCAGCGACCATAATTCTATCAGATTTAAAATAGTGATGGAAAAGGATAGACCAGATCTAAAAGTTGAAGTTCTAAATTGGAGAAAGGCCAATTTTGATGGTATTAGGCAAGAAAGCTGATTGGGGGCAAATGTTCGGAGTTAAAGGGATGGCTGGAAAATGGGAAGCCTTCAGGAATGAGATTACGATCATTTACATAAATGATCTGGATGCAAGCATAAGAGGTACAGTTAGTAAGTTTGCAGATGACACAAAAATTGGAAGTGTAGTGGACAGCAAAGAAGGTTACCTCAGATTACAGCAGGATCTTGACCAGATGGGCCAATGGGCTGAGAAGTGGCAGATGGAGTTTAATTCGGATAGATGTGAGGTGCTGTATTTTGGGAAAGCAAATCTTAGCAGGACTTATACACTTAATGGTAAGGTCCTGAGATCCAAGATGGCGGCGACCCAGCAAGTCTGAGTCTACAGTGCTCCTCCCAAGACTTGGGTAAAGTGGGTCACACCCCCACCACACTTACCAAATCATTTATAATAGCTGTTTAATTTAATTAGTTGTTTAATATCAAATTTAAACAATCTAATCTTTAGTAAAAATGACTAAAGGGAAGGGAGCCCGCAGCTCTCAACAAGCAGGAACCCCTCCCCCACCCTCTCCAGTCCACAGCCGCCCCGGGGGACTTACCTACGGTGACAAGCCTCGTGGAGATGATCTCCAAACTGGGCGCGAAGATCGACGATTTCATCGAAGAATCCCGAAATCGATGGGACTTGCCCTCGGCCGCGCTGCAGAAGCACGACCGAGACATCCAAGAAATCGAGCGCCGAGTCAGAAGGGCGGAGTTAAAGGCCGCGACCTCCGAAATTACAGCTCAATTGGCCGTGGATCTGGTCCGGACTCTCGAACAGCGAGTCCGGACCTTAGAGAATCACATTGACGACCTCGATAATCGAGGTCGCTGAAAAAATATTCGTTTGCTGGGCCTTCCCGAATGGGAAGAGGAAGGCCAGTTTACAGCGTTCCACGAGAAGTGGCTGCCACAGCTTTTAAATCTGAAAGCTGGATCAGGCCAGGTAAGGGTAGAATGGGCCTACCGGGTCGCAATACGCGAGCCCGGCTCAAACCAGCGCCCACGCCCGGTCCTGTTCCGGCTGCAGAGCTACAAGGAGAGGCAGATACTCCTAGAAGCCTCTAGAAATCTTGGAAAAGACCCCCAAGCTATGATCTATAAAGGATCCAAGATCATGTTATTCCAGGACTTTTCCCCAGCTCTGGTCCGAAAGAGGAAGGCATTCGACGAGGCGAAGAAGCGTTTAAGGGACTTAAATATTCAGTACTCCTTACGCTACCCAGCGACGCTACGCTTTAACCATGAAGGATCCGTATATAACTTTGGATCGCCAGAAAAGGCTAAGGAATTCTTGGACTCTCTTAGATAAACTGTAAGACATAATGGATGTTGGTTTGCCTTTCCCCCCGCTTTGGTTTATATCCTCCCCTTTTTTTTCTCTTATCTTACTGTTTAATATTATCATGGGGGGTGGGGAGAGGGATTGATTTTCTCCCCCCCCTTGGGGTTGTTTTCTTTTATTATTTTATGTATATATGTGGGATGTATGTATATGTGTGTGTGTATATGTATGTGTATATATATATATATATATATATATATGTGTGTGTTGTGGTTCTGTTTGCCGAGCTGGAAATTTTTGTTGCAAACGTTTCGTCCCCTGTCTAGGTGACATCCTCAGTGCTTGGGAGCCTACTGTGAAGCGCTTCTGTGGTGTTTCCTCCAGCATTTATAGTGGCCTTTCCCTGCCGCTTCCGGTTGTCAGTTTCAACTGTCCGCTGTAGTGGCCGGTATATTGGGTCCAGGTCGATGTGTTTGTTGATGGAGTTTGTGGATGAGTGCAATGCTTCTAGGAATTCCCTGGCTGTTCTTTGTTTGGCTTGCCCTATAATGGTAGTGTTGTCCCAGTCGAATTCATGTTGCTTGTCGTCTGCGTGTGTGGCTACTAAGGATAGCTGGTCGTGTCGTTTCGTGGCTAGTTGATGTTCATGGATGCGGATCGTTAGCTGTCTTCCTGTTTGTCCTGTATAGTGTTTTGTGCAGTCCTTGCATGGGATTTTGTACACTTCATTAGTTTTGCTCATGCTGGGTATCAGGTCCTTCGTTGTGGTGAGTTGTTGTCTGAGGGTGGCTGTTGGTTTGTGTGCTGGTATAAGTCCTAGTGGTCGCAGTAGTCTGGCTGTCAGTTCTGAAATGCTCCTGATGCATGGTAGTGTGGCTAGTCCTTTGGGTTGCGGCATGTCCTCATTCCGTTGTCTTTCTCTTAGGCATCTGTTGATGAAATTGCGCGGGTTTCCGTTTTTGGCGAATACCTTGTACAGGTGTTCCTCTTCCTCTTTTTGCAGTTCTGGTGTGCTGCAGTGTGTTGTGGCCCTTTTTGAATAGTGTCTTGATGCAACTTCGTTTGTGTGTATTGGGGTGGTTGCTTTCATAGTTCAGGACTTGGTCTGTGTGTGTGGCTTTCCTGTATACCTTTGTGGTGAATTCTCCGTTCGGTGTTCTCTGTATCATCACATCTAGGAATGGGAGTTAGTTATCCTTTTCTTCTTCTCTCGTGAATCGGATTCCTGTTAGTGTGGCGTTGATGATCCGATGATACAGAACCACAACAACGAGCACCCGAGCTACAAATCTTCACCCAAACTTTGAATATCAATACCACTCCAGCTCAGAGAGAAAAAACTCTCACCAACAACTTCTTTGGGAAAAGAGTGAAAGTAGAGGCATAGAATCATAGAGGTGTATAACACGGAAACAATCTCTTCGGTCCAACTCGTCCATGCCGACCAGATATCCCAACCCAATCTAGTCCCACCTGCCAGCACCTGGCCCATGTCCCTCGAAACCCTTCTTTTCATGTATCCATCCAAATGCCTTTTAAATGTTGCAATTGTACTAGCCTCCACCACTTCCTCTAGCAGCTCATTCCATGCACGTAGCACCCTCTGAGTGAAAAAGTTGTCTCTTAGGTCTCTTTTATATCTTTCCCCTCTCACCCTAAACCTATGCCCACTAGTTCTGGACTCCCCCATCCCAGGGAAAAGACTTTGTGTATTTATCCTATTTATGCCCCTCATGTTTTTATAAACCACTATAAGGTCACCCCTCAGCCTCGGATGCTCCAGGGAAAACAGCCCTAGCCTATTCAACCTCTCCCTATAACTCAAATCCTCCAACCCTGGCAACATCCTGGTAAATCTTTTCTGAACCTTTTCAGGTTTCACAACATCTTTCCGATAGGAAGGAGACCAGAATTGCACATAATATTCCAGAAGTGGCCTAACCAATGTCCTGTACAGCTACAACATGACCTCTCAACTCCTGTACTCAATACTCTGACCAATTTATGGGCGGCACGGTGGCACAGTGGTTAGCACTGCTGCCTCGCAGCGCCAGAGATCCGGGTTCAATTCCCGCCTCAGGCGACTGACTGTGTGGAGTTTGCACGTTCTCCCCGTGTCTGCGTGGGTTTCCTCCCGGTGCTCCGGTTTCCTCCCACAATGCAAAGATGTGCAGGTCAGGTGAATTGGCCATGCTAAATTGCCCGTAGTGTTAGGTAAGGGGTAAATGTAGGGGTATGGGTGGGTTATGCTTCGGCGGTTCGGTGTGGACTTGTTGGGCCGAAGGGCCTGTTTCCACACTGTAAAGTAATCTAAAACAGAAAGCATACCAAACGCCTTCTTCACGATCTGATCTACTCGCGACTCCACTTTCAAGGAGTTACGAACCTGCACTCCAAGGTCTCTTTGTTCAGCAACACTCTCTCGGACCTTACCATTAAGTGTATAAGTCCTGCTAAGATTTGCTTTCCCAAAATGCAGCATCTCACGTTTATCTGAATTAAACTCCATCTGCCACTTCTCAGCCCATTGCCCATCTGATCAAGATCCTGTTGTAATCTAAGGTGACCATCTTTGCTGTCGACTACACCTCCAATTTACAAGAAATAAAACAAGACAAAAAAACAAACAGACATTATTGTCCAAATCCATAAATACATCTACATTATTTTAAAGTTTCCAAGGTTTCTGGCATGCTCCAAGGAATCAAACAACCACACAGTCTCGTTGTAAGTAATACGAGGCACAGCTGGGTATCTCATTGATTATTGAATACCTTCCTTTAACCTTCTCTTAACCTAATCAAATGATTTCCTCTTATGAATCAATGCCGCAGATCTTAGTTCCCTGATAGGTCAGGGCCTGCGGATCTCTCCCCAACCTTCTAGAAGTTTCCATGACCCTCTGCTTGTCCCTGTAGCATTGAAATTGTATCAAAACTGGGTGGGGGCATTGACCCTGACCAGATCCACAACCCAGTGAGCTCTGTAAACCTTCACCCAGTCTGCCTTGGCATCCCAGCCAAGAAATTGTGGCAACTGGTCTTCAAAACAACTTACTGGCTGCCCACCTTCTATTCTCTCCGGCAAGCCAACGACCAGATATTCTTTCTCCTACCTCTATTTTCCAGGTCATCAACTTACTCATCAGGGCCTGAACCTGTTTCTCAAGGGCTGGATCGGCCCTGCCGAGGACTCTATGGGAGTTGGTTATCCTTTTCTTCTTCTCTCGTGAATCGGATTCCTGTTCGTGTGGCGTTGATGATCCGGTGTGTTTTCTCTATTTCTGTGTTTTTAATTATTACAAAGGTGTCATCAACATATCTGACCCAGAGTTTGGGTTGAATTTGTGGTAAGACTGTTTGTTCCAACCTTTGCATTACTGCTTCTGCTATGAGTCCAGAGATCGGTGAGCCCATGGGTGTTCCGTTGATTTGTTCATTTATTTGGTTGTTGAATGTGAAGTGTGTTGTGAGGCACAGGTCCAGTAGTTTGAGTATGCCGTCTTTGTTGATAGGTTCAACGTCCTGTTTGTTCTGTATGTCCAGCAGGTTGGCTATTGTTTCTCTGGCTAGGGTTTTGTCAATCGAGGTGAACAGTGCCGTTACGTCGAATGAGACCATAGTTTCTTCCTTGTCTATGTGTATATTTCTGATGATGTCCAAGAATTCTTGTGTTGATTGTATAGATTGTCTGGATCCGCTGATCAGGTGTTTCAGTTTCTGCTGTCGTTCTTTAGCTAGTTTGTGTGATGGTGTCCCTGGTAGTGATACTATGGGTCTGAGTGGGATGTCTGGTTTGTGCACTTTAGGTAGTCCATAGAATCTGGGGGTGTTGTTGCTTTCAGGTTTCATTCTTTGTAGGTCCGACCTGGTTATCTGTCTGTTTTTTTGTGGATTCCTCAGTGTGTTATTTATCCTATTGGTGAGCTGTGGGGTGGGGTCAAACTCCCTCTTTTGGTAGGAGTTGGTATCTGCAAGTAGTTGTTGTGCTTTTTGGGTGTACTCTGCTTTGTCCAGGATGACCGTCATTCTGCCTTTGTCTGCTGGTGGTATGATTATGTTCTTATCGTTTCTTAGTGATTTTAGTGCTTCCCTCTCCTTGGTGTTGAGGTTATGTGTTTGTCTTTTCCTTGTTATCAGGGGTACGATACTTTGCCTCACTGTTTGTTGTGTCTCTTCTGTCAGTCCATTGTTCCTGAGTGTGCATTCTCGTGCTGCTAGGAAGTCTGCTGTCTTGGCATCCCTGTGGTTGTAGTTGAGTCCCTTGGCCAGTATTGTTCTTTCCGTGTCTGTGAGCTGTCTGTGGGAGAGGTTTTCAACCCAGGTGTGTGTTGTGTTGTCCTCTTTGTGTGTTAGTTTGGCCATTTTTTCTTTTAGTGCCGTTTTTTTGCGATGTGTGGACCTGTTCTGTCCTATGGTGACAGCCCGTTCTATGGTCTGGGTCCATTCCTGATTAGTGGTTTTTGAAATTAACGACTTTTGGCGTGCAATTTCTTGTCTGTATTTGTGAAGTCTGTTGTGCGCGTCTGTAATCATTACCTGGATCATCCTGAATCCATTCTGTCTGGCTGTGTCTCTGGCTTGTGGGTTGTTGACTGGCGGTCTGTATCTGACACATGGTGGAAGGATTCGATTCTTTCGGCATTCATGCAGGAACCGGAGTTGTTCGTATGTGGCGCTTAGGCGGTTAGCGCAGGATTCCCATTTCCTGGCTTGTCTTAGCGTCTCTCGCCCGTAGGTTTTCAGAGTTTGGGAGAAGATTTGTAGCTCGGGCCTAAGAGAACAGATGCCTAAGAGAAAGACAATGAAACGAGGACATGCCGCAACCCAAACGACTAGCCACACTACCATACATCAGGAGCATTTCAGAACTGACAGCCAGACTACTGCGACCACTAGGACTTATAACAGCACACAAACCAACAGCCACCCTCAGACAACAACTCACCAGAACAAAGGACCCGATACCCAGCATGAGCAAAACTAATGTAGTGTACAAAGTCCCATGCAAGGACTGCACAAAACACTATATAGGACAAACAGGAAGACAGCTAACGATCCGCATCAATGAACATCAACTAGCCACGAAACGCCACGACCAGCTATCCTTAGTAGCCACACACGCAGACGACAAGCAACATGAATTCGACTGGGACAACACTACCATTATAGGGCAAGCCAAACAAAGAACAGCCAGGGAATTCCTAGAAGCATGGCACTCATCCACAAACTCCATCAACAAACACATCGACCTGGACCCAATATACCGGCCACTACAGCGGACAGCTGAAACTGACAACCGGAAGCGGCAGGGACAGGCCACTATAAATGCTGGAGGAAACACCACAGAAGCGCTTCACAGGAGGCTCCCAAGCACTGAGGATGTCACCTAGACAGGGGACGAAACGTTTGCAACAAAAATTTCCGGTTTGGTTAATGTTGGTGGGGGGAGGTCATTACCTTATTCAATTTTACCTCTGTCGTTAGGAGCAGGGTTGTTTCTCCCTTGTTATTTTGTATTACTATATTTATATTTAATTAATATTTGTTGCGGTTGTAATTTTATAGTTATATGTTTATATATGGTATTAACATTACCAAATATATCCAGGTGTTGGTATGGGTGGGGGTAGGGTGCTCACTGTTAACTTTGTATTATATCTGAATTCTCATTTTATTGAGGAGCGCCTGGGTCAAGGGGAGATTTTAATTGTATTATGGATCCGGAAATAGATAGGATTCCCAAGAGTACTGCAGGAGTATCTCCCAGATCTAGACAATTGATGGATCTGAACAAAGAATTAGGATTAGTAGATGTATGGAGATGTCTTCATCCACAGGGCAGAGATTTTTCTTTCTACTCCAATCCACATAAATGTCATACCAGAATTGATATGTTTTTTGCCCCCTCGATTTTTTAAAATTCCATATCATCCTGTAAAATAGGTAGTATAGCAATTTCCGACCACGCTGCTGTATATATGGAAACTAAGGCGAGGAACAATGGGACATCCCCTCGGCATTGGCGTATGGACCCCTTCCTAATGAAAGATAGTAAATTTGTAAAGTACTTCTCTCAAGAATTTAAAACTTTTTTAGAAATTAATTCAGGTACAGCTAGCAACCCATCAATGATGTGGGAGACCATCAAAGCTTACACGCGAGGTTTGATCATCTCCTACTCAGCGACCCAGAAGAAATTGAAGGGAGAACAACAGTGTCTGCTTGAAGCTCGTTTAAAAGCAGCTGAAACAGCATACACTGATAGACCTTCTATTATTAAATTGCAAAGGATTACGGCTCTTGGGACAGCTCTAAACACTACGCTTACTCAAACGGCTAAGAGGGAAATATTATTTGCAAAACAAAGGTTATATGAATATGGTGACAAACCGGGTAGATACTTAGCATTTCTTGCAAAGCAAAAAAAGGCCCCTCAGACTATTACGTCTATCAATGAAAGTACGGGTATTTTGACTCATGATCATAAAAAGATTAATGCGATCTTTGGAGAATTTTATTCTGAGTTATATAAATGGCAGGATTGTGAAGATAGGACGAGGAGGATGCAGTCATTTTTTAAAAATTTGACCTATCCAGGCCTAACTCCGGAACAGGTATCGGTCCTAAATACTCCTCTAACAGTCCAAGAAATACTTGATGCAATTAGGCAACTTCAGAGTGGTAAGGCACCGGGCCCAGATGGTTTTCAAGCTGAATTCTATAAAGAATTTACAGAAATATTGGCTGGTCCACTTATGGACATGTATAACTATGCATATAGTCAGGGCTGCCTCCCGCCTTCGCTGAAAGAGGCAAATATTTCTCTTATCCTTAAAAAAGGAAAGGATCCAGAAGATTGTACATCATATAGACCAATATCCTTGCTAAATGTAGATTTTAAAATCCTTTCTAAAATGTTAGCACTGAGACTAGAAAGGGTACTGCCACATATTACAAAGGAGGATCAGACGGGGTGTATTAAGGGCCGTAGATCATCCAATAATATTAGAAGGGTTTTGAATATGATTCAAGCCTGTCATCAGGGAAAAATACCAGGAGTAGTAGTTTCATTAGATGCGGAAAAGGCATTTGATAGGGTTGAATGGTCATATTTGTTTTACACATTGGAAAGGTTTGGCGTTGGACAGGTGTTTACCAAATGGGTCTCAACATTGTATAATGATCCCAAAGCAGTCGTGGTTACCAATGGTTAGGTTCAGATAGCTTCAGTGTGGGTAGGGGCTGCCATCAGGGATGTCCCCTCTCGCCATTGTTATTTACACTAATAATTGAACCACTAGCAGAAGCTATACGAGCTCATCCTAATATAACGGCCCCGAGGATTGGTACAGATAAACATAAAATTACCCTTTATGCAGATGATGTTCTTCTATTCCTCAGTAATCCTCTGATGTCCGTACCTCGCCTAATCCAAGTTATTAATACATTTAGCGCATTCTCAGGCTATAAAATTAATTTTTCAAAATCGGAGGCTATGCCAATGGGCGGCCTTGCTATGACACCCCACTTTGTGGACGGATCCCTTTTTCCCTTTCATTGGTCCCTGGAGGGCTTCTTATATTTAGGCATTTTTTTTACTCCAGTATTTGGTCAGTTGTATAAGGCTAATTTTGTGCATTTACTGGAAAGGATAAGGCAGGACCTTCGGCGATGGGGAGACCTTCCAATTTCCTGGTTGGATAGAATAGCGCTAATCAAAATGAATGTCCTGCCCCGTCTCCTATATTCTATGAGAATGCTTCCGGTGATTCTGCCGAGGACGGCTCTACGTAAATTATATGGCTGGCTGGGTTCCTTTATCTGGAATCATAGACGGCCCCTCATTAAGCTGAAGAAGCTACAGCTTCCACAGACAAGGGGAGGATTGGACTTCCCAGATTTTAGGAAATATCAGTTAAGTTCCCTATTAAGTTACATAGCTGATTGGGTCTTGTCTGATCCACAATCAATCTGGTTGGACATAGAGGCCTCTCAAGTAAAATACCCACTTATTAACCTTTTATTTTCAGACAAGAGGAAAATCATTACAGATCACTGTAAAAATCCTATAATACTAAACACAATTAAGGCTTGGAATATAATGCGGCAAAATGAGGGCAACTCACATAAAACATCCCCCTATGCACCGATAGTGGGAGCATGGGGATTCCAACCGGGGTTTACAGATGCCACTTTTAAACTTTGGAGATCCAGGGGTATCTCATGTTTAGGGGACCTATTTAAGGATGGGGTCCTGATGTCTTTTGCGTCAGAAATTCGGCTTACCTAATGGAGACCTCTTTCGATATTTCCAAATTCGAGATTATATACAGAAGAAGACTACGTTATTAGATAGTCTTTATAAATCAGATAGAGAATGTAGTGTCCTACGACCAGTGGGGGTATCTTCCGTCAGTACTATTTATCATTTACTACATGATGAAGTATCGGGAGATATGGATAATCTGCTTAAAACATGGGATCAGGATTTGGGACTAGAAATCTCTATAGAAACGTGGAATGATATTTGGGAAAATGCTAGAAGAATTACTATCAATAACAGAACCCAGGCTATCCAGCTGAAGTTACTTCATAGGGCCCATATAGCACCGGTTCGACTGGCAAAATTTAAGGCAGGAGCATCTCCAATGTGTCCCAAATGCAAAATAGAGGTGGCCACTCTTGTACATTGCCTATGGACCTGTCATAAGATCCGTAGATATTGGACTAAAGTAGCAAGTACCCTGACAGAAATTTTAGGAACGGAAATTAAAGTGGACCTTGTATCTCTCCTTTTGGGCTTTTCGAACTTTCCCTCCCTGGACATATACAGGAAGAGACTATTTTCTATTCTTTCTTTCTGTGCAAGGAAAAATATTTTGGTGAACTGGGTGGCTGAGGGCCCCCTGGACTTTCAAATTGGCACAGATTAATTATGGAACATCCCCAGCCTGTTCAGCCTCTCCCTTGACTTCCTTACAAATATGGTGCACCGAAAGACCGAATTATTTTATAAAATATGGCAGCCCTTCTTGAATTACATAAATAGAGATATTTCGGCTATCCTAACAAGGGCTTTTATTTAATTGAGATTACAAACCTGACTGGTCCGGGGCCCCTTTGGAGAGGAATCCTGCACGAATACGGGTTTTATTACATCTGATGTTAACACATTCCGAGCATGTAAGAGACTTAAATATACACTCTGGTTAGTTGTAGGTTAGATTAGTAGATAGTTGAGTTTTGTTTTTTTTTCTTTTTCGGTTTTTTTATTCTTTTGTTAAATTTTGGCTATTGTATATTTGATTTAATTGTATATCAATGCTTATATTTGAGAAAAAAAAAGGTAAGGTCCTAGGGAGTGTTGCTGAACAAAGAGACCTTGGAGTGCAGGTTCATAGCTCCATGAAAGTGGAGTCGCAGGTAGATAGGATAGTGAAGAAGGCGTTTGGTATGCTTTCCTTTATTGGTCAGAATATTGAGTACAGGAGTTGGGAGGTCATGTTGCGGCTGTACAGGACATTGGTTAGGCCACTGTTGGAATATTGCATGTAATTCTTGTCTCCTTCCTAGTGGAAAGATGTTGTGAAACTTGAAAGGGTTCAGAAAAGATTTACAAGGATGTTGCCAGGGTTGGAGGATTTGAGCTATAGGGAGAGGCTGAACAGGCTGGGGATGTTTTCCCTGGAGCGTCGGAGGTTGAGGGGTGACCTTATAGAGGTTTACAAAATTATGAGGGGCATGGATAGGATAAATAGACAAAGTCTTTTCCCTGGGATCGGGGAGTCCAGAACTCGAGGGCATAGGTTTAGGGTGAGAGGGGAAAGATATGAAAGAGACCTAAGGGGCAACCTTTTCACACAGTGTATGGAATGAGCTGCCAGAGGAAGTGGTGGAGGCTGGTACAATTGCAACATTTAAAAGTCATTTGGATGGGTATATAAATAGGAAGGGTTTGGAGGGATATGGGCCAGGTCCTTGCAGGTAGGACTAGATTGTGTTGGGACATCTGGTCGGCATGGGCGGGTTGGAGTGTACATTGCTGTACATCTCTATGACTAATTGCCAACTGAATGATTCATCTCAATCCCCAGCATCACAGATGCCATTCTTTAGCCAATTTGATTCACTCCACATGATATCACAAAACATTTGGAGACACCAGATACTGCAAAGGCTATGAGCCCTCAAAACATTCCGACGATAGTATTGAAGACTTGTGCTCCAGGACTTGCCAAACTCTTGCAGTATGTTTCAACACTGGCTACCTGACAATGCAGGAAAGTGCCGAGGTATGTCCTGTACACAAAAAGCAGGACAAATCCAACCCAGCCAATTACTGCCCCATCAATCTACCATCAGTCAAGTGATGGAAGAGGTCATCAACATTGCTATCAAGCAGCTCCTGCTGAGCGATAACCTACTGGAGGGCCACTCAGCTCCTGACCTCATTACAGCCTTGGTTCAAACATGGAACGAAAGAGCTGATTTGCACAAGCAAGGTGAGACTGACCGTTCTTGATATCAAGCCTCATTCGACTGAATGTAGCATCCGGGAGTCCTAGTGAAACAGGAATCAATGAATATCAGTCAACAGAGTTCTAGAACATCTCTGCCGGACTTCCTCAGGGTAGTGTCCTAGGCCCAACCACTTTCAGCTGCTTCATCAATGTCCTTCCCTCCATCATAAAGTCCGAAGTGGGGATATTTGCCAGTGCTTGTACAATGTTTGCAACCATTCTCAACACCTCAAATAGTGAAGCAGTTCATGTTCAAATACAACAAAATCAGGGCAATATCCAGGCTTGAGCTGGCAAGTAGCGAGTAAAATGCCCTCCATCATAGATGCTCAGTAGCAGCAGTGTGTACTATCTATAAGATGCACTGCAGAAATTTACTGAAGATCCTTAGGCAACACCTTCCAAACCTATAATCACTTCCATCTAGAAGGACAAGGACAGAAGATACATGGGAACACCACCACTTGCAAATTCCCCTCTAAGTCACTTCACCATCCTGACTTGGAAATATATTGGTGCTCCTTCACTGTCACTGGATCAGAATTCTGGAATTCCCTCTCTAAGGGCTTTGTGCATCTACCTAGATGGACTACAGTGGTTCAATAAAGCTGCTCACCACCATCTTTTTAAGGGCAACTAGGGACGGGCAATAAATGTTGGCCAGACCATGACAGCACCATCCCACAAGTGAAATAAATACTTTGTACATGATAAAGAACAAAAGAGATTAATCCAAGCAGTATCCTCCTCTTGTAGATTGCTTTGCTTTGAATGGAAGCCTATTTGCATGCAATTTTTGCTCCTTGTCCAATCATATGTATATGACAGTATATACAATTTAATTATATCCGGTGTACCAAACACTGTGACAGTTATAAGTAGTGGGGTTTAATGGGCGCAGCAAGAATGAGACCGGTAAGTGGGACTTGCTTAGATTCTAGACAACAGATTTTTGCAAAAATTAAAACACAAAATGTTGGAAATACTAGATGGCTCCTGTGGCGAGAAACAGGCAGTGTTTATTGTTTTGCAAAGGCTAGGAGTAGAATGTGTTTTCAGTACTTTCACTGTGCTTCAGAATTCAGCATTCTGGCTAGGAAAGATACTATTGGATATTCTTCAATCCTTCTGTGCCAACTCTTCTTCCACCCATCCCGTTCTGTGTCTCTGTCCATGAAATGCCTTGTTTATCCCTCACTTCTTGATTGGATATTGTGATGAGGGCCATAAGGAATCTGCTATGGTATATGAATAGTTGATTGAGTAGGAAATTTCTGGTCAGATGGAGTTTAATATTGGAAAATGTGATCATGCACTTGGTAGGAAGAATCAAAAAGCAGACAATTAATTTAAATTGAGTGAGACCCTTTAAAAAGGTGCAGCGCAGAGAGATCTGGATATTTATGAGCTTGAATAAAGTTAGCATGCAGGTGCAGCAAGTAATTATGACGGCATGTGGCATTTTGGCCTTTATTGCCGGGAGTTGGAGTTTAAAAATAGAGAACTCCTCCTACAACTATATGATTGTACTGTTGGTGAAGTCATATCTTGGTCCCTGTATTTAAAATAGGGCATACTGATTTTGGAGACTGTTCAAAAGAAGATTCACTAGACTGATCCCTTGAATGAAGAGATTAACTTATCAAGAAAGGCTAAATAGGTTAGGTCTTTGATTGTTAGAACTTAGAGAAATGAAGAATGATCTTATTGAAATATATAAGATTCTTAGGGAGCTTGATGAGGTAGATGTTGAGATGTTTTCTTTAGTAAGGGCATCTTGGAGTGATAAGGGATCACTCATATAAAACTGATGCAAATAAATTTCTTCTCCCTGAGGGAGTGAATGTCTGGAATTCTCTACACCTGTGTGTTGTGGAGGCTATATCAATGAAAGTATTTAAACAGGAGGAAGATGGATTTGAAAAATCAGAGTTGAGATCTATGAGGAGCTGGCATGAAAGAGGAATTGAGGCCTGGGGCAGATCGGCCTTGATCTTGTACAGTGGTGGGACAGGCTTGAAAAGCAAATAGTCTACTCATGTTCCTGTTTCTTCGGTACTTATGTAAATTTTATTAATGAGGTTAATGGGTTGGGGAAAACTTGCTGAATTGCATGTTTTGTTGCTTTACTTGTAAAGTTGAAAGTTACTGCAGCATCAATTTATTTTCCTAACTACTGCCTCAACCTACTTCTCTACTTTTTAGTTCAAAATATTTGTTCATTTGAACCTGTGCATGTTTAAGGTTGCTGACGCATGATTAAAACAATGATTGTATTTTCATTTCATGTGCAGACTCGTTATCCTTGTAGAGGTATGTTATTACTTATCTGAAAGTTTGCACCTGGCAAATGCAAGGAGTACTGGGATATGTACTTGTGGTTGCAACCTTCCACCACTTGGATTACATCCCTTAAAACTATCCATGCGGGCTTTGAGTGTTAATTCATGGCACTGAATTATCTGAGTCTGCAGTTAATAAGTTATCTGTATTGTTGCAAATCTTTTACCATCTGCCTTTTATGAGGTTGAAGCTGAGTGCACTTTCAAGGAAATATTATGTTAGTATTACTAACCTTACTTTATCACTGCATATGTCTTTAATAAAGTCCATGCACCACTCAGCTGCTTTTACACCTAGGTGAAAGTAAGGACTGCAGATGCTGGAGATCAGAGTCGAGAATAGAGTGGTGCTGGAAAAGCACAGCAGGTCAGGCAGCATCCGAGGAGCAGGAAAATCGATGTTTTGGGCAGGAGCCCTTCATCAGGAATGAGGCTGGGAGTCTCCGGGGTGGAGAGATAAATGGGAGGGGGGGTGGGGCTGGGGAGAAGGTAGCTAAGAGTGGAAATGGAGGAGGCCTGTGCCGAAGACATGTAGGTCCTGGGCCTCCTCCATCGCCACTCCCTCAACACCTGACTCCTGGAGGAAGAACGCCTCATCTTCCGCCTCGGAGCACTACAACCCCAGGGCATCAATGTGGACTTCATCAGTTTCCTCATTTCCCCTCTCCCCACCTTATCCCAGTTCCAACCTGTGAGCTCAGCACCATCCTCATGACCTGTCCTACCTGCCAATCTTCTTTCCCACCTATCCACTCCACCCTCCTCTCCGATCTATCACCTTTATCCCCACCTCCATCCAGCTATTGTACTCTTAGCTACCTTCTCCCCAGCCCCACTTCCCCCCTCCTATTTATTTCTCCACCCCAGAGGCTCCCAGCCTCATTCCTGATGAAGGGCTCCTGCCCGAAATGTCGATTTTCCTGCTCCTCGGATGCTCTCTGACCTGCTGTGCTGTTCCAGCACCACTCTAATCTTGACTCTGCTTTTACACCTAGTTGGTGACAAAGTCTGAATAAGCATCCTGTGCTCCATTTATATTCAAGGAAAAAACTTTCTTTATATTATAAAGTCATAGAATTGTAGAGTTTTTCAGCATAGAAGTAGACAGTTTGGTCCAACTCATCCATGATGACCAGATATCCTAAATTAATCTAGTCCCATGTGTCAGCATTTGGCATATCCCTCTAAATATTTCCTATTCATGTACCTATCCAGATGGCTTTTAAATGTTGTAATTGTACCACCTTCCACCACTTCCTCTGGCAGTTCATTCCATACATGCACCACCCTGCCCGTGAAAAAAATTGCACCTTAGGTCCCTTTTCAACCTTCCCCCTCTCATCTTAAATCTATGCCCTCAAGTTTTGGACTCTGCTACCCTGTGAAAAAGACCTTGGCTGTTCTCCTTATCCATGTACTGCATGATTTTATAAAACTCAATAAGGTCACTCCCGTCAGCCTCCGACACTCTAGGGAAAATAGCCCCAGCCCTATTCAGCCTTTCCCTATAACTCAAACCTTCCAACATCCTTGCAATTTGTTTCTGAATCCTTTCAAGTTTCACAACATCCTTCTTATAGCAGGGAAACCAGAATTGAATGCAGTATTCCAAAAGTGTCCTAACCAATGTCCTGTGCAGCCGCAACATGACCTCCCATTTGTCATACTCAATGCACTGACTAATAAAGGCAAGCATATCAAACACCTCCTTCACTACCCTGTCTACCTATAACTCCACTTGCAAAGAAATATGAATCTACACTCCAAGGTAACTTGTAGAATCATAGAATCCCTACAGTATAGAAACAGACTATTTGGCCCAAGTCCACACTGACCCTCCGAAGAGTAAATGACCCAGATCCATTCCCCTATATTTACCCCTGACGAGTGCACCTAACTTACACATCCCTGAACACAATGGGCAATTTAGCATGGCCAATTCACCTAACCTGCATATCTTTGGACTGTGTGAAGAAACCAGAGCGCCCGGAGGAAACCCACATAGATATGGGGAGAATGTGCAAACTCCACACAGATACTCGCCTGAGAATGGAATCAAACCGGGTCCCTGGCGCTGTGAGGCAGCAGTGCTAACTACGAGCCACTGTGCCATCCCTTATTCAGACAGGCCTCATTAGATTGATATCCTACATACTAGCAGCAGTGTGTCCCATCTACATGATGCACTGCATCAACGTGGCAAGCTTCCCTTGAGAGCACCTTCAAATCTACAACCTCTAAAGCTAGAAGGACAAGGGTATCAGATGCACAGGACAGTACCATCTGAAAAATCCCCTTCCAAGCCATGCAGTCAACTGACTTGGGACTAGATTGCCCTTTGTTTAATCTCATTGGTACAAAAACCTGGAACTCTGTTTTTAACAGTGCTGTGAGTGCACCTGCACCACATTAACTGCAGCAATTCACGAAGACAGCTCACCACCTTCTCAGGAATAACTAGAAATAGGCAATGAATCCTGGCCTCACTAGTGGTACTTTCATCCCAAGACTGGATAAAATTAAAAACTGGTTTCACAGGATTTAGACCAACAGAATCAGATATAAAATTTTCTTCCTGTGCAAAAGTGCTGGCAATAATGTCATATTTGATCTAAAGTTTCGTTTCATCTCCTTGCAGCTAAGGTGAGAAATTAACTTATAGGGGTGATGTAATGGAGATGCAAATATCATAATCCGTTTCGGTCAAATCACCTCTAATACAGAAGCCACCAAGCAGAAACTTGGTTATTCCATTACTTGCTAATAAATTGGCTAAATTGGCTAAAATAAAGTAAGAAAGAAATTACTCCTCAATTCTTCAGGAGTAATATTTTGCTGCTAATTAGCTTGAATGCTTTTTGAAGCTTTGCAAAAGCATTATTATTGTTGCGATTCTATTCCTACACTTCCTTTATCCAGACCCTTTAAACCAATTATGTATAATTTTCAACTTCTGAGACTTGTGCCTTTTCTGTAATTTATTTCATAGAAACGTAAAATCAAAATTCAGGCTCCTGGAGTCAAAGTGCTGTAGAAACCCAGTACATCTGGCAGCATCTGTGGACAGAAAGAAGCAGATTTAACATTTCGAGTCCAGTTGACACCTTCAGAATGATATTTCTGTCTCCACAGATGTTGCCAGACTTGCTGATATTATCTAGTAATTTCTGTTTGTATTTCATATTTCCATCATCCACTGTATTTTGCTTTTAATAATGTTCCGAGAGCTCTTGCTAAGAAATCACATTGTTCATTGATATTATTAAATGTCTTGGATTTCAATCGCTATTTTTGCCCATGTTTGACCTAAAAAAAGTTCTAGTTACTGGTTTCACAATTAATCAAGTGCAAGGAGTTGAAAGATTGATATGTTTCTATTATGGAAGTAATTTCACAGTTTTAAAATGTTAAACAGGTGAGTGTTATTTGAGAGTTAATTTTCCTGCTTGAGATGAGTAGCCCAATCATGCACGCACTTACTCACAGCACAGGCCAGTAACTATTTGTACTATCATATAAGAATTTATAGGTGATATAGGATAATCATTTTGTGGGTAAAAGTCACAATTTTCCTGCAATCTACTACTTCTAATGAATCAATTTGATGGTTTCACATTATTTATATCATGTGCTTTCATGAATTAGAATACCAATAAAGGAAACATTTGAGGCTTGCAAAAAATGCCTTTATTGTCAGCATGCATTACATAAAATCTATCAGAGAATTCCATGTACTATTGAAGATCCAAAGGAACTGTCAGTTTGCTTTTGAACAGAACTATTGAAGTTGTTAATCTCCTGATCAAAGACAGCTCCTAACAACCCTCTCATCTTGTATGTCCTCCTGCTTTAAAGTTAAAAGAAAGCCGTATCTAGTTAGATCTAGCCTGATCCACTCTGGATGAATATGATATTTTTACACATTTTAATTCTTTAAATTTTCTCTTTTTGTAAGAGAACACTTTCTCTGTCATGGCTTCACAGTGAAAACTGTTGCTGAGGAGTGGTCAACAGATGTGAAACATATCTTTTACTAACTCTATGTCAAATAGTGAATGTTTCAAGTTGAGCATGACATATGCAATACCCAGTTTTCCTTTTGGGTGTATCTACTATCTCTTTCTTTGTGCTTCTAATGTAAATGAAAACTTATTCAAGTGTAACATTTTCAAAGCATGGAAACTAGGGTAGGACTAAAATCTGAATGATTGTTTATTGCAGGTGTTATGACTGTGACAGGAGAAATGTGCTGAAAATCAAACCCCATCACTCCACTCATCATACCGTTAGTATAACTATATTGATACATTAACCAAAATTACCTCTGCTTCTCTTTTATACAGCAATCCAGAATAAAAGAAACATTTACCAGCTTCTTTCATAAGCTCAAATATTCCCTGTTTATTATAAACAAAATTTATTCTTAATGCACGCAACAAAGGTGGACCAATATCTAGCTTCGATCTGAAATTAAGATTAATCCCAGGAACAGAAACATACTCTCAATAAGTTTTTGTAGGGATGATTTTTCTTAAATAGAAAGCAGAATAGACAATAGACAATAGGTGCAGGAGTAGGCCATTCTGACCTTCGAGCCTGCACCACCATCCAATATGATCATGGCTGATCATGCTTAATCAGTATCCTGTTCCTGCCTTATCTCCATAACCCTTGATTCCACTATCCTTGAGAGCTCTATCCAATTCTTTCTTAAATGAATCCAGAGACTGGGCCTCCACTGCCTTCTGGGGCAGAGCAGTCCACACAGCCACCACTCTCTGGGTGAAAAAGTTTCTCCTCATCTCTGTCCTAAATGGTCTACCCTGTATTTTTAAGCTGTGTCCTCTGGTTCGGCACTCGCCCATCAGCAGAAACATGTTCCCTGCCTCCAGAGTGTCCGATCCTTTAATAATCTTATATGTCTCAATCAGATCCCCTCTCAGTCTTCTAAACTCAAGGGTATTTTCACAGAAGTGAAAAAACAGTCCCTATTGGCCAAGGAAACAAAGTTTAGAAGGTGAACTCTTTTTTCATGTCTAATGTACTTCTGGTTGACTAATTTGGACCAATTGATTGAAGTATGATTTCTTTTGATGAAATTGAATTGTGGACAACTATAGACCAATTAGTAGAAATTCATTCTGGTTGGAATTAACTTGGATTGCAGTCTTTGGGAATTGATCTCAGCCCCCCTCTGCAGATTTTCAAAGGTAGTGAGAAATAATGGTATTTGTAATATTTTTTAGTTTCCTGGGAGCTTTTGGGGGCTAAAGGGATCAAAGGGTATGGAGAGAAATCAGAAACAGGGTATTGAGTTGGATGATCAGCCACGATCATATTGAATGATGCAATGGGCTCAAAAGGCCATGATTTGGAGATGCTGGTGTTGGACTGGGGTGTACAAAGTTAAAAATCACACAACTCCAGGTTATAATCCAACAGGTTTAATTGGAAGCACTAGCTTTCGGAGCACCGCTCCTTCATCAGGCTCCTTCAAAGGCCAAGTGGCCTACTCCTGTTCCTGTTTCTTATATTGCTACTTGAGGATAGGATTTCAAGAGAGAGATGTGAAGCTTCACAGATACTGTCTTTGCTGACTCCCTTGAACTGTAACACAGACCCTTAAGTCCAGAAAGGGTTGTGAGGCAACCATATGCAGAGAGGCCCTTCACTTAGGTTTTTCAATAATTTAATACATCTCTTAGCTTCTTGAAAGCTTTGGCTGTTCACTCCAAGTGCCTTGATGTTTTCTGTAAATATCAGGTGCTTTACACCACACATTAAACTATGGACTGAACGCCAAAAAAAAAGAAACATAGAAATAGAAGCCGGAGTAGGCCATTTAGCCCTTAGAGCCTAGGACTGTCCTGCCATTCCAAGTATAAGCCCAGTAAAACATTCCTACTGCTGAGCTCAAATTGTCTTGCAATGAAGACCAATACATCATTTGCCTTCCTAATTGTTAGATGCACCTGCTCATTTAATTTCATCAACTGGTGTACAAGGACACCCAGATCCCTTTGGACAATGACACTTACCAGTGTCTGACTATTTAAATAATGCTCTTCCTTTCTATTTATCTCATGAAAGTGTATAACTGCACACTTAGCTATGTTGTACTTCATTTTCCACATGTTTCCCAAATCACTAACCTTGTCCAAATCACCTTGAAGCCTCCCTGCATACTCCTCACAATTAAATCTCACCATGTTAGCTATTGTCAGCAAGCTTGGAACTGTTTCACTTGGTTCTCTCATTTATACATATCATGAATAGCTGGGCCAAATGCTGATCCTTGCAATACCCCATTGGTCACTGCCTGCCACTTGTGATAATGCTGTGGTTGTAAGAGGTTATTTGGTCTTTTTTTGTTTGAGGAGAGGTTGTAAGGCAGCAGCGTTGAGCAGTCTGGGATAAGGTAAACAACTTGGGAGGCCTCTGTTTTTTTTAATAGCCTGAATGGGTGTGATCAGCTCTCACAGATGAGGAATCTGGGTTTTAGTTTTTCAGTAGTATCAAAAGCTGCTGGGTTCTCAACTGATTTGGAGGCTTCAGTGAAAGTCCCCTAGCTGCTTGTCTTTCTGAATTTTCTCTTGATGGTTTTACCTCCTGGATTGGAGAACTGCATGTGAGAACCTGACTCTGAATTTGCCTTTTTTGCCAAGGGGTGTGTTTATGGGATTGTTACTGTATTGTAATAGCGAAAACAAAAGACACTAACACCCACCACTCACCACTTTTGAGTCCAATAATCCTAAACCCCAACTGGAATCAAAGATTAGTAATTTTACTGGATCTATTATTCAGTTAAATTTTCCAATAGAGCTAAGCTATTCTAAATTCCTCTTTCTTTTGTTTGTACTTTAACTATAGTACTTAAATAAATTGTTTTTGCTTAATGTCGAGTAGGTTGACCAGTCGCATTGCATCTGGAACATGGCACTTCACATTTGCCTTTAAAATAAGAAAAAGTTAGGGTCTGGGCTACCTCCTTAAAATATTTTGAGGGGGATCTGGTCTGGTCATAATTGGGGGATCTTTTTGGGATCAAAATCTTTGATTCCAGTTGGGGTTTAGGATTATTGGACTCAAAAGTGGTGAGTGGTGGGTGTTAGTGTCTTTTGTTTTCGCTATTGAATTCAGTTGGTTTAAATAGAAACTCTTTCAGTCACTAAGAGTTTCCTGGGGTAAAAGAAGTCACTGCAGGAGGTTTACAGAAAGTAGGCAAGGAGAAAGTGAGACTGCAGATGCTGAAGATCAGAGCTGAAAATGTGTTGCTGGAAAAGCGCAGCAGGTCAGGCAGCATCAAAGGAGCAGGAGAATCGACGTTTCGGGCATGAGCCCTTCTTCAGGCCCGAAACGTCGATTCTCCTGCTCCTTGGATGCTGCCTGACCTGCTGCGCTTTTCCAGCAACACATTTTCAGAAAGTAGGCAAGGCAAAGCTGTTGAAATTTGCAACCGGCTGCAGTTGGAATTGCCTTTGCCTCTGCGAAAAGGGGAGGTAATGGCAGCAGTAGTTCGATGTTTATGATTGCCGGAAATGCCATCAGAATCTTTAGAAATGGCTAAAATTCAATTGCAAATGAAGCTGCTTGAACATGAAAAGGTAATGAAACAGTTTGAATTATGGTTAAAAGCAGAGGCAAAGAATAGCCCCAGCATAGGAAAAAGAAAAGGAGAGGAAGGCCCCAGCAGAAGAAAAACAGGAAGAGATAGAAAAGTAGAAAGAGAGTTTGATTTTCAGAAATTGGCAATTACAGAGGAAAAAACAATGACTGCAGATGCTGGAAACCAGATTCTGGATCAGTGGTGCTGGAAGAGCACAGCAATTCAGCCTGATGAAGGGCTTTTGCCCGAAACGTCGATTTTGCTGCTCGTCGGATGCTGCCTGAATTGCTGTGCTCTTCCAGCAACACTGATCCAGAATTAGAGAGGAAAGTCAACTTAAAAGGGTGGAGGTGAAGGTAGAGGTAGACTTAGAGAGAAGGATAGTGAAGACAAGCAAACCCATCGAAGTCAAAGGCCTGGGGGGAGCTGTTTAAATAGGTCCAAGCATTGTCTAAATTTGAAGAGAAGAATGTAGAAGCCTTTTTTTCATTTTGTGTGAGAAAGTGACCAAACAAATGAAATGGCAGGGACCATGTGGATATTGTTGATCCAAACAAAATTGGTCGGTAGAGATAGTGAGGTATTTGCATCACTATCAGAGGAGGTATGTGGGAAGTATGAGGTGAAAAACACCATCTTAAGTGCCTACATACAAGGTTTCAGGAATGTAAGGAGGGACCCTCGTCAAAATATATTGAGTTTGAAAGGATCAAACAAAGTGATTTTGATAGGTGGATAAGGCATTGAAAATGATCAAACATGATGTTCTTAGAGAGACAGTTACTTTGGAGGAGTTCAAAACTTCACTTCCTGAAGTAGTGAGAACTCATGTGGAAGAGCAAAGAGATTAAACTGCAAGATTAGCAGTGGAAATGGCTGATGACTATGAATTGGTTCATAAATCAATATTTGGCTTCCAACATCAATTTCAATCTGTGAGGGAAAAGAGAGGTCCTCAGGTGGTAAGGAAAAGGACATCTCATTGAAGATAGTAAAGATAGTTTACCACAGGGTAAACAGGAAACCCATGAGGGGGAAAGAGAAATAAAAAATCTCAGGTGTTATCACTGCAATAAACTTGGCCACATGTAGTTGCAGTATTGGCAGTTTAGAATAAGCACTGGGAAGACTGATGTGGTAAAACAAAATAAATCAATGAGTTTTGTTGAAGCACAGTAGAAGCTAAAAAGCTGCACCAGAATGTACAATCTGGTCAGGGATTGGTTGCGAAGAAAGTGTCATATTTCCTCAAACCATTCACTTGTAAGGATAGGTTTACTTGCATATGCCAGTAAGAGCGGATAAAGAAATTACAATTTTAACAGCTATGTAAGCACATCAATCTTCGATGGTGAGAGGTGAGGAGATATGTAATTCAGAAGGAGTATTGCCAGAAAAAGTGATATTATGTGGAATTCACAGTGAGACGAGGAGTGCTCCATTATATACAGTGAAGTTGAAGAGTCCGGTGAAAAGTGGGGAAGTGGTGGTAGGAATATTGTAGAAACTCTCAGCTCCAGGAATACAATTTGTCTTTGGTAATGATATGGCTGGATGACACATAGGAGTGAAGCCTACTGTGGTTGAAAAGCCAGTGGAAATCAAGCAACTGAGGTATAACAGGAAGTATATCCTGGGATTTTTCCTGACTGTGTGATAACAAGATCACAAGGCCACCGATTGAAGCAAGAGGAGAAACCAAGAATAGAGATAAGGAAGTTAAGTTCAATTTATCAGAAATTTTGTTTGATCAAATGGTTGAGAAAAAAACAAGAACAGGTGGAGGACTGATCATGTTCTATCCCACTTTCCTGTCATTTTCCCCATAATCCTTCATTCCCTTACTGGGGGAATATCTATCTCGGCCTTGAATATTCTTAATGTACCAACCTCAACAGAGGAAATTCCTCCTCATCTTGTCTTAAATGTGCTGTATATATCTCTTCTAAGAACCTTGTATGTTTCAGTGAGGTCAACTCTCGTTCTTCCATATTCCATATTCCAATAAGTTTAGGCTTAACATACTCAACTTGTCCTCATAAGATAGTCCCTCCATACCTGATATCAACCTGGTGAACCTTCTCTGGACTGCTCCAATGCCAATATATCTTTCCTTAAAAATGGGCCCTAAACGGTTTATAGTACTCCAGCTATGTTCTAACGATTGCCTCATACAATTTTAGCAAAGCCTCCCTTTTATATTCAATTCCTTTTGAAATTAAGGCCAGCCAGCAACACCCACATCCCACAATGAATATTAGAAAAATTCCATTTGCCTTTCCTATTACCCACTGAATTTGATACTAGCTTTTTGTGATTCATGGACAAGGATTCCCAAATCCCTCTGTTCTGCAACATTTTGCAATCTTTCTCCATATAAATAATATTCAACTCCTCTCTTCTTCCTGCCATAAGTACACAATTCCCCACATTATATTCCACTGCCCTGGAAGTCTTCAACATTGACTCTAAACCCTATGAAGTCTCATGGCTTCAGTTAAACATGAGCAAGGAAACCTCCTGCTAATAACCACATACCATCCCCCCTAGATAAGAATATAAGAACTAGGAGCAGGAATAGGCCCTTTGAGCCTGCTCCCCCATTCAATAAGATCAAGGCTGATCATTTTGTGGCCTCAGCTCCACTTACCCACCCTCTCACCATAACCCTTAATTTCTTTACTGTTCAAAAAAATACATCTTAGCTTTAAAAGCATTTACTGAGGAAGCCTCAACTACTTCACTGGGCAGGGAATTCCATAGATTCACAATCCTCTGTGTGAAGAAGTTCCTTCTCAATTCGGTCCTAAATAGTTATGTTGCACAACCAATGTTTTGCAGTCTGGAAAGATTCACCCTAGTTGTCAAGGTTGCACTCACCTTTCAAATTTCCAGTTTGCGAGGTTGTAGAAGCTGCTCACACCTGGATCTCATTTAGCACTCAGGATGGCTAGGCTCTGTACCTTCAAAGTTGTAGTTGCTACTAAAAAGATGTTAGCGCATACAGCCAATAATAAAAAGTGAATGTATGTGTACAAATATGAGAACATATTCATTATTAAGTGTCACCAAAGCCATGCCAATATGCCTCTGAGGGTCTTCCTTGCCTCCCACTATGTCAGCCATGATTGAATGGCAGAGCAGACCCGAAGTGCTGAAAGGCCTAATTCTGCTCCTGTATCTTGTAGCCTTATATTTAGGTGCAACCCTGAGCTCCGCAGCTGGGGTGGAGGGGGTGCTGTCCTTAATGTGGAGCTTTTAGCCTTGGAACTTTTGTCGGGTGTCTCTGAAGGCATTTGTGCTGGTGGGCCAGACATGCTGAGTGTATCCTGCCCTGAGGCAGGGGCACCAGCCTTAGATTGAGCTCCAACAAAGCTAAAGGTGGACAGCAGTGATGTAAGGCCCTGTCACCTCTGGAGCGTTCAGAGAGGACATCTCTGAAGGACATATATGTGGTTCCTCCTTGTCACTGCCCTATGTTCTTTAGAGGAAGCAACACCTGAAGTGAGGTCAAAGTCACTTGTCCTCCAGTTGCTTTGCCATTGGTGCTGAACACCAATGGCTAGAGAAATGGAGTGCATATCTGTGCATATATCCAGCATACACTGAGTGTCCTGGACCTGACACACCAGGGCAGTCACCAAACTGTCCATGAAAGCAACCAGACACTCATGTCAGAGAGCGTATGGTGTAAACACTGTTGATACAGTCTTGAACCAGTTTGGCTACTGCCTGTGACAAGTCTTCTTGCTGCTCATTTGTGTACTTGTGCATTTGAATAAAGTTGTTAACTGTTAACATCTTGGGATCCTCTCCTACTTGGGGCTGATCAAGTGTCTGAATTCTAGTAGTCCTCTAATTACCAATAACCAGGGGCTATTCTTCATTGAGTTGTGGAAATGATGTGCTCACGAACATGTGATCCTGACTCTAATCTAGTAAAAATACTCACCAAGATGTCAGTAACTAAGATGCTGAAGGATGCAAGAGGCAGCCTTGTCAGTGCACCCGCTGAGGATCTATGGCTTCTTCCTCAGAGGTGGAGGTTTGTAGTTTTGTGAATTGCTATATCCTTGTCAGCCATACTCTGTCCTCATTAGAGAATGAAGTGTTGTAACTTATGAAAAAGATTTCCCAGAGTATCCCACCTTCTGCTTTGCCCTGAGATCCCACTTTTCTATTTTGAATTGCCCCCTTTCACTGTAATAATTCCCTCAGTAACCAAGCCCAATAAACACTATCCCAAACTTGAGCCACCAAGGACTCCATGGACTGCGCCCTGATCATCAATGTCCAACCCACCTCCGCACTCAACTGATGTCCCCATAGATCTCTGACTGACAAGCCTATAATCCCTTCACTGGTCGCAGCACCTGCAGAATTGATTGTGGTCCAATCCTTAGACTGCAAAGATATGAATCCTCAAACTCTGGGAGGACCAAATGTCTGATTATGGACAACCATTTGGACTGGAACTGGACAAGCTCCTTGACTGAATGATGGTACCCCATTGACACCACTAAGAACTGGTCCCCTTTGACTTTCAGATGTGGACATTTGGTTGAACAACATGCAATGTGTTTGCCATAACAGCTGGCACATTCTGTAAGTGTGAAATTGATTCACAATGCTATGCAGCAAAACGATCATCTCTTGACTTTTCAGTGCTCTGAACTGTGACAGGCTGCTTGTCTTTCCCTCCGTGTTACAAAACAATGCAAACCACTGATGCTGACATCTTGTAATTTAACACTGACGAGGCTGTATGCCAATAGACAATATAAGCCACAGAGGCTGACAGCCTCCAAGTAAGTGCAAAGTGTTTGAGTTGTAAGAAATGTAGCCATAAGGTGCCTCCTGTGTAGATACACATGTTGCACAAAGCAACCTGACAGAAGCATGGAACTTGTAAGTGTCCCAGATCTCGAAATTGAACTGGTGAAGTGTGAGTTGGTCTGAAAGTATACATTAGATGAGATTTAGATTCCCTACAGTATGGAAACAAGTCCTTCGGCCAAACAAGACCACACCGACTCTCCGAAGAGTAACCCACCCAGACCCATTCCCCTACCCTATATTTATTCCTGACTAATGCACCTGACACTATGGGCAATTTAGCATGGCCAATTCACCTGATCTGCACATCTTTGGATTGTGGGAGGAAACTGGAGCACCCGGAGGAAACCCACGCAGACATGGAGAATTGTCAAACTCCACACAGACAGTCGCCCTAGGCGGGAATCGAACCTGGGGCCTTGGCGCTATGAGGCAGCAATGCTAACTGCTGAGTCACTGTGCCGCCCCACTGCATGGTGTTGTGGCTGGTCGTTTGTCGATGCCCACGTGTATGAATGGAGGAAGAGGAGGATGGGTATACATAGAGCATGCAAGGATATGGTGGTGAAGCCAGAGTTGGATGAATACCTAGTTGGATGAAAACTGCTGCCTCCAGGCAACCGCTCTGACTTTCATATCAGGAATAGGTATCATTTAGTTTCTTGGAGAAGGAGAAGAGTATTGGAATTGTATAGAAAGTTGGGCAAATAATGAGATCTTCTAGAAGAAAGTGAGGACTGCAGATGCTGGAGATCAGAGAGACACATTTCCAGCAACACATTTTCACCTATGCTGCCTGACCTGCTGCACTTTTCCAGCAACACATTTTCACCTATGCTGCCTGACCTGCTGCGCTTTTCCAGCAACACATTTTCAGCGGCTGCCTGACCTGCTGCGATTTTCCAGCAATACATTTTCAGCTTGCTGTCTGACCTGCTCCGCTGTTCCAGCAATACATTTTCAGCTATGCTGCCTGACCTGTTGCGCTTTTCCAGCAACACATTTTCACCTGTGCTGCCTGACCTGCTGCGCTTTTCCAGCAACACATTTTCACCTGTGCTGCCTGACCTGTTGCGCTTT